>NW_024871137.1:0-147500 GCF_019054845.1 Dipodomys spectabilis
TTCATGACCATCCCAGGCAGGAGAGTCATATATAATTTGCCACCAAAAATAAGCTACAATCTGTACTTTGGCTCATGCTGTTGAATGGTAGTCTCAAACAGAAATCTTGGAACAGCAACTAAGCCCTAAGTTGAAGTCCTATACACACATTTCAAAACACAAAAAAACACAAACTAAAAATGATGGGAAAAGAGAAAACTAAAGTTTCAAAGTGAGCATGGGTTTTTGTTCTTATGTGTATTCCTAGTTAATCAAGGTTCAAAGCTAGACTGGGCAAGAATGTAAATGCAACTCTTACCCCCATCTACCCAGTGTAGATATGATTGTAGTTGTAAAGCACTGTATTTGGTGGAAAAGCTAAAAAAAACCTGTTTGCTGACCCAGAGATCAATTCCTGGTGCTAAAAAATTGTAGGAGAAGAGAAGAAAGGCCAATTGTAAATTTAAACATAAGCCTGGTGCTTGTTGATCATGGCTGTAGGCCTATTCATGAGGCAGAAATATGAGGATCAAGTTTCAAGGGCAGCCCAAGAAGCAAAGTCCAAGAGACTTTGTGTGTATGTGTATGTGCATGTGTGTTGTATGTTTGTGTGTGTGTGTGTATGTGTGATGTGTGTGTTTGTGTCCTAGCATTCCCAGATTTTGGGTGGTGCATTGGAGATAAGAGTGTCATGGATTTCCTGCACAGGCTGCTTTGAAACATGGTCCTCAGATTTCAGCCACTTGATTCAGCTGTAAGTTGAGCTTTGGCTTAAGTTGCAGAACTGGGCAAATATTTTCTGGGATTGCACCTAAACCCTGAGTTCAAGCCTCAGGACATGCACAGAAGAAATAAAGAAGAGTAGAAGTAACCAAGGAAGAGTGAGTGACAAAGTCTTAAATAAATCAAGCATTTGTGGCTGATACATGTTTTACTAGTTATTCAAGTGGCTTATATCTGAGGATGATGGTTCATGGCCAGCTCTGGCAGAAGAGTCCATGAAAATCTTGTCTGTAATTAATCACTTCCCCCCACCAAAAAGGGCCCAAAAGTTATGGTATGTCTCATGTAATAATGGATAACCTTGAATAAAAACTTCTGAGACAGAATATGAGCCCCAATTTTTAGGCCCAGGGACAGCACACACATGTAAAAAAAAAATAAAAAGTAAACAACAGTAGGTAGAGGTAAGCATATATTAATGTTTTAAAATGACACAAGGGTTGTTGGTCCTGTGTATAATCCTTACTACATAAGAGACTGACATCTGAGGATTGTGGTATCAAGTCAGCATGGGCAGGATTGTGCTTGAGATGCTTACCCCAGCTAACTAGCACAAAGCCCTGAACTGCAACTGAGGTGGTAAAGCAGCAGCTTTTAGTTAAAAAGCTAAGAAATAATTCCCAGAGCCAGAGGTCAAGCTGCATGACCTCTAAAAATTACAAATAAAAACAATAAATAAAAAGGACAGTGGAAGAAGAGAAACTGAAATATGAGGATCACAGTTTAAAGTTAACACAAGCAAGAAAATCCATGAGACTTTCTCTGTGTGTTTGCATCTGTGTGCCATCTTGCGGCTTGTGTGTGCCATCCTTGAACTTGTGCTGCTTTGTTCAAGGATAGAGCTCTACCATTCCCAGCTAATCAATGGTTAGTTGGAGGTCATTGTCTCATGGACTTTCCTTCCCAGGCTGGCTGGATTTATGCTAGGCTTTTTATCAGACTCTTATCTCCAACTAATTGTCAAAAAGAAAAGAAAAGAAACTGGGAATGGAGTTATGGCACAAGTGGCAGAACTGGGCAATCAATTTCTGGGACAACAACCAGGCCCTGAGTTCAATCCCCAGGACAATCACAGAAGAATTAAAGAAAAGAGGGAAGAAGTGCAGAATGAAGATCCAATGACAGAGGTTTAAATAAATCAAGCATTGGTTGCTCACTGATGATCTATCAGCTACTCAGGAGGATGAAATCTTAGGATCACAGTTGAAGGCAAGCCCAGGTAGGAGAATCTATGAGACTCTCATGTCTCATTTGTCTCCAAAAATATGCCAATAGCTGTGCTCTGGCACATATGGTAGAGTTCTAGCCTTAAACAGAAAGCTCTGGGACAACACACATGCCCTGGTGCTGATGCCCTAGCACAGACACTTACAAAAATAAAGAAAAAAGTGCACAAATTATAAAAGATGGGAGAAAGTGAAAATATTGGTTTCAAAGTGAGCCATGGGTTGTTGGTTTATGTGTATATTCATAGCTACTCAGAAAGATGAAATATGTGGATCACAGCTCAAAGCCAGCCTGGACAGAAAAGTCATTGAAATTCTTTTCCCCAACTACCCAGCAAAAGGTGGAAATGAAGGTGTGAGAGTAGTTATAAACTACTGAAATTTGGTGAAAAACCTGGGAAACAGTTCCCTGGTCCATAATTCAGCCCAAAGTCGACCAAAAACAAAACTGAGAGAAGAAATGACCATTTCAGATTTAAAAATAAGCCTGGGGCTAGTGGTTCTTGCTTATTATTTTAACTATTCAGAAAGTTGAAGTCTGAAGATACATTTTAAGGCCAGTCCAAACAGGAAAGTCCATGGAGCTTTTATACTGTGAATGCCAAACTGTGGCTTTAATTTGTGTAGCAGCTCTATCACTCCTGGATTCTTTGTAGTTAGTTGATTAGAAAAGTCTCATGCACTTTCCTGTCCAGGATGGCTTCAACTTCAATCCTCAGATTTCAGCCTCCTGTGTCTTGCTGGGCTTTACATGAGATTCTTATTTCCAATTAATTACCAAAAGGATGAAAAATAAAACCTGGTGATTGAGCTGTGGCTCCAATGGCAGAAATGAGAAAATAATTTCTGGGACAGCACTCAGACCTTGATATTAACTTCAGGTCCAACACACAAAAAGGAATAAAATAAATAAATGTAGAGAAGTTAGAAGAGCCAATTTCAGAGTTTAAAATATGATCCAAGCATAGGTGGCACACACCTATGATGGTAGCCACTCAGGAGGCTAAAATGTGAGGATCACAGTAGAAAACCAGCCCAGGTAGGAGAATTCATTGACTCAACTCAAAGTAGCTACTTAAAACAAAAATTAATAGCCACAAGTTGTGCAGTGGCTCATGCCTTGGTGTGCTAACCTTGAATAAAATCTTCTGGGACTGTACATGGGCTGATTTTTAGACCTAGGACCAGCATTCACAAGGAAATAAAAATTACAAATAAAAAGGTGAAGGAATGGCTGGAAATGTGGCTTAGTGACAGAGTGCTTGCCTACCATGTTTGAATCCCTGGGTTTGTTTCCTCAGTACCTCATAAATAAAAAAGGCTGGAAGTGGCATTGTGGTCAAGTAGTAGAGTTCTCACCTTGAGTATCAGAAGTTCAGGGGCAGTGTCCAATGCCTGAGTTCAAGCCCCAGGATTAGTAAAAAGAAGAAAAACTGTGAGAAAATCTAATTACAGTTTCAAAATGAGCCATGAGTGAATTTTTGGTCAATATGTGTAATCCTATGACTCAGAACGCTGAAATCTGAAGGTTGTTGTTCATAGCCAGCGTGGATAGCAAAGTACATAAGTCTGCAACTAAACAGCAAAAATCGCCAGAAATAAAGCTGTGGTTGTAGTTGTAAAGCACCAGCCTTAAACAAAAAACCTATTGAAACAATGCCCTGGCTCAGAGATCCAGCCTCAGGATCACAATGATAAAATTAAATGGCTGGAATTAAAGAACCCAAGACTGTTGGCTCATGTCTGTAATTCTAGAAATGCAGGAGGCTGAAATATAAGATCCTGTGTAAAGGCAAACCCAATGGAAAAATTCCAGGAGACTGTTTTGTGTGTGGTGGCCTCAGTGGGGATAGGTTTTTGTTGATTGATTGGAGATAAGAATTTCATGGATTTTCCTGCTCAGGCTGCTTTCAAACCATGATGGACAGATTTCAGCCTCCTCAATCAGGCCAGGCCTTGCATGAGTTCAAGCTCCAGGAACGACACACACAAAAACAACGAAATAAATGAAAAGAAGGGTAGAAGAGATGAAGTAACAGAGGTTTCGATGAGCCAATCATTGGTGGCTAATATTTGTAATTCTAGATACTAAGGCTGAAATTTGAGGATACTGTTTAAAGCTCAGCTCAGGTATAGGTGTTCATAAGATGTGTGTGTGTGTGTGTGTGTGTGTGTGTGTGTGTGTGTGTGTGTGTGTGTGTGTGTGCCAGTCCTGGTGCTTGAACTTGCACTATTTTGCTCAATGATTGACTACTCTCAGATTTTAGTGGTTAATTGGAGAAAAGAGTGTCATGGACTTTCCTCAATTTTCAGCCTCCTGATTCTGGCCTAACTCTACATGATTCTTTTCTCTACAATTAACCTCCCCCCAAAAGCCAAATATTATGTTTGGTCCCATATATGCTGTGAGACAATATCTGAGCTTCAATTTCTACTCCCAGGACAAGCAAAAATGAAAAAAAAAAGAAAAAATGGTAGGAGCAAGCACATATTAAAGTTTTAAAATGACCCAAATGTTGCTGGTCATATGTGTAGTCCTTACTACACAAGAGGCTGACAACTGAGGATTGCAGAGACAAGTCAACCTAGGAAGGAACATGCTTGAGATTCTTATCCCCAGCTAAACAGCACAAATCCTTGAGCTGTATAAATCCTTGAGTGTAAAAGCTAACATATAGGCCCCAGAGTCAGAGGTCAAGCCACAGGACCAATAAAATTTTCAAAGGAGAGAGGATGGTGAGAGGCTGAAATCTGAGAATCATGGTTCAAAGCTAGCCCATGCAAGAAAGTCCATGACGCTTTCTCTGTGTGTGCATCTGTATGCTATCTTGTGGCTTGAACTTATGCTGTTTTGTTCAAGAATAGAACTGTATCCCTCCCAGGTTCCAGTGATTAATTGGAGCTAAGATTCTCATGGGCTTTCCTGCCCTGGTTGGCTTTGAACCATGATCCTCAGATTTCAGCCAATTGATACATGATGGGCTTTGCATAAGTTTCATCTCCTATTAACTACCAACAATTAAAACCAAAAACTAGAGTTGAGCTGTGACCCAAGATGCAAACTGGGCAATCACTTTCTAGTACAGCACTCACTTTCTAGTTCAAGCACCAAGACAAAACCATTATAACCACAGGCTATACTTTGGCTCATGTGATAAGCCACTAGTCTTGAAGAAAAAGCTCCTGCATTGTATCCAGGCACTGATTTGTAGCCCCAGGACTAGAACATACACAAAAATAAAAAGCAAGGAAATTTTTAAAAAGTGGAAAAAACATATTAATATTTTTAAATGACCAATGGGTTTGTGGTTCATGTGTATAATTGGAGCACCTCAGGAAGCTGAAATCTGAGGATAATGGTTTGAAGCCAGACTGCCCAGAAAATTACATTAGAAATTTATGTCCAATAAACAAAAAAAGCTACAAGTGGAGCTGTGGTTGAAGTTGTAAAACATGATACTTGAGTCAAAAAGCTAGGAAAAAGAAGGGCATTGCTGGCTCTATCCTGTAATCTTAGCTACTCAGGAGGCTGAGATATGAAGATCACGGTTCAAAGCCAGCCTGGTCAGGAAAGTTCATGAGACTCTTAGCTCCAATTAACCACCAGCCAGAAAACCTGAAGTTGCTCTGTGGGTGAAATGGTATAGCATTTGCCTTAAGCTGAAGTGTACAAAGACAGCACCCATGCCGAGAGTTCAACCCCTACCCCCCCTTCAAAACTACTAAGAAACAACAATGTGGCCCAAAGATCAGGTCTACTGGACAAAACAAAAGTATTGAATTTGAAGGCAAGAAAGAGCTGGTTAAAAATATTAAAATAAGCCAGGCATCAGTGGCTCATGCCTGTAATCCTAGCTACTCAGGAGGCTGAGGTCTGAGCATTACAGTTCCAAGCCAGCCTGGGCAGGAAAGTCTGTGAGACTCTTATCTCTAATAAACCACCAGAAAACTGAAAGTGGTTTTATGGCTCAAGCGATAGAGTTCTTGCCTTGAGCGGAAGAGCACGAGGACAGCACCTAAGCCAAGAGTTTAAGCCCCATGAAAAACAACAGCAAAAAATTAAAATAAGTCAGCAGTTGTTTGCTCATGCCTGTAAGTCCTATCTACCCAGGAGGCTGAAATCTAAGGGCTGCAGTTCAAAGCCAGCCCAAGCAAGAAAGTCCATGAGACTTGTTTGTGTAATTACCAGTACTATGGCTTGAACTTTCCCTGTTTTACTCAAGGCTAAAGTTCAGACTGACTGGCTTCAAACCAAGATCCTCAGATTTCAGCCTCCTTAGTTGTGCTGGGCTTTACCTGATACTTTTCAAAAGAATGAAGCTGGAAGTTGAGCTGTGGCTCAATTGGCAGTCCCTACATGCAGAAAAAAAACATAAAAACTGTGAAAAATAAATAGTTGCAATATAGAAAAAATCAAAAACAATGTTTAATATGATACAAAGGAAAACTATGTTTCTTTTTAAATGTAGCAAACAAGAACATAGTACAAAGTTTCAAAATGACATACTAGGAGTAAGGTAAAACGGAAAAAATTTTTAAATTCATGTAAATATTGAATACAAGCTGACATGACCAAAATATAATGTGATCTGAAACTTATCTCTCACCTGTAATTGCTTACAAATAATTGTCCCTCCAGTTTCCGCAGCTACAGTGGGGATTTAGACATGACCTCTCTATGCAGCCTAGACTGTGTAAGCATTTTCTTGTTTTAGCCTCTTGAATTAGAACTGCAGGCATTGCCCTCATTTTAATATAGGAGGTTTCCTTTAAAACTCAGAATTAATGTTCAAATAATAGATTATCTGTAAAGCATGACTCAACATCAGAGAGCCACCAGAGATCCTCTGAGGAATACAATCAAAAGTAGAAAAGCATCTACCACTCAAGGTAGGTAACAGAAGGAAGATTTCGCATTTTTGGATGTGCTGGGGGTTGAACGCTTGGCCTCATGCTTGCTAGGCAAGTATAAAACTCAGTGACATTAATTATATCCACACTGCTTTGTAACCATTACCTCTTTTGTGAACTATCTTTTCAATGCTGATGCAATCCACACAATCATTGAGTAACAATCACCCCCAATGACCTGTCCCAGAAATTTTAATCTTCCATTTTCTCTTATGAAATGGTTTAGCCAATATGTTTCACATAAATAATAGATTCTTTTTTGTGTCCATCCATGACAGACATATATTAATTGCAGCCTTTTTGTGGATAAGTCATCATCCATTTATGCATACCTCATATTTTATAAACCTGTTCATCTGATAGACACTCCAGGTATTTCCAACTTCTATTGTGAAATTTGCTGTTATCATTGGCATATGAGCTATTAGATTTTTCTCTTCAGTTGTTTTGGTTATGTAATAAGCAAGGGAATTGCTCGGTAATGAGGTAATGTTCTGTTATGTTAGAAGACTGTGTCAAATTCTACCATAATTGCTATATCACTTTTCATCAGCACAGAAATGTACAAATTGTCAATAAAATATACAAGAATATTTCAAATCTTCCACAGCTGTGCCCTAAAGTATCATTTGTTTTTTTTACTTTTTACTTGTTTTTATTTAGGCCATTCAGGCCAGGAACTATGTAGCATTGTCTAGAGCTGACACAGTGTGCCACTGACACACCCTCCAAAAACATGTAATCTGGTAGTCATTTTTATTCTACAGATAAATTTTAGTGATTATATGCATTTTTATTCTTTTAAAATAAGGTTTTGAATTTTAAAATGACATATAGTGTAACACCTCTGTGCATTTTCTATTTATTTATTTATTTATTTTTGGTCATTCGTGGGGTTTGAATTCTGGACTCGGGTGCTGTCCCTGCACTCTTCATCTCAAGGCGAGCGCTCTATCGCTTGAGCCACAGCCACTTCCGGTTTTCTGAGTGGTTTATTGGAGATAGGAGTCTCATGGACTTTCCTGCTGGGCTGGCTTTGAACCGTGATCCTCAGAGCTCAGCCTCCTGAGTAGCTAGGATTACAGGCATGAGCCACCTGTTCCTGGCCACCTTCTTTTTAATAAGAAAAATTATATTTACAAATCATATAAAAAGACAAAAATGGCTTCCGATCAGGAAAACACATTACAATCACAGTCTAATTCTGACCCAAGAAAATAAACACAATACAAAAAATAATACTATAAGAGCTCATCTAAAGTAAAATGAAGAGCAAGGGCTGGGGACAGGAGTCAAGGGGTAGAGTACTTGCTTGCCTAGCACCAGCCTCTTAATCAAAACCACAGCACTGCCAAGGGATAAAATAAAGTATTAAAACTTAAGGAAACATGCAGATAATAGTATGATGGATAACATAGAGGTACACACCTGTAATCCCAACATTTGGGAGACTAGGCAATAGAATTATGAAGTTAAGATCAGACTTGGCTACATGAGACTGCATCTTAAAGAATAACATAGAATAAAAAAAACAAACTCTATTCGTAATAACTAGGGTGTAGCTCAAGTGTAATTCAAGTAGCTTTGTACGTGCAAGGAACTGATACAATGCACAAGAATTACATGCTTTGATAACTACAACGTTCAGTTTTCACTGCAAGATGCCCCTTGGGTGGAATCCCTCCTGAGGAAACCTACAACAGTTGATTCACCTGTCTTCTTGGCTGGACTAAGGGTGTTGCTGGGCAAACAGTGTTTTGATCTCCATTCTAGGATCCCACTTACAACTTTTTTTTAGTAGACTACCTAGAAATCTCTCCCATCTCAGTAAGAGGGCCTTCTGGCTTTCAAGTGAAGTTATCTTTGATATCACTTAGGGCTCTCCTCCCCTTTGTGTGGAACTGCTCTGTTCCTGGGTGACATTGAGCAGCTTGTTCTGAGAAGAGTGGTAACTATTTTGCTAGTCACCTCTATCAACTGCCATCTGCTCCTCAAATTAGTCTTTGGTATCTGTATGAGCCTGCTCAGAGGGTAGAGCCAGCCTGGGCTGGATTTGAACCGTGATCCTCATATCTCAGCCACCTGAATAGTTAGGATTAAAGATGTGAACCACTGGCACCCAGCCATCATTTCTTTCTTCCAGGAAAATTTAGGGGTTGGAAAAGCACAGAAGCACATACATTCGATAGCAAATGCCCCAGGGTGAACTAGATGCTCAGAACAAACCACTGACCTTCATATTGCCTTCGGTATCCAACAGGATGTTGTTGGACTAAAGGTCTCAGTGTGTGATTCTGTTCTGGTAGTGAACAGCACTTACAATTTGTGTGAAAAGCTTCTTGGTTTCATCCTCATATAGGCAGCAGGATTTTCAGATCCACCCCAGGAGGTATCCCCTACCAGCAAGTTCCATGATGAGATACACATACTCTTCCTTCTCCATCCCCTGGTACAAACTGATGATGTGCTGTGCCAAACCGTATTAAAAATGTCCATCTCATTCTTTATCTGATGACTGGAGAACTCTCCCTTCAGGAGTATTTTAACTGCCACTTCCATGTGTGTGAGGCAAGGATGGGCCAGCTTCACTTGCCATTGGTACCATGGTCGATGAGCTCTTTCATCTGGTATTGTTTGATGATCTCCTCCTTCAAGGATCTGGAGGATTATTCTTTGTATTCTTTGTATTCTTCCATCCTTCTGAAATGATGGCAGTTAGCAAGTCTACCTAAAATTAACTAAATAAAATAATGAAAACCCCAGAAAAAGTAAAACGAAATACCAAAATCCAAATGACAACCCGCCCCCCCCCCCAGCCAAAAAAATCATGAATTCAGTTTTGAGTCAATCCTGTGGGTCATCAATCAAGAATTCCTAGAGATGTTAACATAGGTTGGAGCACATTGGCTTCCTATAAACCCTGCATGACCTCTCAAATGGAGCTATCACAACCCAGCATAGTGACATCATAGAGGAAATGGACCAATCAGAGTCTGGGCCAGTGAGGTCAGAGAAAAAGTGGACTAATGATAGCTTGCCAGTATTGATACTTTATCCCATAGGTTTCAAAGACTGCTGCTAAGGACTCCATGTGGGCTCGAGGTTGCTCTGTTCATTATTATGCCTTTCCTGAAACTACTAGGAGAGTGGTAAAAGTCCTCTGACTTCTAGAGGACCTCTGAGTCTCATAAATTGCTTCTATGGAGACACTATCCAAAAGCCTTCATTCTTGATGGCCACATTATCCTATATCTTGTTCCAGCAATGACATAGCAAAAAGGCCTCAGTTCTTCTCAAGGACAGCTGTCATACAACTTGTTCCTGAAGGGACAAGTTTCAGGCTGGCTTTGAGCCACAATCTTCACAATTCACCTTCCTGAGTAGTTAGGATTATATACCTGAGGCATCGTTAGGTACTTAGCTCATCTCTCACAGTTGAAGGAAGTATATATATTTGTTAGAAAGGTTGGTATTAGATATGTCCTTTTAGCACCTTAAATTTGTTGCCCTTGCTGTCCAATAGTTAATCTAGTGTCTGATGAGAAATTTGTCATAATATCATTGAAGATCACTTGTGTGTGATGAGTCCTGTTTCTGTGCTTTGGGTGATTTTCTGTCTTTGACTATTTAATTAGAATGTGTCTTAGTGTGGACCTGTGTAATTATGTTAATTGACTTCTTTAAGCTGCTAGAATCCTGCATAGAAGGGTTCATGCTTTCAATCAAGTTTGGGAAGGTTTTGGTCATTATTCCTTCAAATATTATGTATTTATTTTTTTTCTCCCTGTATATATTACGTTTTATATATATATACATATATATACACACACATTATACATTATACATACATTACATATTCACATTGTATATTTGAATATACATATATATACCTATATATTTATATTACCAATACATTTATATACATATATTTTTTCACATACCACTTTTGTGATTGTTTATGCTAGGAAATCTAGATTGATTCCAGCTACTCCATCAGAGTTAGAGTTAGAAGTTTTCCTTCTTATTTCTTGGTGAAAATATGCATTTCTTGGCAAGGATATTGAAACCAGTACAAATCAGAGCTAGCCTAGAGTTCTCTCTCTGTTTCTCTGTCTCTCTGTCTCTCTGTCTCTGTGTCTCTGTCTCTGTCTCTGTCTCTGTCTCTCTCTCTCTCTCTCTCTCTCTCTGATTTGCTGCCTCCGTCAGGTCTCTGTGCATAGAGCCATTGCTTACCAAGTTTTTCTAGTGTGTCCTGGGCTCTTCTAGTGTGTGCACTGTCATGTTCTGCTTTAAAGGCCACCATGCCCGCACCTGGAAGAGGAGCTGCTCCAAATAAGCATGCAGGATGTGTCTATCTCTTTCTTGAGCCCCCATATATACTGGGGTGGCCTTAGTAGGTGCCCATATGCCAGGACTGCTGACTGCTGACTGTGGGCGACTCAAGCACAGCCTCTTTTTTTTACCCAAGTCAGAGGTCTGCGTTGGATCCTGGGGGCACTGCCCTGTTGGTGACTGCTAGGAGCAAGGCAGAGGGCTGCAGAAGCCTCACTGTGGCCTGACTTCTGGGGCCCAATAGATGCCAAAGTCTTCTCTCGGCTCTCTTCAGAATATGTGGGCAAGTTCAGGAATCAGAAGCTGAGCTCAGGGGACCCCTAAACACAAGGTGGGCAATGGAGCTGGAAGGAGCAGGGCTGTCCAGGTTGGCAGGGGACAGGTGATGAGCCTATATTAGTAATCTGCCAGCTTCCAAATGAAAAGTTAGTCTTGCTTGCTACCCAGAAATATCCCCCAGAGAGTCCCATGATGGTGAATGGTAAAATTCCAAAGACCAAAGTAGATATACCAGGAGCACTTGGTGCTCTTGGTGGGCAATTCAATGCTGGCACTGGCAGGGGGAGCTGCAGGTTCCCTAACACTGCAGGTCCAGGGAAGCCAGAGCCCAAGCAGACACCAGGATTGGCCACCAGACAGGCTGGAAGGTGAAACCTTGATAGATGGCTTTGCAGTCTTCAACGTGGGCCACCTGAAGGCACAAGAAGCTTCCTAGCATCTACTCAAACAAAGAACTTGGACAGCAGCTTTCCCAACTTGGACATGAGTGTTCAGCTCACCAGAGGATGCTGTGGTCAGTTTGGGTCTGGAAGAAGTGGCAGGCCTACTGCTGGAGGGAGCAGATACCCCTTTCAAGGCTTCTGGGTGAAGGGGAGCCCCTGGAAATGGGCACATGGGAAGGCTGGTCTGTCTTCCCCAAAGAGAACACTTCCAGCTTGTTTGACTGTTTGCTTGGGTAGGGGGTCGCCCCTTGGGATAGTGATATTAGGAGACATTGTTCTTGAGATTATAGCCAAATTGAAAAAACCCCTGAGGGAGCAAAAGGGTAAGCATTGCTGAACTGCCCGTAGAAGCTGGGGTTGAGGTCTTGACTGCTTCTGTCTTCAATGACCCTGAGGTTTTGTTACCAGAGGAAAAGTGACTGGATGCTCGCATGCAGCCCAATAATTTTAGGAAATTTATCAGAGATCCCTACTTGGATTGCATGTCACTCAGCAGGACTAATACTGGGTGGGGAGTTTGGGCTCTAAAGCTGGGCATCACAGCTTGATCTTTTTGTTTTTTTTTCTTTTTGTTTTTTTTTAATTTAATTTTATTTTATTTGAGAACATACTGTACAGAGGGGTTACAATTACATGGGCAGGATAATGCATACATTTCTTGCCAAGCATTGCAGCCTCCTCCTTTGTTTAACCTTCACCTCCCTTCCCAGCCTCCCCCCTCCACCCCACTCTATCATACCCCTCCTCCCCCCCCCCACACCGACATTGTAAAGCTGGTTTTGACATGACATTTTGTACTTCTCATTGTTACAATAGGTCCACCTGAATCCTTAAACGACTTGTTTGTCCCCGTCTCCTCCACATGTTATACTGACATCAAATACAGTGAAAGCGGGGGTTACACTGTGGGGGAGGGACATACAACCAACAAAGAAATAATCTTATAAATGCGTGAAAGAAACAAAAACATTAAAATACATATTTGAGGATTTGTTTTCCTAACATCACATTCTCTGACTTTTTCCGCTTGACTCATACCTATACTAGATATTGCAAATAAGGGAAACCATGGGACCTATGTTTCTTTGGGCCTGGCTTACTTCACTTAAAATAATTTTTTCCAAGCCTTTCCATTTCCTAACAAATGGGCCAATGTCATTCTTTCTGATGGAGGCATAGAATTCCATTGTGTATATATACCACATTTTCTTGATCCATTCATTTACTGAGGGGCATCTGGGTTGGTTCCATATCTTAGCTATGGTAAATAATGCTGCAATAAACATTGTTGTGCTGGTAGCTTTAGTGTGGCCTTGTTTGTGATCATTTGGGTAAATGCCCAAAAGTGGGATTGCTGGGTCATAGGGGAGTTCTATGTGAAGTCTTTTGAGGAACCTCCATACTGCTTTCCAAAGTGGTTGAACAAGTTTACATTCCCACCAACAATGAAGTAAGGTTCCATTCTGTCCACAGCCTCTCCAGCATCTGTTGTTGTTAGAGTTCTTGATTTTTGCTGTTCTAACTGGAGTGAGGTGATATCTCAATGTTGTTTTGATTTGCATTTCTTTTATGGCTAGGGATGTTGAACATTTCTTCATGTGTCTATTGGCCATCCTTCTTTCTTCTTCAGAGAAGCTTCTCTTTAAGTCTTTCGCCCACTTACTTATTGGGCAGTTGTTTCTTTGAGGATTTGTTGTTGGGTGGTTTAATTTTTTGAGTTCCAAGTATATTTTAGATATGAGACCCTTGTCCGTTGTATGGCTAGTAAAGATCTTCTCCCAGTCCGTGGGCTTTCTATTGATCTTTGCCCTGCAGAAGCTCTGCAACCTTATGCAATCCCATTTGTCCAACCTTTCTTTGATTTGTTGTGTTTCCGGGTCTCTATGCAGAAAATTTTGGCCTGAGCCAAGGAGACCCAGGGTTTCTCCTATTCCATCCTGTAATGTTTTCAGAGTGTCTGCTTTGAGTTCAAGGTCTTTGATCCATTTGGAGTTGATTCTGGTGCAGGGTGATATATAAGGATCTAGCTTTAGTTTTCTACATGTAGTTAACCAGTTTTGCCAGAACCATTTACTGAAGAGGCTGTCTGTCTTCCATTCTCCCTAGATGGCTATAGGTCTGTGGGTTCATTTCTGGGTTTTCAATTCTATTCCATTGGTCCTGAGGTCTGTTCTTATACCAATACCAAGCTGTATTGATTACTATGGCTTTATAGTAGAGTTTGAAATTTGGTATTGATATTCCTCCAGCCGTGTTCTTTCCGTTGAGGAGCGTTTTTGCTATTCGGGGTCTTTTATTCTTCCATATGAATTTTTGGATTGTCTCTTCTACTTCCTTGAAGAAGGAGGGTGGAATTTTGATAGGTATTGCATTGAATTTGTAGATAGCCTTGGGAAGTATTGCCATTTTCACAATGTTAATCGTTCCAATCCAGGAGCGTGGGAGGTTTTCCCGTTTTTTAAGTTCTGTGTTGATTTCCTTTTTCAAGATTTTAAAGTTTTCATCATAGAGGTCCTTCACTTCTTTGGTTAAGTTAATTCCTAGGTATTTTATTTTTTGTGGGGCTATTACAAATGGCGTTGCTTTCCTAATTTCAGCCACACTTTTCTCATTGTTGGCATACAGAAAAGCCATTGATTTTTGGGGATTAATTTTATAACCTACGACTTTGCCAAAGTTTTGAAGCAGCTTGAGTAATTTGGGAGTGGAGTCTATGGGATTCTTTAAATACAAGATCATGTCATCTGCAAAGAGGGAGAGTTTTGTTTCTTCTTTCCCTATTTGGATCCCCTTTATGTCTGCATCTTCTCTTATTGCTGTAGCTAGGCATTCTAATACTAGATTGAAGAGAAGTGGAGAGAGTGGGCATCCTTGTCTTGTTCCTGAGTTAAGAAGAAATGGCTTTAGTTTTTCACCATTGAGTATAATGCTGGCTGTAGGTTTGCCATATACAACCTTTATTGTATTGAGGAATGTTCCATGGATTCCTAATTTTTCCAAAACCTTCATCATAAAGGGGTGTTGGATCTTGTCGAATGCTTTTTCTGCATCTATTGAGATAACCATGTGGTTCTTATTCTTGTTCCTGTTGATGTGATGAATAATATTATTTGATTTGCGTATATTGAACCAGCTTTGCATCCCTGAAATGAATCCTGTTTGATCGTGGTGTATGATTTTTTGGATGAATTGTTGAAGTCGGTTGGCCAAAATTTTGTTGAGAAGTTTTGCATCAATGTTCATCAAAGAAATGGGTCTATAGTTCTCTTTCTTTGATGAGTCCCTGCCTGGTTTTGGGATGAGGGTTATGATGGCTTCATAGAATGTGTTCGGTAGTGAGCTTTCTCTTTCAATTTCTTTGAGGAGTTGAAGGAGAATTGGTGTGAGCTCTGCTTTGAAGGCCTTGTAAAATTCCACTGTAAAACCATCTGGTCCTGGACTTTTCTTAGCTGGGAGGTCTCTTATTGCTGTTTCTATTTCAATGCTTGATATGGGCCTGTTAAGATAGTTTAACTCATCTTGGTTTAGCTTTGGCATGTCAATATTTGCCAGGAAGAGGTCCATTTCAGTACAGTTCTCAAACTTATTAGCATAAAGTTTTGAGAAGTATTCCCTTATAATGTTCTGAATCTTGCTTGTTTCCATGGTGATGTTTCCATTCTCATCTCTGAGTTTATTAATTTGGGTGTGTTCTTTTCTTTTCCTGATAAGATTTGCTAAGGGTCTGTCAATTTTGTTAAGTTTTTCGAAGAACCAACTCTTTGTTTTGTTGATTCTTTCTATAGTTTTTTTAGAATCTAATTCATTTAATTCTGATTTAATTTTGATTATTTCTTTCCATCTACTGGATTGGGGTTTATCTTGCTGCTCTTTTTCAAGGAGGTTTAGATGTGTCATTAAATTGTTAGTTTCAGATCTCTCCAATTTGTTGATGTAGGAGCTCAGAGCTATAAACTTGCCTCTGAGTACTGCCTTTGCTGTGTCCCAGAGGAGCTGGTATTTTGTGTGTTCATTTTTGTTGAATAGCATGAACATTTGAACTTCCTTTCTAATCTCTTCCATGACCCACTCATGATTCAGCAGTGTGTTGTTCAGCCTCCATGTGATACCGGATTTTCTTTGGTGGCTTTTGGTGTTGAGTTCTAATTTTATTCCCTTGTGGTCAGAGAGAATGCAAGGTATAACTTCAATGTTTCTGAATTTAGACAAGTTTGCTTTGTGGCCTAAAATGTGGTCTATTTTAGAAAACGTTCCATGTGCTGCTGAGAAAAACGTGTATTCTGATGCTGCTGGGTGAAATGTTCTGTAGATGTCTGTTAAGTCCAGTTGATCTATGCAGCTGTTTAGATCTGCGGTTTCTCTGTTGAGTTTTTGCCGAGTTAATCTCTCTAGTGGGGAGAGTGGTGTGTTAAAATCCCCAACAATTAATGTCTTTTGATCTATATGGGATTTGAGGGAAAGTAGTGTTTCTTTGATAAATTTGGGTGCTCCATTGTTTGGCGAATAGATATTTAGAATAGTAATATCCTCCTGAAGGAGAGATCCTTTAATTAGTATGTAGCGACCTTCTTTATCTCTTCTCACGAATTGTAATTTGAAGTCTATTTTATCTGATATTAGGATTGCAACTCCCGCCTGTTTATGGGGGCCGTTTGCTTGGTAGATTTTGTTCCAGCCTTTAACATTGAAAATGTGTTTGCTTTTATGGGCAAGATGTGACTCCTGCAGGCAGCAGATAGAAGGGTCTTGTTTTTTAATCCAACTAGACAGTCTATGTCGCTTAATTGGAGAGTTCAGTCCGTTAACATTAAGAGATAGGACTGAGAGGTATTTGGGAGTTCCTGCCATGTTATCTACCTTCTTGGGGGCTGCGAAAACTGGGTTCTTCCTATGGTTCATGGATTCTCAGTTTGGGTGCAGTTTCTTGGCCTTTATTGCGGTCTTGTTGGTTTTCTATGTGTAGTACATCTTTAAGAATCTTTTGTAGGGTTGGTTTGGTGGAGATGTATTGTTTCAATTTTTCTTTGCTATGGAAGGTTTTTATTTGGCCTTCAGTTATGAAGGAGAGTTTAGCTGGGTATAGTATTCTTGGTTGATAGTTGTTTGTTTTTAGGGCATGGCATACATCATTCCAGGCTCTTCTTGCTTTGATTGTCTCTGCTGAGAAATCTGAGGTGATTCTAATTGGTTTCCCTTTATAGGTGATTACCCTTTTCTCCTTGACAGCTTTAAGGATCTTTTCCTCGTTCTGAGTTGATCCTGTGTGGATTATAATGTGGCTTTGGGATGTCCTATTCTGGTCTGGTCTATTTGGGGTTCTAAAGGCTTCTTGTATCTGGACAGGCCTATCTTTTTGCATGTTTGGGAAGTTCTCTGCTAGGATCCTGTTAAACAAATATCCTAGACCATTAACTTCTGTTTCTAGGTGCTCCTCTACACCCATTATCCTTAGATTAGGCCTTCTGATGGCTCTTCCAGGTGTTGGATAGATCTATCATATTTCTTGGACTTGTCTTGGATGGTTGTATGTTCTTTCTCTACAATATCTAGGCTGTCTTCAATCCCTGAGATTCGATCTTCTGCATGGTCTAACCTGCTGTCAAGACACTCTCTTTTCCTTCTAGTTGGTCAGCTTTGATGGCTTCAAGTTCTTTGTTGAAGCTCTGTTTTAGGTCTTGTATGAATTTCTTTACTTCCTTAATTTGGTGTTCACTGTTTGTCCTCAAATCACTTAGTTGATTGGTTATGGTTTCTTTGGGCTTCCATTTCTTCTGTTGGGTTCCATTCAGCATTCCCTTTGTGGTCTCCCTGACTTCCTTCAGCTCTTTGTTAATGGATTCCATGAATGCCTTTAGTGATGTTTGTGTGTTCTCTACCTGGTCTCTCAATTCCTGTATTACTCTTTGATTAGCTTCCTCCCCTTCGTGGGATTCCTGCAGATCTCTTTGAGTGTTCTCAGCCTGCTCACGCCATTCCTCCCTTTCTCTTTGAGTATTCTCAAGTTGTTCACGCAAATCCTGCATCAGTTTTTGAGTAGCTTCCTCACGCTTATGATATTCCTGTATAAACTTCTGGGATGCCTCCTCTCTTTCTCTATCACGCTCATACAGAGTCCTTTGTACATTGTCAAACTTCTCATTTATCATGTTTGCCAGCAGTGTTTGTAGAGCTATTTGGGAACTCTCCTCTGGATTATTCATTATCTGTTCTAACCCCTGATTATCAAGATTGGGAATTGAGATACCCGATTTTGCCATTTTTCTTGTGTTTTTCCGGCTTACTCTGCCCATTTGAGATGAAGATAGCACCAGTTTTGTGCTAGAACACTATCTTAAGGCAACCATCAACCAATGTTTGCATATGTACAGTCAATAGTCTACAAATACAATCTAGTTCAACAGATACATCTATTCGACATCAAACAACTATATGTTAAAGGACCTCGAACCACAGAGAAGAATTTGGAAAACCAGAAATTATTAGGGTTAGGGACAAATGGGGGTAAAAAATAGGAATAGATTGGTGTGGGGAGGCACAGGGAGAGTTAACTATGTCCTAATAACAATGCAGGAAATAGGTTGGGTAGGATGCAAGTAGAGAGAGAGAGAAAAAGAAGAAAGGGAAAGGGGAATGAAAAGAGATCAGAAAAAAATAGAAACGTAAAAATTAATGTTATTATAGAGATTAAAAGACCATCTATTTAGAGAGGAATGTGAATATGTTGAGAGAAAGGGAGGGACATTGAGGAGATGTGAAAAACTTTAAAAAAATGCTTAAAATATTGTATAGGTATAAAGAGGTAGTACTGCTATTCATGAATTTAAGTCTCAGAGGTTTTGAATTGTGTAATAAGTTTGTGGATTAAGTGTGTACACAATGGGGGATAGGGTCTACTAGTTAACTACGGGTTTATCTGAGGATGTGCAGGACAAGAGTTAAGTCACATAAAGAAGAACAAAAGAGGAAAAGGTGGAAAGGATAGGAAAGTGAGAAGAAAAGATCAGAAGTTCAGTAGAGCTAGACAAAAAACAAAAAGATAATTAAGAATGAAAGAAAAAGAGAAAGAAGACAAGAAAAGAAAGGAAAACGCACATTCACGTATTCCTAAAATAAAAATTATAAGAGGAGAGAAAAAAAAAGTTACTGGAAAACAATTATTTTTTCAGAAGAGTCAAAAATCAAAGATTAATAAAAGTTTTAGAAAAGGAAAAAATTTTTTTTTATATATATAAGGTAACAAAAAACGAGAAAAAAAACACACAAAAAAAAAGAAAAAAAAAGAAAAGAAGAAGAAGGAAAAAAAAAGTTCTTTGATTTTTTTTTTGGGGGGGAGGGGTGGGATGAGTCCTGTATCTCCCTTTTGTCTGTAACCAGAGTCTGGTTGGAGTCTCTGGTCGGCTTGAGGTCTTGTGGCTTGATTGGTTTCTTAAGTCAGTTTGTTAGAACAGGCAGAAAAATGCTCTGCTTTACCCAAGATTTTGAGATCCCCCTCCCAGGTTAGTTTACTGGGAGGGTGATCTGCTTTGAGAATCACAAAAGAGGGGGATGCAGTGATGAGGCTAGGTTCTGGGTAGAGTTGAGGCCTTTCAACAAACAGTAGCTTTTCCCTGGGGCTATTTTGTGAAAAAAACTCACAGCACCCAGCCTGGAGCCATTCTCAGGGTTTCTGTTTTTCAATTGATTGTTGAGGCTGCTAGAGGGAGGGGCAGCCTCTTGCTCTGGTTACTGGGTGAGGAGAGCCACTCCAATGGCTGGCGCCTGAGCTGGGTGACTTTTCCCTGGATGGAACTGAGTCTGTGAGATCACTTCGCCGTTAAGTTCTTGTGACCTGCTAAATGACTCGTTTTATTCCAAGGCCTGAGCTGGAGCTAGCCGCTCCTCCGAGCTTTGTTGGTATCCAAGATGGAGATCACCGGTGCTGGGGGGGGAGGGGTGGCCTTCCCTCCTCTGCTCCCTGAGGAGTGAGGAAGTCTTGCTTCTACTCACGCCGAGTCTTGGATCCTGGGTCGTCTCTGGTCTGCAAAGTGCAGGATGAAGTTGTCCGCTCCTTGTCGGTTCTTGCTGGTGTTGAGTAGAATCCGCTCGTCCGCTGCGTCTGGCTCCTTCGTCCCGGACTGTGTCTCAGGTATGCCCCCGGGGCAGAGGTTGCCGCTGCGACCCTGCCACCGCAGCGGCAGCTCACAGCTTGATCTTTTTGAAGGACTAAGGACACCTTCTGGCAGCTGTTGGAACTTTATGAGGTCTGGGTACATTATGTGATTAGGTGTGGTACTCTGAGCTTCAACCTTGGGTTGTTTTAGGGCTGAGCCCTCCCTCCCTACAGTCCTGGTGCTCTCAGGAAGTGGGTTGGTGTCTGACAGGTAGTAAAGGGCAGTGTGTTTACCCCCTGAGACTCACTGTGAAGGACTATTGTTGGCAGGGAGGATTGTGTCATGTGGAGGTCTATGTGTTCTTTGAGTAAGGAAATCTACACACCTCAGAGCACATCTTGGCTTTCTCTCTGAACATTTGGTTTCTTTGGAATACTAGTTTCTGAAAGGCCTAAGAGTTCGAAGGCTTCAGAGGCTTTCTTGATTTCCAGGTATGTCCAGGGCTTGTTCTTTTTCATCTTACACAGCTCTACCTTCTTCCCTTAGTCATGGTCTACTGAGCCTTTGGCTCTGGCATAAATGAGAAAAAACAGGCAGGACTGTCTTGTTGCTAAGGAAAAGCAGACAAGGCTGTCTTGTTGCATACTTTCATTTTATTCTCCAGTGTTGTAAATAAAACCATCAGATTGGACTTCAGGAGCTGCCCAGGATCATTGCTCCATTCCTTTTCCCTACTCTTACCTTACAACTTTTCCATTTAAATTTATTTTGATTTTCAATTTTTGTATTGGTGATTAAATATAGGGCTTCAATTAGCTGAGCACTGTGATGTGATCCTATAAACTTAGTTTTTTGGAGAGGATGGGACTGCAAAAATTGTGTTTTCATGTCAACCCAAGCAGAATTCTGTGAGACCTCATCTGAACAGAAGAAGCTGTGCATAGTGGTGTTCACCTCTCATCTCAGCAGTGATGGGAGAGGAAAGTAGGAGGACTGAAATCCAGTTGCACACCTGAGCAGGAAATGAGACCCTGTCTCAAAAACAGAGCAAAAATTATACAGCTGTGGCTCAATATTAGAGTGTGTATCTAGGAAACATAAGGCCCTGAGTTCAAACCTCAGTACCATAAAAAAGAAGAGAACCAGGTATTTCTGAAAAGCTTATTAAAAGCAGTCTTTTTTTAAAAAAAAATGTGTTTTGATATTCAGGCTTGAACTCTGGGCATTGACATTTGCCCTTAGCGATATTTTCACATAAGACAAAACTTTGTTTTTTTTTTTTTTTGTGATACAGGTCGAACCAGTGTAATAATAAGTTGTACAAAACACTAAGTTGAAAATGAACTTTACAACTTTGGTGGGGGTGGAGGTTGGAGAGGGTAGTTGTGGAGGTGGGAGGAAAGTAATGGTAGGGGGAAAACAAAGGAGGAAGCAACAATGATCTATAGGAAATGTACTCAGTACCTTGCTCATATAACTGTAACTCCTATGTCCAGCATTTTTACAGTAAAAAACATATTTAAAAAGACTTAACTTATACTATTGAGCCACAGGTCCATTTCTAGATTTGTTTGTGTGTGTCTGTGTGTGTGTGTGTGTGTGTGTGTGTGTGTGCCAGTATTACACTTGAACTCCAAGATTGGGCACTGTCTTTGAGTTCTTTTGTTCAAGGATAGTACTATACCGCTTGGCTCACCACTCTCCTACTGGATTTTTGTGGTGAATGAGATAAAAGTTTTGTGGACTCTTCTTGCCCCAGAAAGGTTTGAACCGAGATTCTCTGCTCTCTAATTCCTGAATGACTAGGGTTATGGGTGTGAATCATCAGTATATGGTAGGAGAAGTGTTCTTAAGCAGAAATAATGTGGATTGCTGGTCTTCTGCAATTTGGTGGCATGCTTTCTTTTTTAGAAAGGAACTCCTTTACTGGGAGGGCAGTGGTTACTCTAGAAGCTAGGAAGGCAGAGGAAATGCAATCCCCTATCTCCAGAGGCAGGACCTTTGGCATGATGGTTGTAAGACCATCATGTTCTTTATCAGAGCAGATATCTATACTAGCCTGAAGTTAACACTGTTTTCTTCATCAGCTTTGTCTTGGTTGCATTAAATAAGAAAATTACTTGATAACGCTCACCAAAATTTATCATATAGAGGGGGGAATGAAGCTTTAAAGTGAGGCATTAGACACTACAGGTCTATACCAGAAGGGGCAAGGAGAAATGAGAGTTCATAAATACTGATTTTTTATTTAAATAAAATAGGGAGAAAACATGAATATATGTCAGTACTGGACAAGTGTGCTCAAAGCTTTCTAATAAACTAGCATTAAGGAAGTATTTTTATGATGCAGGACTGCTCATACTACCTGTGTAGTTTCTCTAATCCCTTCACTGTCCTCCCAAGGGAAGACACTGGCCCTCCAGCTCAGAGCAGAGGATCTAAGACAATATCTATCTACTACTAGGCAGTGGAAGACCAGTCAAACAGCTGGTGAAGTGGGACAAGATACTCTGCTCCTGTTTCCATCAAATTCTAGACTTTGCTGTATAGAATTCATAGATCAGGGGGAATGCTTGAGAATACTGCTGGACCTACGTGTGTGTGTGTGTGTGTGTGTGTGTGTGTGTGTGTGTGTGTGGTGTGTGTGTGTGTATGATAGTACTCATATGCCAGCATGGGGCTTCTTTTGGGTCTCACAGGTAGAGTTAACTCCTTCTCCAAGTCTGTTGAAAAGATTTGTCTGTCACTGACTGATATGCAGCAGAGGAGGAAATGATCCCTGAATTCTCCACTGGTAGAACACATGGGTCCTTCTATGTGCTCTGATTTATACTAATGCTAGTGCTAATACTAACCCATGACTGGGAATATCATCTGGCACTTTTTGTGCATTTTGGCACTAGTTAGTTTTTTTTTTTCACATAGGTTAAGCAAAAAATTCTCATCAGAATATTGTGACATAGTGTTAAGTATAACATGCTGTATACACACCCCCATATTTGGCAGCAGTCTTCATTATGTAAAGTGTACCATGAACTGTAGAGAAGTTCAATGAATGCTTCTCATGAACAAGATCCTTGGAGCACCTTGGAGCCAGCACCTTGGAGGAAGGACTCACAGGAGCTTGGCTAACAAGTTGGAGACACGATGATGTAGATTCTGTGCCATTGTTGGCTACCTGCCTGATCTGGAGGGACCCAGGATTTGCTACCCTAGCACTGTCCCCCATGGCCTGGCCTGGCCTGGCCCCACCCCAGCCCCACCTAATCTTTGGCACAGGAAGAACAGTTTTGTCCTTTTGGCCACACGTTCATCTGACACATAAGGTTGCTCCATAGAATTTCCAGAGGACACCAGGAAGATATTTAGAAGATACATAAACTGGGGTCAAAAGGGCAAAGACATACTGTAGGTCTCACATTCGGTTAATAGTGGGGTTTATTGACTACCTGATCTATCCCCGAGGCAATGGAGCCTCTGATCTAGGACTCTCACAATGCTCACTTAGAAAAAAAATCTAGTAGATTCAAAAGCACAGAAACAATTTTAAAAATCTATATGTAATATTATTTTTTATTCTTGAATTACTAAAACACATGCAGAACCTGTCAATTCAAGAAGCAGAAAATGTCAGATGGTGTGAGCGTGGCCCCTGACCCTCTACTGTGGCTCTCTTGCTCCAATCTGGTGTGACCACTGCTACTAGTTAGTTATGAAATCCTGCATCTAAACTAAATGTTCACAAAAGGAGACATTGTCCGCAGCTACCAAAGGTCCACCAAACTGCAAGCTTAGAACAAGGCCAAATTTCCTTTCACACTATAGAGATTCAAACTTCTACACTCAGGTTCACAGGCCTGAGCTAAGTCTGTGCTGGAACCACATGACTGAGAGTGATAGCTTATAATTCACAAAGGAAGAAGTCTTCAATAGCTGGAAGTCTGTCCTCTGCCTTTCCCGATAGGTCACAGTATTAGGTATGAGGACTAAGCAGTTACACAAACCTTTCAGAGATTACTAGACATTAGGGTTTAACTTTTGTAATGCCAAGTTTTGCTTCAGATCAAATATTGGGCCTGCACAACAGCAGCTCAAGTGGAAGTGATGTCCAGAACTTGTGTAAATGTCTCAGACCATTTGAATTTTTTTTACTGAATTGTCTTTTTTCCTACAATCCACACCTGTGGCCTAATGGGGGCTTTCTTACAGCTAGCTGACAGAAGACACAACACTGGATCTAGTTTATACCTAGTTCTGCAGACTTGTTCTGGAATATGGATGGCTGCTGCAGTCTTAGATTTACAAGTCCCTTTTCTATTCCCCTCTCTTTCCCCACACTCTCTGTCCTTCAGTGAACAATTCAAATGTAATTTGTTGAAAAAGAACCTTGGAAAATTGTCTTAACATTAAACAGTAGTGTCCACCTTTCAAGTCTGCCAATATTGTTAACACAGCTGGAGAATAAGCAAGATAAAAAGTAAATGCACATACAAATGCATACACCGACACCTAAACCTACAACAGATAGACACACACATACACAGAGACACACAAAAAACCCACAGGACATATAAGCCTTGTTCTGTTAATAATTTAAATAGACAAAAATATGTGATGCAGTTAGGTAATCCCTAGAGTGGGTGCACATATGTGAGCGTGCATGTGCACACACACACACACACACACACACACACACACACACACACACACACACACACTGCCAATCCTGGAGCTTGAACACAGGACATGTGTGATGTCCCTGAGATTTTGAAATGAAAGCTATCTCTTTACCCATTTGTACCACAGCTCTACTTTGGCTTTTTGGTGGCCAATTGGAGATAAGAAACACATGGACTTTTCTATCCAAGTTGACTTCAAACCACAATACTCACATGTCAGTCTCCAGACTGGTTGAACAATTTATATTCTTACTAAGAGTGATAGAATTCCCTTTTGGCCACATCTATGCCATCATTTGGTGCTAATCATTTAAAAAAATTTATTGGCCTTCCTTACTGGGGTGAGGTGGAATTACAGTATTGTTTTGGTTTATTTTACCTTTATGTTCAGATTTTTTGAACATTTCTTTATGTATTTTTGGCCATTCTTACTTCTTCTGAGAAGTCTTATTTTAGGTCATTACTTCATTTAGTAATTGGGGTGTTATTTGAGGGTTTCTTGGGGGCCAATTTTTTGTGCTCTATGTATATTTTTTCTATTAGGCCTTTGTCTGATGCAAGCTCATAAAATTCTTCTCCCATTCTATGGGTTTTCTATTTAGCTTGTTATGTCCTTTACCAGGTAGAAAAGTTTAAGTTTCATGCAATCCTATTTATCTAGTCTTTCTTTGATTTGTCATAATTCTGGATCTTTACTTAGAAAGTTTGGACCTGTGTTCTAGGAGCCATCGTGTTTCGCCTGCCACTTCTTGTAATCATTTCATGGTGTCTGGCCTGATATTGATGGCTTGGGATATGTGGACAGCATTAATTTGATCTGCCTACTATTCCTTGGTTCAAAGAGACTGCAAAGTGGTACCCTTTCTTAGTAAGCTGAGGTGGTTCCTGGTGGTTTGGAAGGAGGATGGCTTCCCAGAAGTGTGAATATGGAAATCATAAGTGGTAAGCTAAGGCATTATTATTTTAATTACATATTTTATTCGTAAGTACATTGAATCCTGATCAATGACACTTTTCTCATTATCTCCCCCATCCCTGAAACTCAATTTCTTCCCCTCAATTTTCCCGGTTTCATTGGATGTGCATTGACAAATATGACTTCATTCACCTACTCCCACTTTTGAATTTTCAGTTTCTTCATATTCATTTTCTTGTACTGTTAGTTTTTTCCAAAGAATTACACAATTTAAAGTCTTTCTTACATATACTGTACTTTGTGCAATATGTTTATGTATATATGCACAAAACCTTGTATGTGTTTACTTGTATATTTAAAAAGTAGACCTATCTTCCACATGTGAGAGAAAACATGCATCCTGATTTCATAAAATTTTTCCAGGTCTATTCACTACATTACAAATGATGTGAAAATCTAATTGAAGAGCAAAAGTCCTTTGTGTATATATACTAAATTTTCTTAATCTATTCATTTGTTGAAGGTATTTGTGCTATATCTATACCTTGACAATGAACTGTTTTATGGGTGGCCTTCCTTTATCCTGATTTGTAGTCCTTTGGGTAAACGCCTAACACTGGTAGTTCTGGACCACAAGATAGTCCTAGTTTGTTTGTTTTTTTAGTGTGGTTCAGCAAGTTCACATTCCCACCAGCCCTGTTTGATGTTCCTTTGCCTGCACATCTGTGACAGCATCTATTGTATTTTTGTTGTGTGTATTGTTGGTAATGCTCATTCTAAATTGAGATGGAATCTCAAGTGTTTTGATTTGCATTTCCTTTATGGCCAGAGAGTTTAAAGATTTCTTTATATGATTACTGGCCAATTTTGTGTTTTCTGAGAAGTCTCTACTTATCTTGTTTGCCCATTTGTTAATTGGGTTGTTAATTCTTTGCTAGTATAATTTATTGAGCTCTTTGTATATCCTGATGTATAGCTGGTAAAGATTTCTCCTTCCTTGGGCTTTTTTTAGCTTGCTAATGGTGTCCTTTACCATGCAGAAACTTCTTAGTTCGGCACAATCCCATTTGTTATTTCTCTCTTTGAGTCCAGGCATTATTGATGGGGAACTCCATATTCCTGTACAACAAGGCTTATACTCTTGGAACACTCTTTTTAGATTTCGATCCTAGTGATGGACAGGTATGGTTGCCCTCATTTTACAGGGAGCAAGTTCAAAACCTAACATTTCCCTGATTCTTTAAGCCACATATCTAGTCAAACGACAGTATAGAAACTAGATTATTGTGTAGTCTCAGGATAGGTTATCCTAGTGGCCTTCTTTTTTCACATTTCTTCCTTACCTCTGTACGTCTGGTGTACAGTATGATGGTTACTGACCACATGGAGCTGCTAAGCACTGTAACTTGCAGTTTGTTGTATTGGTTTTGCTGTAAAGACAATGAGCACCATGGAGTTGGAACACTACATAAAAAGCAATTGGAGGAGCTACTTTTATGTTTGCTTTTCCAGTCCTGGGGCTTAAACTCGGGGCTTGGGCACTGTACCTGGGGGTCTTTTGCTCGAGGCTAACCAGCACTGTACCACTTAAGCCACAGCATTACTTCCAGTTTTCTGTTTAAGTGGCACTGAGGAATCAAACTCAGGCCTTCATAAATGTTAGGCAAGCACACTACCTCTAAGCCACATTCCAAGCCCTTGGGTTATCTTTTAAATGCCAATTTTATCATGAGTTTCCCACTGTCTTGCTCATTCTGGCTTTGTACTGTGATTCTTAGATCTCAGCTTCCTGAATACCTAGGATTACAAGCATGAGTTACTGGTGCCTGGCAAAAGGTGATTTTTAACCTAGTTTTAATTATCCTCATGGATGGAAGAGCTGATTAGGTAACACGAAGAAAGGAGAAAGGCAGAGGCAAAAGCAAAAGTAGTGGATACTAGAAAAGGAAAGAAAAGTAGTACAAAAATTGGCAAAATGAAGTAAAGGTTGCAATTTAGTTAACAGCAGAAGACCAATGTTGCTTTTTTATTTTACAAACATACAGTGGTTACATACTGGTACATTCCATTAACAGTAGGAGAATGGGGGACACACTTAAGCTCTCAGCATCCTTATTTACATTTTATTATGAGGCCAACGCAGGAACAGTCTCATTTCAGGGAGGGAAAGAGAAAGTCATCGTTCATAGAAATAACCAGTATTCAGAAAATTAAACTTCGGGACATAAGATGGTAGCATACTTACATAAAAACTATCATTAAGAAAAAGATGAGGAGGCTGGGAATGTGGATTAGTGAGAGAGTGTTTGCCTATCATGCAAGAAGCCCTGGGTTCGATTCCTCAGTAGCACATACACAGAAAAAGCCAGAATTGATGCACTTTCTCAAGTAGTAGAGTGCCCGAGACAGTGCCCAGGCCTTGAGTTCAACCCCAGAACTGGCAAAGAGATAGCTAGCTAGCTACATAAGTAGGTAGGTAGGTAGGTAGGTAGATAGATAGATAGATAGATAGATAGATAGAAAGAAAGAAAGAAAGAAAGAAAGAAAGAAAGAAAGAAAGAAAGAAAGAAAGAAAGAAAGAAAGAAAGAAAGAAAGAAAGAAAGAAAGAAAGAAAGAAAGAAAGAAAGATAGAAAGATAGAAAGATGATAGATGAATCTCGTCTTGTATGTCAGGAGGAAAGAAGTCATGAGTCCTTCTGCAGTGTGCCAGGCCACCAGCATCACCTTCACACAACCACAGAGCAGGAAGACTGTCTCTGTCCCACTTCTCAAGCAGCTGAAGGCCCTAGAGCCAAGAGGGCTGAGACAGGTTCTAACTCAGGTGATTGAAGACAGTAGAGAAAGGGCCCTGCCTCTTCTTGGACTGGAGATTTGCATTAATGATGTGGAAAATGAAGGAAGGAGAATGGACTGGCAGAGGTAGAAGGGCCTTCAGATGGAGAGTCAAAAACCCACCCCCTAAGAACAGAGAGCAGGGTTTTTCTACTCTTTTTTTCCCTGCTCCCTCACTGAACTGGCTCTCTATTGTTAACCTAAAGATAGCCTGAGGCTCCCTTCACCTGAGGGAGGAAGGTTAATTAGTCATTGTTTGTAGAGGCTGAGAAAAGCCTGACCCTAACAAATGTTTGAGGTTTCCCCCCATTGTTGGCTTTGCCTAGAATGAATGAAGTGGATTCGCAGCTCACTTCCCTGTTGAGTGTGTACATTTTGCCTCCTAATCCTGCAGGTCTTGGTCTCTTCACCTAGCCTGGCTTTTGCAACTATTTGCTGTCCTTCAAATACAGTGTTATAATGGGAAACACAGGAAGTTCTTGAACATCTGACCTTTCAGAAGTGGAAATCAGAGTGTCATAGACTTTCCAGCTCTGGCTGGATTCACCCTGTGAGCCTCAGACCTCAGTCTCCTGAGGTAGGGTGATGGGCGTGAGCTACTGGTGCTCTGCTAGGTTCACAACTGTAATGATACGGACAATACAAGTCAACTGCTTATCACAAAGGGCTTAAGGAGCATATTAAGCCTTTCAACATTGGACCTTTCAGAACCCTGTAGGACACAAGGTTATAATGGTAGAGTCTGAGAGGCTGGGCATATGGATCTGCTACACTTGAACCTTGAGCTCTGACTCCAATTCTGGTGTACATTAGCATTCATTTTCCAGAAAATGTTCTTATAATTAGCAAATAGGAAAAATACTTTGATTAGCCCTCACTCTTTTTCCAGTTGAGTGTCTCAAACTGAAGCCTGGACACTGTCCCGGAGCCCTTCAGCTGAAGGTAAACACTCTACCACTTGAGCCACAGGACCACATGGAGTCTTTTGGTCGTTCAGTGGAGGTAAGAGTTTGACAGCCTTTCCTTCCCTAGGCTGTCTTTGAACTGTGGTCTACAGATCTCAGCCTCCTGAGAATCTCGGTTTCTAGGTGTCAGCCAATGGCATCTGGCCTATTTTTTTTTTGCCAGTCCTGGGGCTTGAATTAGGGCCTTGGTACTGTCTCTGAGCTTCTTTTTCTCAAGCCTTAATGCTCTACCACTTGAGCCACTCCACAGTTCCTGTCTTTTACTGTGTATGTGGCACTAAGGATTCAAACCCTGGCATTCATGCATGCTGAGCAAGCTCTCTACCACTAAGCCACATTCTCAGCCCCACCCTTACAATTTTATCCCTCAACTTGCCTATCCTCAAGAAAAGGCTTCTGAGTATAAATCATCTAAAGAAATCCCTATAGAAAGTTGTCCAAAGATAAATAAGACAAAGCTCATACTTGGGAGAGACTAAACATGTGAAGACTGTGACAAATGCCTCCATTTAATTATGTATCATGTTTCAACACTTAAAATATTAATGAAAAATGAATCAATGTCCTAAATTATTGCTTATGATTTTAAAATATATGTACAATACATAATAAATATGTGTATAATAATACTAAATACAATATACAGTAAAATGAATAAAATAAAAATAAAATAAATACAAAATTAGTAATAATCATAATGTATAATAAACATGCATATGTACATAAATATCATATATTACACATGTATATAAATATTTTTTTCCATTGCAGGGCCTTAATACAGGCCCTGGTAACTCTAGCTTGAATTTCTTTTCCTCAAGTACGGTGAGCTTCCCCTTCACAAATGGTGTAAAAGAGACACCCGGACGGTGAACTCAAATCCCATCAATGGCAGAAATACAGGCCTCAGTTCTAAGACAGTGACTTAAAATTTGTAATGGAAGCAGTTATGTTTATTCAGTTCCACACTGAATATTAAAAAATATCAGTATAGAATTTTGTACAGGTATTCAGACATCCTTCCCTTACCCCAAAAGCACTTCTTTGAGCACTACATTACTTTTGTACGTTTTTTTTTTTGTAGAAATGTTGTACAGAGGGGTTACAGTTACATGAGCAAAGTAATGAGTACATTTCCTATTGAGCATTGTTGCCTTCCCCTTTGTTCTCCCCCTACCATCCCTCCCTTCCCATCTCCACAACTACCTCTCCCTGCTGAGCTCATTGACTTAATTAATTTTTTGCTTGTCATGGGGTTTGAACTCAAGTAGTGGCAACTCTGCACCTTCCCTCACATTGCTTCAGATTTATCAAGACCCTGAGTTCAAATCCCAGGCTCGGAAGAAAAACTGACAGAAACTCCAAACCCAGGATCTTTATTTTTTTAATTTAGTAAATTAATTAATTAATTAATTTTGCCAACCATGGGGCCTGAACTCAGGTCGTAGCAACTCTGCCTCAGCTGCAATCTCCCTAGACTGGGTGAAGCCTCTGGACCCATAGCCGATCCTGGGATCCTAAACCCAGAGGGCTTGGAAGAAGAAAAAAAAGCGGGACAGCACAAAAAATGGTGAGCTTTAGAGGGCTGGGGAGTTTTATGATTTTTTCTTTGCACGGTGACCATCCTGGGTCTGAATGACATGGTTGCAAAGTGGACCTGACCTCCCATTGCTGATGGCTGGCAGACTATCAGGGAAGCCATAAGCCAACAATGTCAACATAGGCCCTGGGTTCAAATCCTGGTCCTGACAACTACCAATGGCAGGAGATCACAAGAGACTCATTCCTATGCATAAGAATACTGATTGAAAGAGTAGTTCGTGCATTTGTCTAGTCTAAAAGTAGATGCAATAATCCTAGGATGCTGATTGATCTTAATTAATAGTTTATTACGCATGAAAAGAATAATATCATTTCAACGGCGATATAATCAATACCTAAGAGTTGGTAGGAAGGTAGTAGATGTCATTCAATCATAGATAGACGTTTCTGGCACTTTTTACCAACATATATTTATTTGTTCACCACCGTCTGCCTATCTCAGCGCCTAGGAACCAACTGACAGCTTCATTGGCTAGAGGCTGCTGTGCTCACACTCACCCATTCATGAATTGGGCCTTCTAGGCCCTGAGTTCAGATCCCAGCACTGCCAAAAACTTAATCTTGGATTAAGAGGCAGAGTGTGACACATGATTTCCTTTTTTGGGAGAGTCCTGGGTGCCAGGCATGATGGAGAACACATCCACAAATCTAGTTGCTATGTGACAGGATGTAAACAACGTAATAAATGGTATAGGTGCCATCAAGTCAATAAAATAAACGATTTATAAATGAATAAAACAAGAAATAAAATTAATAACCACACCAAACACGATATGGACTGAACATCTGTATGGAAGTATAAATAGTACCACACCAAACACGATATGTACTGAATATCAGTATGGAAGTATAAATCCTACCTTTAAAATGTATATAAGAAATAGGTTTTCCACGCCTGAGGCTTGAATTCAGCCCCTCTATGAATAGGCAATGGCAGGAAATCCTGAGAAATTGTTTCTGGGCCAGAAAGAGTCATGGAATGCGATTGAGCTCATCCTTGAATGAGTATTTCGTGCAGGATGTGAGTAGAAAATGATAGGCAAAACTCATGTATTATTGATTATTTGTAAAGAAGTGTCTATTAAGCGTGACAATAATCATCATATTCATGAAATGGAAGCATCTGGAAAGATCCAAGAATCAGTAGACACATGGTAGATTGGATTCCATCAGAGGGCACCGTCTCCCCTGCTCGATAAAATATGTACTTATTTGCACACTACCTTCAACTTATGAATGGATGACGGTTGTGTGCCGACCCCTCACCCCCACACCTGGGGGCTCCATCTCAGGTCCTGGGAATGGCTTTGCTCCTTAGTGATTCACAGGCTGGTGTGCTCACATGGACCCATTTGCCAATTGGGCCTGCTAAGCTCCAAGTTCAGATCCCAGCACTGCCAAAAGATTCAACCTGATGTCAGAAGCCAATTGTTGCACCTGTTTTCCTTTCCTGTGCAAGTCCTGGTTCTCAGCTGGGATGTAGAATGCATGGGACACCCTGTGGCCATGAGAATAGGTTGACATCCATGTCAGCCCAGTTATATCTGTCATCATATACTCAAGAAAATATGCAATACATCAATGAATAGCCTTCAAAATAGAATAACTACATGAAATGCACAATGCAGTCCACACACGGATGTGAAAAGGCATCCCATGTTTCAATGATGCATTGAGGACTATTGTGGCCACCCTGGGGATCAATCTCTGTTCCTCAGAATGGCCCAGCTCCTTAGTGGCTCACAGGCTGATGTACTCACGTGGACCCATTGGGCAGTTGGGGCTCCTAAGTCCTGAGTTCTTATTCCAGCACTGCCAAAAATTCACCCTGGTGTGAGCAGCCAGTAGTTGCACCTGTTTTACTGTGCTGTGCAAGGCTAGGTCTCAGCTAGGATGAAGAATGCATAGGCAACTCTAAACTCAGGGGAATAGGTTATCATCTAGGTCACCACAGTTATATCTGTCATCCTATACTCAAGAAAATACACAATACTTCAATGAATAAGACACAAAATAAAGATAATGACAATACTTTACTCAAATTGCTGCCCACCCATGTATGGAAATATAGATCTTCTGTTTAAAATTTGAATTTATGACTATATTGGCCCCCACCAGGCTTGATCTCGGGTCCTGGGAACAGCCTAGCTCCTTAGTGGCTCACAGGCTGGTGCGTTCACCATGACCCATTCACCAATTGGGTCTGCTAGGCCTTGAGTTCAAATCCCAGCACTGCCAAAAGAATCACCTTGATGTGAGAAGCCAATCGATCCACCTGTTTTACTGTCCTGTGAAAGTCCTGGGTCTCAGCAAAGCATTCTCATGCTTTATAGGCAACTCTATAGCCATGGGAATAGGTTGTCAGCCATGTCAGCACAGTTATATTGGTCACTATACTCAATAAAATACACAATATATCCATGAATAAGACACCAAATAAAAAGAATAACTACACTGAATGCAAGATGCATACCACATCTGTAGGTAAAGAGCGATCCTATGTTTAAAAAAGGTGGGCTTGTTATTTTGTCCAGTGCTAGGGATTCAAATTAGGCCCTGGACCAGGCCTGACATTGTAGTCTTCAAAGATGGTGAGCTTCCTCTTCCCCCACAGTACAACAGAGCTACCCAGACCTCAGTTCAAATCCCAGCACTGACAAAAGTTTCATTCTGTTGTCAGAAGCGAGTCATTGCACATGTTTTCCTCTCCTGTGAAGGTCCCGGGTCTCAACTAGGATGGAGAATGCATAGGCAACCCTATAACCATGGGAACAGGTTGTCATCCATGTCAGCAGTTGTACCTGTCACCATACTCTGTAAAACACAAAATACCTCCATGAATTAGACACAAAATAAGGAGAAGTTCACCGAATGCAAGATGCTGTGCACACATGTGTGTAAATATAGATCCTATTTTTAAATAATGAATTTATGACTATCATGGCCCACCCTGGGGACCAATGTCAGATCCTGGGAATGGCCTAACTGCTTAGTTGCTCACAGGCTGGTGTGTTAACCTTGAACTGTTTGCCAATTGCTCCTGCTATGCCCTGAGTTCAGATCCCAGCACTACCAACAATTGGATCATGCAGTGAGAAGCCGAATGTGAAACTTTTTTCCCTTTTCTCTGAGAGTCCTGGGTGTCAGGCATGACAGAGAACACGTCTACAAATCTAGATGCCATGTGATAGGATGTCATCAATGTAATAAATGGAATGGGTGTCATAATAGTAAAAATCAATAGTAAATAAATGAATAAGACAAAAATACAAGGAACAACCACACCAAACGTGTTTGGACTGAACATCCATAGGTAAGTACAAATACAGTCTTTACAATGTATATAAATAGTATGTTTTCCAGGGCTGGGGCTTGAATTCAGGTCTAGAGTTCAGGCCTGACTTTCTTATCTTCAAGTACTGGGAGCTTCCCCTTATTCCATAATGCTGTAAATTTACCCAGAACCTGAGTTCAAATCCAAAGCCTGACAGAATAAACGGGGTGAATTTGCTCTGCAGGGGGCTTGAACTCAGGTTGTGACAACTCTGCCTCAGCTTTGATCATCCTATGCTGGGGTGTAGCCACTGGACCCACAGTTGATCCTGGGATCCTAGACCCCCAGGCCTTGTGTGAAAAAAAATGCACAGAAAAAATGCGGTAAGATGGTCTTTTTACATTTTCTTCCTTTGCACGGTGACCCTCCTGGGTCTGAATGACACTGCTGCAAAGGGTACTTCACCTTGCATTGCTGAAGATTGGTGAACTATTGAGGAAGCCATAGGCCCACGTGGCAAGGTAGGCCCTGATTTCGAATCCCCGTCCTGAAACCAACCAGTGGCAGGAGATACTGAGACTCGTTCCCATCCAACAATAGAATGTTATCAATATCACCGTTGAATGAGTTGATCGTGAATGATGCTCAGGAGACTGAGCATGATTTCAGGAGACTGATTTTATTTAGTATTTATGAAGCCTTAAAAGACTAGTATTACTTACAGGAATGCGATGATTTCAGGACACAGATTGATTTACTTATTAGTTTGTTAAGTATGAAAACAATCACATTAATTACATGGAGGCATAATAAATACCTAAGAATTTGTAGGAACGTAATCTATGTAACAGTATAATAGATAGACATCTGTAGAACTCTATAAAGATATATATTTATTAGCATACTACCATCTGCGTGCCAATCTGTTCTTGTTTTGTCAACCCCTGGGGCTTGATCTCAGGTGCTGGGAACTGCGTGTCCGCTCATTTTGCCCCAGAATGGCATGCAGACACTCACCCATCCATGAACTGGGCCTTGTAGACTGTGAATTCAGATACCAGCACTCCCAAAAATGAATTGTGGAGTAAGAAGCTGATGGTGACACATGTTTTCCTTTTCTGTGAAAGTCCTGGGTGTCAGGTATGAAGTGAAAAACATATGCAGACCTATATCCTATGTAATCAATGTAATCACTCTTCTATGTCTCATAATAGGCAATAAAATAAACAGTTAAGACATGAATAAAACAAAAAGTAAGGTGAATAACTACACTGAACGCAATATGTAGTCAACATATGTATATAAAGATAAATCATATATTTAAGATGTACACAAATAAGATGTTTTCTAGTTGTGGAGATTGATTTCAGGCCTAAGGAACAGACTTGAATTTCTTGACTTCAAAGAGGCAAGTTTCCCCTTCCCACACTGTGCAACAATGTTACCAGACCATGAGTTCAAATCCCAGGCCTGGCAGAAAAAATGACACCTTTATGCTATGTGACGCCCAGTTCTTAGGTATGCCTCCGTTTAATGAACGTAATTGTTTAAATGCATCATAAAGTATTAATTAAAATTGATCAGTGTTCTATAATTGTGTGTAATTTTACCCTAGAATCATTCAAGAACTGCCCATTTAATCATGACATACATCACATTCCATTGGTAATCATATGAATAGGAATGAGTTTCTTAGGATCTCCTGCGATTTGGAAGTTGCAAGACCAGGATTCAAACTGTGGGCTCCAGCTCCCACCTGTACAACCTGACGATAGGGAACTCAACGGTCTGTCCAAGAACATCAGCAAGACCAATGATTAGGCAGGCTCCAGTGGGTCTCAGCAGTCCTCCTTGATACTTACAAGGCTGTGATAGGAGGATCATGGTCAAACTCATCCTAGGCAGGAAAGTCGTTGAGACCCCTGTCCAATTACAGTGCCAACAAAGCCAGAAGTAGAGCCATATGGCTCCAGTGGTAAAGGGCTAGCCTTGAGCAAAAGCAGCTCATGGACTGTGTCCAGATCCTGAGTTCAAGGACCGGGACTGGCAACATACAGACATACACAACAATCTGTGCAGCCATCTGGCTAAAGCAGATCATCATCTTTTCCCCAACTGGATTGGACAGAGTTTCCTGGGAAAGGAGCTGCTGTCATCTTGACTCCATCCATTTGCCTGCATCACAGGATTCCGGCCACACCCCTATTCCGTCATGGTTCTTTTTGACCAATGGGATACAAGAATGGTGGGCACGCCCACATTCCATGTTGCCTGGTAGCACCTGGATACTCTCTGTTGGTTGACACCACTAGCAACAGTTGAGGAAGGTAGAGGTGGCTGAGTGGTGAGCAAGAGACTCGAGGCCTAGGAGGAGAGGCCTTGCTCAGCCCCACCACATTCCTGGCTGGGCCCCAGCCCCCTCCCCTCTTTCCCTCTGGATCAGCGTTTCAAACCTGGTGCTGCTGGCTCAGACATGAGGTGCCTCTTGGAGTTCTCAGGTAATGGTGCATCACCACCCGGTTTGCAGCCCTGACCTGGTCCTGGCCCCCCTGTTCTCTGCTCCAGGCCTGAGTGTCCACCAAGGCTCTGCCATCATTGCTCGCCCCACCTGGAGCAGCCACCAACAGCTTCTCCTAGCAGCACATGTGAGTGGCTGCCTCACAGGACCTCACCCTGCGACCCCATTCCCCTCCCCCCACAGACCTAGACCTGCGCCTCCCCCATGCCCAACAGTCCAGCTAGGACTCTGCCACAAATGCACCCCAGGGGTGAAGGTGTGTGTTGGCCCGATGATCCAACCCCCATCCATAGTGGCCAGTGTCCCAGGAAACAGGGAGATACAGGGTTGAATGAGGAGTGGGCACTACAGAGCTTCTGGCCTGGAGCTGTGGGAGCCACACAGCAGCACATCTCTACCCTTTCTCTCCCTGGTGGGAACCTGGTGGCTTTAGTCTGAGTTGGGGAGAAGCATGTCCACACCTGCCTTCTGGAGTCTTTTCCTATTTTCTGGGGGTTGGGGTGTTGAATGCAGAAGATAGGCCCCGCTTGCTGTGTGAGCCCTTGTCTTCTGTGCTCAGTCACCCTTTCACCTGAAGAGGGTCCCAGAAAAGCCCAGTAGGGAGGTGAGGTTGCTGGGGGTCATAGCAAAAGGTGAATATCTGGGAGCAGCACCCTCCCCCCACACATACACCCAGCCTGTCCTCCTCTCCTCCTCCAGCTGGCAACAGTTCTTATGGAGTGATCACATTTCCCAGCTCTACCAGCTTCTGCTGGTACTCCTGGTCCATCTGGTCTCTAACAAACTCAGGAGAGGCACTGCTCTGAGTGTGTGTGTGTGTGGTGTGTGTGACAGATAGCAAAAAACAGAGACACAGAGACAGAGACACAGAGACAGAGAGACACAGAGAGACACAGAGAGGAGAGACAGAGAGACACAGAGAGAATGACACAGAGAGACAGAGAGAGATCATCTTTCTCCTTGTATAGACTGACTGTGCTCAGGTGAGTGATCAGTTGGTAAATTGTAGGTGCTGCATGGACGAGTCTTCTGTCACCGGTCTGGATGTGTGTGTGTGTGTGTGTGTGTGTGTGTGTGTGTGTGTGTGTGTGTGTGTGTGTGTGTAGAAGTGGGTTGTAACAAGGAGGCTGGATGCTTTGGTAACTTCTACCTGCTATTTTTGGGGAGTGCATGGGCTTTGCAGCTGAGTTCTGGGTGCCTGGAAGGGTGAGATGCTTGAAGGGGACTCAGCACTGTTTAATTACAAGAACAAGGGATCTCTGTGGCCTGGAGCTGTGTACTCCCTTGGGCCTGGTTGGTGGCTTGCCAAGGGGACAAAGATCATGGCCAGCACTTAGTAAGGATATGAGCCCTGCTAGTATGGAGAGCAACAGTGTAGGTCAGACTCTAGGTCTTCTCATCAGGATGTCTGATGGGAGAGGCCAACCCTATTTTAAGTCTTCAGCTGTGATCTTCAGATCTAAGCCTCCTGATTAGTAGGATTATAGGCATGAGCCTCTGGCACTGGGCCTCTGGTTCTTTTTGGTATATTAGAGTTTGACCTCAAGGCCTTAGGCTTGCCAGTCAGGTCTTCTACCATGAGAGCCAAGCTTTTCTGTCTTGGGCATTTCCGAGATGGAGACTTAATATGTGCTCAGGCTGGGCTGGGTGGAGGTCCTCCTATCTGTGGCAGGCATGCGCCACCAGGCCTGGTCCTCTGTAGTTGGGATGGTAGACATGTGGAGCCATGCTCAGTCATTGGTTTATATGGATTGTCCCTAACTCAGTCCACGGCAGCCAATTCATGACCACAGGTGAAGCTCTGGGTTGGGCCTCGAACATAGGCCCTCAATCTCCTCACGGGACAGTTGTCAGGAAACAAGGGATTAATATAGAGGGATCTCTGGAGCAGGGCCAGGCACAGAGGGAGCTTCTGTCAGATACGGTTCTCAGCAATTCTGTGAGCATATGACAGAAAGTTACCTGGAAAGGGCTCAGATCGTGCAACAGGTGTGTGATTATAAAACAAAACATGGCTGTCTTTCTTCATTACCCTACCCACCTGAGGAAGGGGATCCTTTACTGTATTCAGTTTTGCCGCTGGCGAAAACGAGGCATGGAGAATCCAGGTGACCTACTCATGACATCCTGCTAACAGGAAGCTCAGCCTAACTTCTCTGCCATGCTCCCTAGGACAGTGGGTGCTATTCAGTCCACTTCTTGTGGTGCGAAGTCCACTTCTTGTCAGTCGTAGGGCTTGAACTCTGGGCCTGGGCGCTGTCCCAGAGCTCCTCAGCTCAAGGCTAGAATTTTACCACTTGAGTCACAACACCACTTCTGGTTTTCTGGTGGTTCTTTGGAGATAAGAGTTTCACAGATGTTCCTGTCCGGGCTGGCTATGAACCATGATCCTCATATCTCAGCCTCCTGTGTAGTTAGGGTTATAGTCCTGAGCCATCGGCACCTGGCTTAAGTGTAATTCTGACCTTCTCTCTCTCTTTCTCTTTCTCTCTCTCTGTCTCTGTCTCTGTCTTTGTTTCTGTATTTCTCTCTCTCTCTCTCTCTCTCTCTCTCTCTCTCTCTCTCTCTCTCTCACACACACACACACACACACACACAGAGGAACTTATTGAATGGGTGCTGGAAGAGGTGGTCCAGCATCCCCATGTGGCTGGAAGCAAGGTGGCCTTCTCATTCTGGAGGTGGGCTGTGGGTTAGGAGCTCTCTCGCTCAGTCTGTTGTACCAGCTTCATGAGATAAGCCCCTCTGTGCCCTGGCTAGACCATAAGGTTATTCATTTTCCATCTAGCCTTATTGGACTTAGTATTGTGTTCTACGTCCTTTTCTGGCAAAAATTTCTGGCCAAAATTATGATACAAATTTATGGAATGAAAATGTAATACCATCTTAAGAAAGTTATTTAGGGCTCTGGGAATGTGGCTTCGTGGTACACTGATTGCCTAGCATGCATGAAACCCTGGGTTAAATTCCTCAGTACCACATAAGCAGAAAAAGAAACACTGGAAGTGATGCTGTGCCTCAAGTGGTAGAGTGTAAGCCTTAAGAGAAAAAAAAAACCTGAGGAATAATTCCCTATCCCTGAGTTTAAGCCCCAGGCCTGGCAAAACAACAACAACAACAACAAACATTTAGTTAATAAATGCAAAATAAAGAGCCCATACTTGGAATATATAATTGCTCTTTCCATACTGATACCTGACAATAGTCGCTAATTCATGTATTTTACCTATATTAGGATACTGTGTTATAAAAAAAAGTTTTGTTCATTAGGTAACGGAAATTAATGCCAGGAATGTGCTTAGATGTCAGGTGAAGATTAATTCTGGAAATTCAAGGATTCCAGACTTTTGAGTGGTCACTGCTAATCACAATGAGAAGGGTAATCTAAGTGAGATTTGGAAAACTTTTTGGCCGGTTATGGCAAAGGCTAATTAACAGTTGTGACAGAAGAGAAAGAGTAACTCCAGATGGAAGGAATAAATGATAGTAATTAAGGTATAGCAGAAACCATTCCAGGGAACCATTTTTGGTTATTGAAGAACTAGTTATCAATTAGGCTTATTCTTCATTGTCTTTAGCATTCTAAATCTCTTAGGCTAGTTCTTAATCTCTGTGTGATAAATGTATCTCCTTCTATGCTGTTCTTTCATACCTGATTTCCCTTGCTCTCTAAAAATCTCAGTCTTTCTCTATTTCTCTATGAACACTTCCTGATACTAAATACACCTACACAGATGGAAGAGGATGCTAATGTAAAGGTCCCATAGCTCATGAGTCATTAATGTAACAAAATGGAAAAGGAGGACATATTTATTGCTACCTCAATTACTCTGAAAAGCTGCAATGTCACATCATTTGATTCAGATTTCCATTCTTTGTCTACTTAGTGTCATTTACTGCACTAAATGCAAATATGAGCTGGGTGCTGGTGGCTCATGCCTGTAATCCTTGCTACTTAGGAGGTTGAGACCAGAAGATTGTGGTTCAAGCCAACCTGTTTAGGAAAGTACATGAGACCCTTATCTTCAATTAACCACCAGAAACCCAGAAGTGGTGCTGTAGCTAAAGTGGTAGAGTGCTCAACTTGAGCTGAAGAGCTGAGGACAGCGTCCAGGATCCAAGTTCAAGTCCCACAACCAACAAAAAAGTGCAAATAAGGCTTTAACTTTCCCCCAAAGTATTGATGAAGTCAATAATAATCCTCCCAAGCAGAGAAAATTATTCCAAAATGATTCAGTGCACCTACTTTTGCTGAGTTATTTAAGTTATGGCTTATTTGCTGGACATAATCTCTTCTTTTAAAATTGTCAAATATTATCTTTATAATAAACTTCATCTAATATTTCTTGGTTCAAAAGAGAAGTCCATAGAGTTGATGTCACTTGACTTTCTTACTATCTTAGTTCAAAGCCAACCCAGGAAGAAGGAGACTCTTTCAATCTTTTATCTGTAATTAAACACCAAATAAGTGGAGTTTTGGCTAAAGCAGTAGAGTACTAGCTTTGTGGGCAGGTGGCAGGAAAGACAATTGTACAGGGGCAGGGTCCAGCCTCTGAGTTCAAGCCCCAGAACCAGCACCAACTAAACAAGCAAACAAAACAAAATCCAGGTATTTCTTTGGGACCCTCCTTTCAGGAGTACTGGTCTGAGAAGAGGCTGATTTTGCTGATCATACTCAATGGATCCTCCTGTTTTGTAATCCTTATTGCTATGGAAAACACAGGACCAGACTAAAGGAATTGATAACTGACTCCTGCAACAAGAGAATCATTTCAGGAGTGAAAAATGCATCCATAAGACACTTTAAAACCTCCATATCTTTGTTTCTTTGCAGTAGAACACTTTTAAAACAAAGTTATTTCCTTTAGTTCTATGCTGGCCTTCAAATGGCACATTGTTTCCTTTTTAAATACTTTCAACTAGAAGTATACAGACATGTTTTATATGAGTAAAGAACACGCAAAAAAGTCAGGGACACAGTTTCCTTCAAGCCTTGTATTCTTTTCTTGTACAGTATAAAGGAAAGCACAAGTTAACTTGAACTTTGTCATTTCTTTATGTTCAATTCCTCTCCTGGGATCAGTTTCCACATCCAGTATCAGTAACTTCCACTTACTTCCAGTAACAATCTATGGTGCTGCTCCAGATAAAATGAATGTTTTCTGGCTTCATTGAAATAGCACAAGGACACCTTTGAACATGAGGTAACACGTGTTTCAGAGACAACTTAGTAAACAGAAAATATTAAATTTATGTTGCTTATGAATACATTATCCATGAGTACATTGAGTTCAAACTTCTTTAGTCCTCTGTAAATTAAGGTGAATTTTAAATGGGAAGAAGGTTCTCAGGTCATTTTTTCTGAATGTATGTGCTGTGCATTAATTTCCCAAGTGTATATGATTTAACAGTAAGAGAAACAATAGCAATAATAGAAAGAGAAATTCTGTGTTTAAGTATAAGGGTTCAATACAATATAGGAGACTCTACAAATAAGGCAAAATTGAAACAATAAAGCCAAGTCCAGTATGTAGATTTATGGGAGTGATATAGAGAAAGCATTACTCCTAAGTGGAATATGAAGCATGAGGTCACTCCCTTTCTAAATCATGCTTGCTAATCACGTAAATTGGTAAAAAGTAGAATGGAAGAATGATTCTGTTTCCAATGTAAGTCAGATATACGAGTATGGACTTAACTGGAAAAAGAGTCCATCTTGAGAGAACAGGGATAATACTAGCAATGAACCTAAGATCACATTTCTTTTCTTTCCTTTTCTTGTATTCTTTTTTTGTGTTGTTTTTCGTGGCGCTGGGACTGGGTGCTGTCCCTCTGATACTCAACTCAAGGCTAATGCTCTACCACTTGAGCTACAGTGCCACTTCCAGTTTTCTAGTAGTTATTTGAGAAAAGAGTCTCCAGGATTTTCCTACCAAGGTTGGCTTTAATCCCCAATCCTTAGATCTTATCATCACTCAGCTTGTGATCACATTTCTAACAGTGTACACTCAGGATATATAATGTGTACGTTCATCTATCTTTATATGACTTCTTGAGTTAAAAATATGGATTACAGCTTAGTCTTTATACTCGCAAAAATGTTTCTAGTTTAAAAGTTGATACTCCCGGAAAGATAATACCTAAGAATGTAAAGCAGTCTGGGAAGTTCAGTTTGCATCCAGCCTGGGCAGACCAGGCTTTGAGACACTATCTATAATTAACCAGACAAAAGGTGGAATACCAATCATGAGCAAGATTACTGAATAAGAGCTTGAGGCTTTTGCGTACATAGATATAAACATGCACATACACACAGAGGCACTTATATGTGCACACATGAATACACAAATGAGAAAATTCTCAGAATATGTAGAAAAGTTAGAAAACAATGGAAAATATGTCGTGAGTAAGACTAGAATCAAGTGATAATTTTTAATATTAGAAAGCCCTCCAGTGAACTTTGTTCAAGAAAGTTGAGACTATTACAAAGGTAGGGACCAGAGATAGTAAGAGAGTCAAGTATTCATTATTAATGGGATGAGATCCATGGAAGAAGGAATCAGAGACCCATGCAGGTGCATCTGAAAATTTTCATATCCTGTGTCGAATGTTAGAACATCTTTGAAAATAGTATATAAACATTCTAAGCAGTCTAGTGGATAAGATTATAAGAGAAGTTCAGATTTGCTAGTCTGTTTCTAGATTAAATAAACCAACAAACTATGACAGGGCAATGTGATACACGTCTGGAATTCTAGCACTTAGACTAAGACAGGAGATTAGAGAGTGGAGTTACATAGGCATACCTTCCATGGACCAGGTAGTATAATTTTGTCTCAATAAAACAAGCCAAACAACAAGAAAGGAATACACAGTTCAATTTTGGGCTAATTTCGTCATTATGTTTCAAGAAGTCAAGTTTCCTATTGAAATTCAACTCATATATAGTCCTCAGTTGTGTTTTAAATGCTCTCTTCATTACAGAACATTCCTAGATGCAAAATGGTTCATGATTCCCATCCAAAAATTTGCATAAGTAAGTAAGCATCATTATGTTGGATTCCAAAGAAATGATGAAGGATTACAAAAGGTTAAGCCTGGAGAAATAGCAAAGTTCATCTAATGTAGGACTTTGTAGACCTTGCTAAATTATAATTTAGATTTAAAATACATACTTTGATTTTGTTTGTAATTTGATATTCTATAGGATACTACAAATTTCTTTTTAAAGAGAAGGTTTAATTGACATTCACAAATGATTCTGACATTTTATTTTCCTAGAATATACTTTCAAGAGAGTTATAATTAGAACTTAGTTAACAGATAATTCAAACATTCATGTATAATATGATAATGTGAATAATTTAGAGAGTTGCCAGCAAATGGATGATATTAATTTATAAATTTAGAAAAACTGCAATTATTGAGGGTTTGGTATAATATGGTATGAAGAGAGTAATTGTGTGACATCTTCTTTCTTCTACCTATATGTAACACAGGAAGTGATTTCCTTAGTTACGTGGCTCTGTATACTTTGAGAAAAATGCTAGGTTTGGGGTTTGTTTTCATTTTTGTTTTTGTTTCATTGGTTTGTCCTAGAGCTTGAACTCTGGGCTTGGACACTCTCTGAGCCTAGTTATGCTCAAAGCTCATGCCCTACCACATCAACCTCAGTGGCACTTGTGTCTGGCTTTTTCTGAGAAGTTTATTGGAGATAAGATTCCAAGAAATGTTCCTGCCTGGGTGGGCTTTAACCATAATTTTCTTATCTTAGCATCCTGAATATCTATGATAGTTTAAGAAAGTATAAATATAAATAATATTTGCAAGTGTTCTGATCTCAAGAATACCACTGGGGAAAAATGATGCAGCTCAGTTTATTGTGTTGTTCTTTCCATAACAAGGAGGGCATCGCATTAGCAGAGGTGTAGTATTTTTTCACAATAGAAATAAGCTATTCATGATGTGAATGAAGGAATTTTAAGGTGCAGCTTACAAGTTGGAAACTGTTGGGGTAGGATGACATTATGGTATAAATCTTGGGATTAATGGTCATAGAAATAATAGCTTAATGTGATAAACAATTGCTTACTCTTGAAGAATTAATTATTACAAATGCTTCATAGTTGTATCCTCTACCAGAATGTGGCTATTTTTCTGTTGATTTCTCAATCTGTAACACCCCATTGGAAACTGCATCTATTGCAGAATTTCATACATGCAAACAGGTACTGTTTTGAATCTCTCAGGTATGGAAGTTGAGAATTTAAAAATGAGAAGTTATTAGTTGTAGGAATTTTGAAGAACACATATATTCTGTCTTCTTAACAACTTATTTACTTTTTAAAGTTATGGGTTTCCATAGAATTAAGCTGTTTTCAGTTTTAGTATGAGAAAGTACTAAATTTATTCTTGTTTCAAAATATTGGGAAGTATATTGTGAAAATTTTGTTTAGTTGGGTTACATTCAAGTTGATGGCCCTCTGATAAAGAAGGGGTAATTAATTCAAATTAGATTCCAAATAGTATTGGTTTTTAAGAAGTTACTACATAAATAATAATATTTATTATACCAAGACAAAGAAATTATATTTTATGCAGCTTATTTTTAAAATTTTATTATCAAAGTGATGTACAGTGGGGTTACAGTAATTGTAAGGTAGTGAATACATAACTTTTCAAACTTGTTACTCCTCCCTCATTTTTCTCACAGTTTTCCTTTACCCCTTCACCTCTCACAAGTTGTAATGTACATTTCCAACATATTGTCTTGTGAGTATTGCTATTACATTGGTTTTCCCCTTGTCCTTTGTCTCACCATTTTGTTGTTCCTCTTCCCTTCCCTAATTAAGGTAAATGTATACAGACTACAAAATCAAATATAGCAGGGATAAACTATATGGGAAAACTCAATGAAAACAGAAATCACATAGTACATCAAAAACAACAACCACAAATGAAAAAATCTGTTTCCGTATCTTGGAGTTCATTTTGCTCAGCATATGCTTATATGATCATATATACGCATAACAAAGTGAATAGAAAATAATAGTTGCATGAACACTATATCATGAGAACAACATGTTAACTTTTTGATGGTTAAGGTAGAATCAGGATAGGTGAATTTGCAGTTCTGAAAAAGGAATTTCAAAGGAGTTTTAAAGTTATGACAGGTAAATTTTAATCGTTCATAATTCTTAACAACACAGCCAATTAAGAAAATTTAAAATTGCCTGGGAGAATAGGCTTTCATGCAAAGAAATCCATGGAGACTTAGTAGAGAGGGTGCAATGTGGGTGAAGATGGCTCTTTTTCAGACTAAACAAACAAACCTCAGAAACCCTGCTGTAAATCCTGAAGGTTCCCTTGAGAATTGTCCTAACACAGTAAATATACTCTCACTGTGTGAGACAAGGTTTTAGTGGAATTTGAATTCAAAGTTCTTAAAAAAAAATAAGACATAAAAATATGTGAATTAACCTTTAATTACCACACAGTAATTCTCTGAAAAACATAATTTGGGCCAAATATTTAGGAAGAAATTGCCCTCCACAATGAAAGAAGGTATTGGGTTTACACTTTTCTGTTTGTAACACTTTCCACAATGTCTTTGCACGTGAAGCAGTGAAACACAGAAAAAAAATCTGATTGGATACTTCAAACCAATTATTTCACATTTCTAAGTGGCTCACAAAAAATAATATCCTTATTAACATGAGATAGTGAAGATTTCTCTTACTACATAAGCAAAAAGTTTTGGGTTCAGAAAAGAATTGAGCAGGGCTGGGAAGGTGGCTCAGTGGTAGAGCCCTTGCCTTGCATGCATGAGGCCCTGGGTTCGATTCCCCAGCATCGCATAAGCAAAAAGAAAAATAAGCCAGACATTGTGCTGTGGTTCAAGTGGTAGAGCACTAGTCTTGAGCTGAAGAGCTGAGGCACAGCACCCAGGTCCAGAGTTCAGGCCCCACGACTGGACCCCCTGCCCCTAAAAATGCAACAACAACAACAACAACAAAGAAAAGAATTGAGCAAATGGAAAAGGTAAGAAAACAGTGTTCTTAGAAGCCCTAGCTGAGCATACTGCTTTTAGCAGTTGAGTGAGGCCAAAACTTTTTGATATACATTGTGTTAATATTTTTGCTACCTAAAGTGATTTTACAGAACTGATTTAGCTCACTACAATGCAGAACAGATTGAATGAAGACATGAAAATAAATTCCAGGCTGTTCAGGGAAGATTGTGGAGGAGAAGCTGGAGGCTAAACAAGCTCTCACATAGAAAGCAGTTTTAGAGTTCCAGTGAACAGTGTGCCTTCACAGGACAGAGAGTTAGGCCAGAGAGAGAAAATACAGGCAAGGAGACAGCCCTGAGCAATTGCCAACAGCCGCAGTGGGCGGTGGCAGAGGTGGGGGCGGCAACTGCAGGCACTATACCTGATTCACAGAGAGTCCAGAAAGAAGGAACCAGACGCGGTGGGTGAGCAGATTCTACTCAACACCAGCAAGAACCGACAAGAAGCAGAAATCTTCATCATGCACTTCGCAGACCAGAGACGACCCAGGAACCAGGACTCAGCATGAGTAGAAGCATGACGTCCTCACTCCTTCTCAGGAAACAAAGGAAGGAAGGCCACCCCTCCTCCCCCAGTAATGGAGATTTCCATCTTGGATACCGACAAAGCTCGGAGGAGCTGCTAGTTCTAACTCAGGCCTTGGAAGAAATCTAGAGTCATCTAGCAGGTCACAAGAGCCTAACCTGACCTGCCAGACTCAGCTACACCCAGGGAAAAGTCACCCAGCTCAGGCGCCAGCCCCAGGAGTGGCTTTCTTCACCCGGTAATCAGAGCCAGAGGCTGCCCCTTCTTTTAGCATCCTCGACAATCAATTGAATTTCAGTAAACATAAACCCTGAGAGTGGCTCCAGGCTGGGCTCTGTGAGTTTCTCACAAACCAGCCCCCGAGAAAAGCTACTGTTTGCTGAAAGGCCTCAACTCTACCCAGAACCTAGCCTCATCACAGCATCTCCAAACTCGAGGAAAAAGCCATCTCCCTCTTTTGTGGGTACTCAAAACAGATCTTCCTTCCACTGAACTAACCTGGGAGGAGGATCGCAATACATTGGAAAAAGCAGAGCGTTTTTCTGCCTGTTCAAAGAAACTGACTTAAGGAAACAACCAAGCCACAGGAACACAAGCAGACCAGAGACTCCAACAAGAGGCTGGTTATGGACACAAGGGACATACAGGATTTTTCCCACCCCTCCCCCAAAAAAATTAAGCAACTTTTTTTGTTGTTGTTCTACCTTTTATAAAAAAATTTTTTTCTAAAAATTTTTTTAATCATTAATTTTTACCTTTTTTGAAAAAAAATTGTTTTCTAGTATTTTTTTCCACTTAGAATTTTATTTTAGGGGTATAAGTGTGTGTGCGTTTTTCTTTCTTTTTTTCCCTTGTTTTTTTTAATTTTGTTTTTGTTTAGCTCTACTGAACTTCTGATCTTTTTTCTTTCTTTCTTATCCTTTTCACCTTTTCTTCTCTTTCGTTCTTCTTTATGTGACTTAATTGCTGTTCTGCACATCCTCAGATAAACCCTTAGTTGATTATTAGACCTTATCCCCCATTGTGTTCACACTTAATCCACAAATTTATTACTCAATTCAAAACCTCTTAGACTTAAATTCCTTAATAGCAGTACTACCCCTTTATACCTACAAAATATTTTAAGTATTTTTATTTTTAAGTTTTTCACATCTCCTTTATATCCCTCCCCTTGTGTCATTATATTCATGTTCTTCTCTGAATAGTTTGTTTTAAATTCTCTATAATATTTTAAGTTTTTACCTTTCCATTTTTTCTGGTCTTTTTCCCTTTCTCTTTCTTCTTTTTTTCTCTCTCTCTACTTTCATCCTATCCAACCTATTTCCTGCTTTGAGATTAGGATTTAGTTAACACTCACTGTACCTTCCCACATCACTCTATTTCTATTTTTTACCCACATCTTTTCCTACACTGAATAACTTCTGGTTTACCAAATTCTTCTTTGTGGTTCATAGCCCATTAATATATAGTTGTTTGATGTTGAATAGAGGTATCTGTTGAACTAGATTGTATCTGCAGACTATTGACTGTGCAAATACATACTTTGGTTGATGCTTGCCTTAAGATATTGTTCTAGCATAAAACTGGTGATAACTTCATCCCAAATGAGCAGAGTAAGCGGAAAAACACAAGAAAAATGAAAGTCCGGGTATCTCAACTCCCACTCATGATAATCAGGGAACAGAACAGATAATGAATAATCCAGAGGAGAGTTCCCAAATAGCTCTACAAACACTGCTGGCAAACATCATAAATGAAAAGACTGAAAACATAAAAAGGACTCTGTATGAGCGTGATAATGAGAGAGGAGGCAATCCAAAGGTTTATACAGGAATATCATAAGCGTGAGGAAGCTACTCAAAAACTGATACAGGATTTGCGTGAGCAGCTTGAGAATACTCAAAGAGAAAGGCAGGAATGGCTGAGAACACTCAAAGAGAACTACAGGAATGGCATGAACGGGAGGAAGTTAAGCAAAGAGTAATACAGGAATTGAGAGAACAGGATGAGAATACACAAAGATCACTAAGGGCATTCATGGAATCCATTACCAAAGAGCTGAAGGAAGTCAGGGAGACCACAAAGGCAATGCTGAATGGAACCCAACAGAAGGAATGGGAGTCCAAGGAAACCATAACCAATCAACTAAGTGATTTGAGAATAAACACTGAACACCAAATTAAGGCAGTAAAGAAGTTCATACAAGATCTAAAACAAAGCTTCAACAAAGAATTTGAAGCCACCAACGCTACCAACTTGAAGGAAAAGAAATAAAAAAAAAAAGTAGAAAGTCTTGACAGCAGATTAGACCATACAAAGATCGAATCTCGGGGATTGAAGACAGCCTTACATATTATAGAGAAAGAACATACAACGATCCAAGACAATTCCAAGAAATATGAGAAATATATCCAAAACTTGGAAGACAAGATCAGAAGGCCTAATCTAAGGATAATGGGTGTAGAGGAGCACCTAGAAACAGAAGTTAATGGACCAGGAAATTTGTTTAACAGGATCCTAGCAGAGAACTTCCTAAACATGCAAAAAGATAGGCCTATTCAGATACAAGAACCATTAGAACCCCAGATAGACCAGACCAGAATAGGACATACCACCGTCACATTATAATCTGCACAGGATCAATTTAGACCAAGGAAAAGATCCTTAAAGCTGTCAAGGGAAAAACATTAATGGCCTATAAAGGGAAACCAATTAGAATCACCTCAGATTTCTCAGCAGAGACAATCAAAGCAAGAAGAGCCTGGAATCATGTATGCCATGCCCTAAAAACAAACCACTATCAACCAAGAATACGGTACCAAGCTAAACTCTCCTTCATAACTGAAGGCCAAATAAAAACCTTCCATAGGAAAGAAAAATTGAAACAATATATCTCCACCAAACCAGTCCTATAAAAGCTTCTTAAAGATGTCCTACACATAGAAAACCAACAAGACCAAAATAAAGGAAAAGAAACCACCCAAACAGAATCAAAGAACCATAGGAAGAACCCAGTTTTCGCAGCTCCCCAGAAGGTGAATAACATGGCAGGAACTCCCAAATACCTCTCAGTCCTATCTCTTAACATTAACGGATTTAACTCTCCAATTATGTGACATAGACTGTCTAGTTGGATTAAAAAACAAGACCCTTCTATATGTTGCCTTCAGGAGTCACATATTGCCCATAAAAACAAACACATTTTCAATGTTAAAGGCTGGAAAAAAATCTTCCAAGCAAACGGCCCCCATAAACAGGCAAGAGTTGAAATCCTAATATCAGATAAAATAGACTTCCAATTAATATTTGTGAGAAGAGATAAAGAAGGTTGTTACATACTAATTAATGGATCTCTCCTTCAGGAGGATATTACAATTCTAAATATCTATTCACAAAACAACAGAGCACCCAAATTTATCCAAGAAACACTACTTTCCCTCAAATCCCACATAGACCCAAAGACATTAATTGTTGGGGATTTTAACACACCACTCTCCCCACTAGATATATCAACTCGGCAAAAACTCCACAGAGAAACCTCAGATCTAAACAACTGCATAGATCAAGTAGATTTAACAGACATCTACCGAATATTTCACCCAACATCATCAGGATACACGTTTATCTCAGCAGCATATGGAACATTTTCTAAAATAGATCACATTTTAGGCCACAAAGCAAACTTGTCCAAATTCAGAAACATTGAAGTCATATCTTTCATTCTTTAAGACCACAAGGGAATAAAATTAGAACTCAACACCAAAAGCCACCAAAGAAAGTCTGGTAACACATGGAGGCTGAACAACACACTGATGAATCACGAGTGGGTCAAGGAAGAGATTAGAAAGGAAATTCAAATGTTCATGCTGTTCAACAAAAATGAGCACACAAATTACCATCTCCTCTGGGACACAGCAAAGGCAGTACTCAGAGGCAAGTTTATAGCCCTGAGTTCCTACATCAACAAATTGGAGAGATCTGAAACCAACAGTTTAATGAGACATCTGAACCTCCTTGAAAAAGAGCAGCAAGATAAACCCCAATCCAGTAGATGGAAAAAAATAATTAAAATTAAATCAGAATTAAATGAATTAGAATCCAAAAAAAAACTATAGAAAGAATCAACAAAACAAAGAATTGGTTCTTCAAAAAAATTTAAAAAAATTGACAGGCCCCTAGCACATCTTATCAGAAAAAGAAGAGAACACACCCAAATAAACAAACTCAGAGATGAGAATGGAAACATCACCACAGAAACAACAAGATGCACAACATTTTAAGGGAATACTTCTCAAAACTTTATGCTAATAAGTTTGAGAACTTGGCAGAAATTGACCTTTTCCTAGCAAATATTGACATGCCAAAACTAAACCAAGATGAATTAAACCATCTTAACAGGCCCATATCAAGCATTGAAATAGAAACAGCAATAAGAGACTTCCCAGCTAAGAAAAGTCCAGGACCAGATGGTTTTACAGCAGAATTCTAAAAGGCCTTCAAAGCACAGCTCACACCAATACTCCTCCAATTCTTCAATTAAATTGAAAGAGAAAGTTCATTACCGAACATATTCTATGAAGCCATCATAACCCTCATCCCAAAACCTGGCAGGGACTCATCAAAGAAAGAGAACTATAGACCCATTTCTTTTTTTATTGTGAAAATACTATACAGATGGGTTACAGTTACATGGGCAAGATAGTGAGTACATTTCTTATCGAGCATTGTAGCCTCCTCCTTTGTTTACCCTTCCCATCCCTTCCCATCCTCCCTCCTCTCCCACTCAATCCTCCCCCCCCAAGTTGTAAACTTCGTTTTTGACATGACAACTTGTACTTCTCATTGTTGCAACAGGTCCACTTGTATCCTTATTTAAACGACTTGTTTTTCCACTTCCCTTCCACAAATTATATGGACATCAAATACAGTGAAAGCATGGGTTATACTGTGGGGGAGGAACATACAAAGCAACAAAGAAATAATCTTATAATTGCATTAGAAACAAATGCATGAAACAAAAAAAATATTTAAAATACATATCTTAGGGATCATTTTCCTAACATCACCTTATCTGACCTTTTCTGCTTGATTCAGACACATACTAGTTATTGAGAATAATGGAAACCATGGGACCTATGTTCCTTTGGGCCTGGCTTACTTCACTTAATATAATTTTTTCCAAGTCTTCCCATTTCCTAACAAATGGGGCAATGTCATTCTTTCTGATGGAGGCATAGAATTCCATTGTGTATATATTGGACATTTCCTTGATCCATTCATCTACTGAAGGGCATTGGGGTTAGTACCATATCTTACCTATGGTAAATAATGCTGCAATAAACATAGTTGTGCAGGCAGCTTTCGTAGGGTCTTGTTTGTGATCATTTGGTTAAATGCCCCAAAATGAGATTGCTGGGTAATATTGGAGTTCTATGTGGAGTCTTTTGAGGAATCTCCCTACTATTTTCCAAAGTGGTTGAACAAGTATACACTCCCACCAACAATGCGGTAAAGTTCCCTTCTGTCCACATCCCCTCGAGCATCTGTTGTTATTAGAGTTCTTTTAGTCATTCTAACTGGATTGAGGTGGTTTCTCAATGTTTTGATTTGCATTTCTTTTATGGCTAGGATTGTTGAGCATTTCTTCATGTATCTATTGGACATCCTTCTTTCTTCTTCAGAGAAGTTTCTCTTTGTCTTTAGCCCACTTATTTATTGGGCAGTTGTTTCTTTGAAGATTTGTTGTTGGGGGATTTAATTTTTTGAGTTCAAGTAATATTTTAAATATGAGACCCTTGTCCGTAGTATGGCTAGTGAAGATCTTCTCCCAATCCCGGGCTTTCTGTTGATCATGCTAGCTATGTCCTTTGCCATGCAGAAGCTCTGCAATTTCATGTAATCCCATTTGTCCAAACTTTCTTTGATTTGTTGTGTTTCTGGGTCTCTAGTAAGAAAATTTCGGCCTGTGCCAAGGAGACCTAAGGTTTCTCCTATTCCATCCTGTAATGTTTTCAGAGTGTCTGCTTTGACTCTGAGGTCTGTGATCAATTTGATTCTGGAGTTGATTCTGGTGCAGGGTGATATATAAGGATCTAGCTTTAGTTTTCTACAAATAGTTAACCAATTTTGCCAACACCATTTACTGAAGAGGCTGTCTTTCTTCCATTCCATTTTTTTTAGCTCCCTTATCGTAGATTAAGTCCCTATAGATTTGTGGGTTCATTTCTGGGTTGTTAATTCTATTCCATTGGTCCTGAGGTCTGTTCTTGTGCCAGTACCAAGCTGTCTTGATTACTATGGCTTTTTAGTAGAGTTTGAAATTTGGCACTGATATTCCTCCAGCACTGTTCTTTCTGTTAAGGATTGTTTTTGCTATTCGGTATCTTTTATTGTTCCATATGAATTTTTGGATTGCCTTTTCTAATTCCTTGAAGAATGTGGTTGGAATATTGTGATAGGTATGGCATTGAATTTGTAGATAGCCTTGAGAAGTATTGCCGTTTTCATGATGTTGATCCTTCCAATCCAGGAGCATGGGAGGTTTTCCAGTTTCTAAGTTCTGTTTTGATTTCTTTTTCAGGTTTTTAAATTTTTCATCATAGAAGCCCTTCACTTCTTTGGTTAAATTAATTCCTAAGTATTTTATTTTTTGTGGGGCTATTATGAATGGAGTTGCTTTCCTTATTGCATCCTTGCTTTTCTCTGTTGGCATATACAAAAGCCATTTATTTTTGAGGGTTAATTTTTACCCTGCTACTTTTGGCAGTGGAGTCTGTGGGATTCTTTTGTTGTTGTTGTTGTTGAAAACTTTTGCTCTTTAATTGTATTTGTTTCTATGTACTTTTTTATTGTGAAAATACTGTAGAGAGGGGTTACAATTACATGGGCAAGATAATGAGTACATTTCTTATCAAGCATTGTAGCCTCCTCCTTTGTTTCCCCTTCCCATCGCTGTTTGCATCTTTTCTAATTGCTGTAGCTAAGCATGCTAATACTAGATTGAAGAGACGTGGAGAGAGTGGACATCCTTGTCTTGTTCCTGAGTTAAGAGGAAAGGGCTTTAGTTTTTTAACATTAATTATAAAGCTGGCTGTAGGTTTGTCCTATACAGCCTTTATTGTATTGAGGAATGTTCCATGATTCCTAATTTTTCCAGAACCTTCGTCATAAAGGGGAGTTGGATCTTGTCAAATTCTTTTTCTGCATTTATTGAGATAACCATGTGGTTCAAATCCATCCTTGCTCTTGTTGATATGATGAATTATATTAATTGATTTGCGTGTATTGAACCAGCTTTGCATCCCTGAAATGAATTCTGTTTTATCGTGGTGTTTGATGTTTTGGATGAATTCTTGAACTCGATTGGCTAAATTTTCTTGTTTTTGGGTCCTGTCATGGTGCCTGAACTCTGGGCCTGGGCGCTGTCCCTCAGCTCTTCAGCTCAAGGCTAGCACTCTACCACTTGAGTCATAGTGCCACTTCTGGCTTATTTCTTTTAGCTTATGTGGTGCTGGGGAATCCAACCCAGGGCCTCAGGCATGCAAGGCAAGTGCTCTACCCCTGAGCCATCTTCTCAGCCCCCTCGACTGGCCAAATTTTTGTTGAGAAATTTTACATCGATTTTCATAAAACAAATGGGTCTGTAGCTCTCTTTCTTTGATGAGTCCTTGCCTGGTTTTGGGATGAGGGTTATGATGGTTTCATAGAATGAGTTTGGTAGTGAACGTTCTCCTTCAATTTCATTGAAGTGTTGGAGGAGTATTGATGTGAGCTCTGCTTGAAGGCCTTGTAGAATTCTGCTGTAAAACCATCTGTTCCTCGGCTTTTCTTAGATGGGAGTTCCGGTATTGCTGTTTCTATCTCAATGCTTGATATGGGCCTGTTAAGATGGTTTAACTCATCTTGGTTTAGTTCCTGCATGTTGATATTTGCTAGGAAAAGGTCCATTTCTGCCAAGTTCTCAACCTTATTTGCATAAAGATTTGAGAAGTATTCCCTTATAATGTTCTGAATCTTGGTTGTTTCTGTGGTGATGTTTCCATTATCTCTTATTTATAAGATTCATAAGATTTGCTACGTGTCTGTCAATTTTGTTAATATTTTTGAAGAATCAACTCTTTGTTTTGTTGATTTTAAATGTTTTTGGGGTTCTAATTCATTTAATTCTGGTTTAATTTTAATTATTTCTTTCCATCTACTGGATTGGGGTTTTCCTGCTGCTCTTTTTCAAGGAGGTTCAGATGTCTCATTAAATTGTTGGTTTCAGATCTCTCCAACTTTCCTCTGAGAATTGCCTTTTCTGTGTCCCAGAGGAGATGGTAATTTGTGTGTTCGTTTGTGTTTAATATCATGAAAATTTAATTTCCTTTCTAATTTAATCCATGACCCACTGGGGATTTAGCAGTGTGTTGTTCAGCTTCCATGTTTAACAGGACTTTCTTTGTTGGCTTTTGGTTGAATTCTAATTTTATTCCTTTGTGGCCTTAGAGAATACAAGGTATAACTTCAATGTTTCTTAATTTGGACGTTTGCTTTGTGACCTAAAATATGGTCTATTTTTGAAAATGTCCCATGTGCTGCAGGAAAAAACATATGTTCTAATACTGCTGGGTGAAATATTCAGTAAATGTCTGTTAAATCTTGTTGATCTATGGAGTTGTTTAAATCTGTGGTTTCTCTGTTGAGTTTTTGCCAAGTTGATCTATCTAGTGGAGATTGAGGTATTTTAAAGTCCCCAACAATTAATGTGTTTGGATCTCTGTGAGATTTGAAGGAAAGTAGTATTTCTTGGATAAATTTGGGTGCTCCATTGTTTGATTAATAGAGATTTAGAATTGTAATATCCTCATGAATGAGAGATCCCTGAATTAGTAGGTAGCCAGCTTCTTTACCTTTTCTCACTAATTTTAATTTGATCTCTCTATTTTATCTGATATTAGGATTGTAACTCTTGTCATTTTATGGGGGTCATTTGCTTGGTACATTTTGTTCCAGCCTTTCACTTTCAAAATGTGTTTGTTTTTATGGGCAAGGTGTGACTTCTGAAGGCAACAGATACAAGGCTTTTGTTTTTTAATCAAACTAGACAGTCTATGTCGCTTAATTGGAGAGTTAAGTCCGTTAATGTTGAGAGATAGGACTGAGAGGTATTTGGGAGTTCCTGACATTTTATCCATCTTTTTGGGAGCTGTGACAACTGGGTTCTTCCTATGGTTCTTGGATTCTCCGATTGGGTGTGGTTTCCTGGCCTTTTTTGTGGTCTTGTTGGTTTTCTATGTGTAGGGCATCTTTAAGTATCTTTTGTAGGGATGGTTTGGTGCAGATATATTGTTTCAGTTTTTCCTTACTATGGAAGATTTTTATTTGACCTTCGGTTATCAAGGAGACTTTAGCTGGGTACAGTATTCTTGGTTGATAGTTGTTTGTCTTTAGGGCAAGGCATACATCATTCCAGGCTCTTCTTGCTTTGATTGTCTCTGCTGAGAAATCTGAAGTGATTCTAATTGGTTTCCCTTTATAGGTGATCGGTCTTTTCTCTTTGACAGCTTTAAGGATCTTTTCCTTGGTCTGCATTGATCCTGTGAAGTTTATAATGTGGCGGTCAGATGTCCTGTTCTGGTCTGGTCTATTTGTGGTTCATAAAGCCTCTTGTATTTGAATAGGCCTATCTTTTTGCATGCTTGGGAAGTTCTCTATTAGGATCCTGTCAAAACCTAGAAAACATAAATGTAAAAAATCATGATATTGGATCAGTAAAGGTTTCTAAAAAGTTGACATGGAAAGCATTAGTGGCTAAAGAAAAGCAAGAATAAACTGGTTAATATCAACTGATAACCTTTCATAATTCTATTAAAGAAGTGAAAACATATCCAACAGATAGAGGGCACATATTCGTTAATGCTCCAATGTTAATTCTACAATGATCCTGAGTCTTAAGTACTTTTATATCTTCGAATTTTATATAAATTTTTCCCAAACAGGATATTTCTTTAAAGAATATATGTAAATTAATAGTCAATAGAAGGAGCATATGAATTAAGCTCCTCTGTAGTATGTAAAAAAATAAAAATAAAACTCATTAGTATGACCATAATATAAAACGATGACACAACATATAGTAATGCATTTGTGGATAAATTGATATACTCCACAAAGCAGAATGATTTGCATAATACTGCAATCATTTTAGCAATCAAGTTTTCAAGTCTTCAAGAGGTCAATGAGAATTGTATAGGATCTACATTACACTTCGATGTATGTATTAAAGAGAAGTATAAAACCCGTTTGAACAGGGAATGTAGTTCATTGACTGCACTTGAATAGTATGTGTGAGACCCTGGAAATAATCCCCAAAAACAAATTTTTAAAACTCACACTATAGAAGATGTATGCTGGACAAATTCCTGTAACTGAATTTTATATCTATTTTAATGTCTGTTCTAAAATTTATAACAATTCTATTTGAACAAATGCAAGTTTGTGAAAATTAGGCTTGGAAAATCTATGATTGTACAATTCACTTCCAAAGCACTAAAATGTATATAATGAAAGGAGATAATATATTGCATGTGAATTTCATGTCAGCAAAAAAAACCTATTGTTAAAAATACTTCCCAAAAATCGCAGAATACCTAAAAAGATGGTTTTGGTGTTGTCTAAAAATTCTTTGTAAACTACAGCTTTTAAAACAAAGATATAATTTGTTTACTTTGAGTTTTTTGGTGTGGTTTCCTGAGTTTATGCAAAGATAACTCAATCCAAAAGTGTATGTGATAGCTGGAATATCTAGGAATTGTGCATCACTTATAAGTAATTGATAGCCTTTTCTGGTAGAAACTTTTAGCAAATGACAGAACCTAAATCTATGCATCTGCATTTTATGAAAGCCATATGTTACTTGCTGAATCCAATTGCTTTTCTCTATTTTGCTAGGATAGAAAGTATTTTCAAGATAAGAGCCAATCGCAGTGAAAAGAAACAAAATACATAATCATTTTTATTTGTGAAAATAACACACAAAATAAAACAATTCCACTTAAGTGACTCTAGTATTAGTACCTATGAAGATGTTCCTGAATGCCAATATCCATTGAATTTTTGGAATTTAAATTTCTACCAACATATGAAAACTAGAACAAGAAAACAAATATAGTCTTAGAGCAAACCAGCCTTGCAATAATTTTCTTAATGGTTTTGAAATTACAAAAGAATTGATACCATTAAGAAAATGATCCTTTCCTATAGAAATCATTTAAAAATGTTTATCGCTTATTATAATTCAAATACTAAACAAGAGTAATTTTATATAATCAGTACAAATATCGTTTTATTACTATCATAAAATAGAATAACAGACCAGTCCCAGTATATTATCATTAGTCTTAATTCCTAAGCATTACATAAATATCTTAAACAAAATCTAAATAGTCATTTCTTTAACATAGATACAAATAGTGTATACTTTTCATTAGATTTTTCCAGGGGCATGTATTCATGTTTCTAAGAAATGTTCACAGCAGTTAAAAGATGCTTTTGTGAAATTAATGTGATATATTTTGTTGTTGTTGTTGTTTGTTGTTGTTGTTGTTTGCAAGGCCTGGGCATTATCCCTAAGCCTTTTTATGCTCAAAGCCAACTCTACCACTTGAGGCACAGAGCTAATTCCTGTGTTTAGTAGTTAATTGGAGATAAGAATATAACAAGTACTTTTCTGTCTGGTCTAGTTTTGAGCAGAATTCTAAGATCTCATTACCAAGAATAGCTTGAATTATAGGCATGAGTCACTGGCACTTGGTTTGATGTATTTTTTAATTTTACTTATGTTTTAATATTTTTGTTTCTCTATAATGTACATCATTCTACACATAAATTTAGATATATGTATATATTTCTGATGACAATCTTTAAAAACGTATGTCTTTATACACATTATATATATATGTGTGTGTGTGTGTATATATATATATATATATATATATATACATATATATATATATTTCTGAAGACAAACTCCTTCTAAAACTTTTATGCTACTATTTTTTGACCTTTTTCATTTCAAAGATATACAGTCTATTGCATAGTAAGGAAAACCCTCAATATTACAATTTATGCCATATTTCAGATTGGGAAGCTTTGTCTGTATGAATAAGTTTATTTCTTTTGTTTCTGCTTTCCTATTCATAATTCTGTTTCTCATAGTATTGTTCTAAGGACTTTTTCTTTATCCCAATTTGGGGCTTGGACATAACTCATGTTCAGTTTGCTAACAGTAGTCAGTCTACCATTTGAACCATGCCTCCAGCCCAGAAATTTTTGTAGTTAATTGGACATAGTACCTCATGAATTTTCCTACCAGCCTGAAAACCATTATCGCCCAAGTCTCCTCTTTCTTAATCACTAGTATTATAGAGGTGAGTCATGAACCCCAAGAGTCAATGACTTTTCAGGTCTTATAGATTCCACATGTTTACTAGTAATTGTAATAATAAAATACACAGATTGGGTAGCGTTAACACTGTAAATACATTGCTTCTGTGTTGGTTGTACTAAAACTCCAAGATCAGAGTTGGCTTCTTCTAAGGTCTCTTTCCTTAGCCTTCTGCTTCTCTTGGAGGAGACTTCAACTTAAATGCTACCTTTGAGATTCTGTTTCCAAATGCAGTCACTTTCTAATGCAATGGGTTTTTGATCGTTAGTGTGATTTCAGTGGGACATTATCGAACACATAACATATTACTTAATGGATAGGAGAAAATATCTAATAGGAAATTATTTGGTTTGGGCATGGAAGTTATGCTATATTTAAAAAATAGCAAAAGAGAGAAAGGTTTTATTAGAGCTTGTAAAATGAGGATGAACTCTTGACCTCAGACATGCCAAATTCTTACCCTGTCACACACTTAAATGCTTAGTGGTACTGGAAGATTTTACCCAAAAGCCTATACTTGTGAAACAGCATCTCTACTACTGCCATATCAGCAGATTGTAATTTGATTGCTTATTTTGAGGTAGTATCACTATACCTGGGCCTACTTGGACAGTGGTCCTCCTAACACAAACAAAACACATTGCACCCAGCAAATGGTTAGCGTTTCTGAAACATTTTTTTGGCTGGGCTTGCCTGGAACTGAAATTCTCTAATCTCTGTTTTCTAAGTAGATAATATTGCAGGTTTTAACCACTTTATCCACCAAAATTATACAATTTCAAGATATCTTGATATTGCCTGTCTTTGTGCTTAACATATATAGCTATCCTTAATTTTCTCCATCTTTTGTTTAGTACTCTGAGTGGAAATTTTGTAACCCCTCTGTACAGTGTGTTCACAAAAAAAATTAAATTAAAAAAATTTTAAAAAAATTCTGTATATCAATTTTATAATAAAAAATGCATGAACAAAGAAAAGAAAGAAAACATTGACTTTCTTGATATACATGGCTTTGTTTGTATGGAATCCCATCACAATCCAAAAAATCTCCCAAAAGTTTATGTCAAGAATCATGGAAAAGAAGGCTTCAGGTTGGAAAAAAAAAACAAAACAAAATACTGATCCTTAACTTATAATTGCACTATATTTATAGTATTAGTCAATGCTTTCTAAAGTATGAGAAGAGAAGGAAGGCAGAAATGTGAAAGATGTCAGGTCTCTGTAGAATTTCTGTAGTTGTCACTTCATGTTATCTTTCTTCCTTAAAGCATGCTTTATTAAAACCCTCTGGGTGGATATTGGTTGGACTGATTGGTAACCTTCCCCCGGAAATGAAGCTGATTTTAGACTGCCAATGATTTGGTAAATAAAAGAATGATGAGAATAAGCACAGATATTGTCACAAAATAAGCCGACAAAGTTCAATTGCTGAACAGCAAAACAAAGCAGTTTCAAGTCCGATGATCCACATTGGGACATATATTGATAGATACATATGTATACATATACACACATACATGAAAAAGTAAATATCCAGTAGAATATAGAGAAATTGGTGTGACAAGTACTAAACTATATCAAACTGGTTGCAGTAAAGGTACAGTAAAGCATCAATAGTTTAGCATAGATTTTGCATAGATTTGTAAAAGATGAAAATTTTTCCTTCATTTTATACTTTACAAATGTCCTTAGTATGTTTTAAGTTTTTTTTATATTGTAGTTGGAGCATCTATACAATGCTGAGAATTGGGATTACATAAAGTATGCAACATGAATAGGCCAGCCTGAATAGATAAGTTCATTAGATTCTTATTTCCATTTAACTACCAGGAGAAATGGAATTCAGTTCAGATTTTATGTAGAGCACTGGCCTTGAACACAAAAGCACCATTCACGTTGTGAGTTTAAGCCCTAGGATCTACAGAAACAAAAACACAAAATACAACTTGGAGTTAGATATTTTATAATGAAGCATTTTTTATATGCTCTACCTTGTTAGAAAGACTAGATTTCTGTGTTAGCTTTATAACCTACCATAATAAGTGATATTGTCCATTTAGTAAGCAGAAAGGCTTACTCTGATTTATAAGTTTGAAGGTTTCAGTGTATGTTCAGTTGGTTTTATTGCTTTGGTGGCCTGTGACAAGACAATGTCAAGGTGGGGAGTATGTCAAAAAGAAATTTTTCTGACCTAGAATGATTAATGGATAAAGGAAAAAAGTAGATGAGAGTCCATGTTCTCATAGGTTTCACTCTGAAGAACTTAATCTCCAAAAGAACTATTCAGGTATTCTCCACAGTCTGGGAGGAAATGTAAAGTCAATTTTGTTTAACATATAGGTCTTTCTGGGGCATTCTAAATTTAAATAGCAACACCTTCACCAATGATAATGACTTGTCCAGGGGTGGAAGCAACTAGATATTGCTATAAATTCTAATCAGATATCAGCAGACTAAATATTTTATGGAATCCCTATTAAAACATTTTCTTGCAGGCTGACTGGGTCTTCATACAACACATGTGTATATCTGTGTGTATGTGTGTGTGTGTGTGTTTGAATAAACTAATATAGCAATGTAGCAGATAAAATTATTAGTATGGCCTTTTTCTTCTCATACCATGAAAGCCTGCCACAAATCCAATCAAATCCCATCCAAGATTCAAACATTAATGCTGTCCCAAAAGTTCTGTACACAAACCCATGTACATCCACTTCATTTAAGATGGCATTGGTATATGAGAATTTTAAGTCTTCCAATTACATTGTCACCAAGGAAACAAAGTACAATATTTCCTTTAAAAATATCTAGATTGTAGAACACTTTAGCCAGAAAATTAAAGGAGTATAGTTTATAGGATTTAATTTAAATATTTAGTCACTGAAATGGATATTCAATATCCACAACTTAGAGCTCTTTTAAAATACATAATTGCAAACCTCATCTATTACCATCTTCCGTGAAGACAGTCCTTGCTGAAAACGAACCAAATGTGGTAAACCAATTAAAATGTACGCCATTGTCAAATGCTGTTGTTTAAAGCATGGAAGTGACAGAGCAATTAATGCCAGTGAACAGCCGGTTCTAAGCAGTATGAAAAGTGATTACTTTGTACTCTAGGTGGAAAACTCCACAGATGTTTCAGATTGTGCTTCGTTCTAGGAATTTGTGAGATACATTTTGGAAAGCACAATGAATGAAAGCATGTTGTTTTATAAAGATTTGCTGGCTGAGAAACCAGGGAAAGAAAACTTATTGAAGTGTTTCAAATGAGAATACAGACAATAGGGTGGGTAAGATGTGATATTCAGCTTTAAATACAGACTGAAGCAAACCAAAGAATGGGATTTTTTTTCCCCATAACAAATGCTTTCTCGGTATATTGAGCTATACACTATAATGAAAAGTCAGGAAAAAAACACTGTCACCTGTTGAATTTCTTTCTTAAGAGAATCTTAAATGACAAAGATAAAGAAATTTAAGTATGTTATTAAAACATTATCAAGTATTACTTTAATTTTTGATTAAAAGTTAAAACAAACTGACAATTAGTCCATTAAGATCTATGTTTCCTGTCATATTTTGTTTTCTATTTGTTCCTCTTTTTTGGGTGGTGATATTTTTTTTTCAAAAATGCAACCTAGTCTCAATAATTACCCACAAAATTTATGCTGTCATAGAATCAGAGAGTTTTATTTATTAAATTAAGACTATAATAGGCTCATTTTATGTCAACCTAAAATATGAACACCAAAATCATTTTTCACTAAAAAAAAAAACATAAAAAATCATGAGGACTTGGGGGAAGATGGAGGGGAGAAGCTGGAGGGTCAATAAGCTCTTGCACAGTAAATAGTTTTAGTGTTCCAGTGAACAGTCCTAGGCCAGAGAGTCACACCAAGTGTGCCATCACAGTACAGAGAGTTTGACCAGAGAGGGAAAATCCAGGCAAGATGACAGATCTGAGCACTTGCCAGTAGCCACAGCTACGGTGGCAGTAGGGACAGTGCCAGTGGCTGTAGTCACCATACCTACAGAAAGAGTCCACGACACAGGCCCCAGACATGGCCTGTGAGCGGATTCTACTCAACTCCAGCAAGAACTGACAAGGAGCAGATCTCTTCATCCTGCAGATCACAGACCAGAGACGACCCAGGAACCAACACTATAGCATGAGTAGAATCCTGACATCCTCACTCCTTCTCAGGGGGCAGAGAGGAGAAAGCCATCCTTTCCCCACCACCAGAGATCTCCATCTAGGACTCTTACCTATGTAGGGCTGAGCAGCTAGCTCCAACTCATTCCTTGGAAGAAAACAAAGGAGTCATTTGGCAAGTCACAGGAAGTAGATATGACCTGCCAGGCTCAGCTCCACCCAGGGGAATGTCACCCCACCCAGCCAGTGGTAGCTCTGTCCTTGGAGGAGTGATTTCCTTCACAGGGCAAACAGAGCCAGAAGCTGCCCCTCCCTACAGCAGTCTAGACAAACATTTGAAACACAGGAAACATAAATCCTGAGAATGGGCTTCCCGAGTGTTTCAGGAGTTGCCCCTCAGGGAAAAGCTACTGTTTCTGTAAGGCCTCAACTACCCAGAACCTAGCCTCATCACAACATCTCCACACTGGAGGAAACAGCCATCTCCCTCATTTGTGATACTCAAAGCAGATCTCCCGCCCATTGAACTAGCCTGGGAGGAGGATCACAAAATCCTGGGTAAAGCAGAGCATTTTTCTGCCTGCCCCAAAAAACTGACTTAAGAAACCAATCAAGCAAAACGAAAACTAAACACCACAAGCACACCAGAGACTCCACCAAGAGACTGGTTATGGACACAGGGGAAATACAGGATCTTCCCATTCCCTCCCCCCAAAAGAACCCAAAAATCAAATCAAAAAACTCTTTTTTAAATCTTTTTTTCAATTTTAATTTTTTAAAAAGTGTTTGATGTTAATTTTTTCTCATAATTTTTATTTTTGGTGTGTGTGTGTGTGTGTGTGTGTGTGTGTGTGTGTGTGTGTGTGTGTGTGTTTAAACTCTTTTGACCTTTTGGTCCTTTATATTGTTTTCATTTTTTTCTCTGTTTCTTTATTGTTTGACTTAATTGCTGTTCTGCTCATCCCCCGATACATACCTGCGGTTGATAATTAGATGCTATTCTTCATTCTTTACATAATTAATCCAGAAATTTATTTATTACTCGATTCAAAACGTCTTAGGCTGAACTTCTTTAACAGAAGTATTATTTCTTTACACCAATATAATTGTCAAGTAACTAACTTTAATTTTTTTTATTTTTTAGTTTTCCATGTTTCCTTTCTATCCCTCCTTTCATCTCATCCTATCCTTTTCTTCTCTCAATATCATTTCTTTAAACTTACATAATTTTAAGTGTTTCACTTCTTAAATTAAAATTTTTGTTTATCAATTTCTTATTTATTGTTTAAAAAATCTCTCTCTTATCATTCTGTCCAATCCATTTCCCGCTCAGACATAAGGACTTGGTTAAATTCACTCTTCTCTTACCTCTCCACATCCCTCTAATCCTATTTTTCTCCGCATTTCTCCCTAAGCCTAATAATTTCTGGTGTGTCAAATCATTTTTGCTTTTATTAGCCCATTAGTCCATGGTTGTTTGCAGTTGAATAGATTGTATCTCATGAACTAGATTGTATCTGCAGCCATTTTGACTGTGCAACTACAGGACTCAGGTTGTTGCTTGCCTTAAAATAGTGTTCTAGCGCAAAATTGGTTTTACTTTCATACCAAATGGGCAGAACAAGTGGAAAAACACAAGAAAAATGGCAATTCTGGGTATATGAATTCTCAATCATGATAATCAGGTGACAGAATATTTAATGAATAATCCAGAGGAGAGTTCCCAAAAATCTCTACAAACACTAGTGGTAAACATGGTGAATGAATAGATTGAAAATTTGGAAAGGACACAGTGTGAGCGTGATAGAGAGCAAGAGGGGGTAAACCAAAGATTAATACAGGAATCTTGTGAGCATAAGGAATCTACTCAAAGATTAATACGGCAATTGCATGAGCAGATTGAGAACAGTCAAAGAGAGATATAGTAATCGCATGAGAAGGCTGAGATTAGTCAAAGAGAAAGATAGGAATTGCATGATTGTGAGGAAGCTAATCAAAGAGTAATACAGGACTTGCGAGAGAGGGTGAGAATAGACCAAGATCAATAAAGGCATTCATGGAATCCATGAACAGACAGCTGAATGAATTCAGGGAGACCACAAAGGGAATTCTCAATAGAGCCCAAGAAAAGGACTGGGAGTCCAAGTAAACCAAATACTGAACACCAAATTAAGGAAGTAAAGTTCATACAAGACCTAAAACAAAGCTCCAACAAAGATTTGGAGCCATCAAAGCCAAACAATTAGAAGGAAAAGAAATTTTAAAAAACCAAGTAGAAAATCTTGACAGTCGGTTAGACCATGCAGAAGATTGAATCTCGGGGATTGAAGACAGACTAGATATTCTAGAGAAAGAATGTATAACTATCCAAGACAAATCCTAGAAATATGATAGATCTATTCAACATTTGGAAGGCACCAAATCTGAGGATAATGGGTGTAGAGGACCACCTAGAGACAGAAGTTAATGGTTTAGGAAATTTATTTAACAGAATCTTAGTAGCGAACTTCACAAACATGCAAAAATTAGGACTATTGAGATATAAGAAGCATTTAGAACCACCAAACCAGACTTACAAAAGGTACTTAAAGATGTCCTACACATAGAAAACCAACAAGACCACAATAAATGCCAAGAAACAGCATCTAAGGGAATAAAATTAGAACTGAACACCAAAAAGCCACCAAAGAAAGTCCTGTAACACACGGAGGCTGAACAACACACTGTTGAGTCACCAGTGGGTCATGGAAGAGATTAGAAAGGAAATGCAAATGTTCATGATATACAAAAAAAAAAAAACAAACACATAAATTACCAGCTCCTCTGGGACACAGGAAATGCAGTACTCAGAGGCAATCTTATACCTCTGAGTTTCTACATCAACAAATTAAAGAAATCTGAAACCAACAATTTAATGAGACATATGCCCCCCCTTGAAAAAGAGGATCAAAATAAGCCCCAATCCAGTAGATGGAAAAAAATAATTAAAATTAAATCAGAATTAAATGAATTAGAATCCAAAAAAGCCATAGAAAGAATCAACAAAACAAAGCTTTGGTTCTTCGAAAAAATTAACAAAAATTGACAGACGCCTAACAAATCTTATCAGAAAAAGAAGAGTACATGGAATTAAACAAACTCAGAGATGAGAATGGAAACATCACCACAGAAACAACCAAGATCCAGAACATTATAAAGGAAAACTTCTCAAACCTTTATGCTAATTAGTTTGAGAACCTGGTAGAAATGGACCTCTACCTAGCAAATATTGATATGCCAAAACTAAACGAAGATGAATTAAACCAACAGGCCCATATCAAGCATTGAAATAGAAACAGCAATAAGAGAACTCCCATCTAAGAAAAACCCAGGACCAGATGGATTTACAGTGAAATTCCACAAGGCCTTCAAAGCAAAGCTCACACCAATACTCCCCCAATTCCTCAATGAAATTGAAAGAGAAAGTGCACTATCGAACTCATTCCATGAAGCCATCATAACTCTCATCCCAAAACCAGGCAGGGACTCATCAAAGAAACAGAACTATAGACCCATTTCTTGATGGACATTGATGCAAAATTTCTCAACAAAATTTTGGCCAATCGACTTCAACAATTCATACAAAAAATCATACACCACGATCACACAGAATTCATTTCAGGGTTGCAAAGCTGATTCAATATACGCAATTCAATTAATATAATTTACAACAACAACAAGACCAAGGATAAGAACCACATGGTTATCTAAATAGATGCAGAAAAAAGCATTTGACAAGTTCCAAAACCCCTTTATGATGAAGGCTCTGGAAAAATTAGGAATCCAGGGAACCTTCCTCAATACAATAACGGCTGTATATGACAAACATACAGCAAGCTTTATACTTAATGGTGAAAAACTAAAGCCATTTCCTCTTAGGAAAGAGACAAGGATGTCCAATCTCTCCACTTCTCTTCAATGTAATATTAGAATGTGTAGCAACAGCAATAAGACAAGATGCAAACATTAAAGGATCCAAATATGGAAAGATGAAGTAAAACTCCATCTTTTTAGATGACATGATCTTATATTTAAAGAATCCCACAGAATCCATTGCCAAATTACTTATGCTGATTCAAAACTTTGGCAAAGTAGCATGGTATAAAATTAACCCTCAAAAATAAATAGCTTTACTGTATGCCAACAACGAGAAAAGCATGGCTGAAATAAGTAAAGCAACTCCATTCGTAATAGCCCCACAAAAATTAAAATATCTAGGAATTAGTTTAACCAAAGAAATGAAAAATCTCTATGATGAAAACTTAGAAAATCTGAAAAAGGAAATCCAAACTGAACTTAGAAAGTGGTAAAAACCTCCCATGATCCTGGATTGGAAGGATCAACATCATGAATATGGCAATACTTCCTAAGGCGATGTAAAAATTCAATGTGATACCTGTGAATATTCCGACCTCATTCTTGAAGAAAATAGAAGAGGCAATCCAAATATTCATATGGAACAATAAAAGACCCCGAATAACAAAAACAATCCTCAACAGAAACAACAGTGCTGGAGGAATATCAATAGCAAATTTCAAAATCAAATACAAAGCCATAGTAATCAAAACAGCTTGGTGCTGGTACCAGAACAGATCTCAGGACCAATGGAATAGAATTGAAAACCCAGAAATTAACCCAGTGACATATAGCCATCTAATCTTCGCTAAGAGAGCTAGAAAAATTAGAATGGAAGAAAGACAGCTTCTTCATTAAGTGGCTGGCAAAATTGCTTAATCACTTGTAGAAAACTAAAGCTAAATCCTTATATATCACCCTGGACCAGAATCAATTCCAAATGGAACAAACACCTGGAGTCACAGGAGACACCCTAGGTCTCCTTGGCACAGGCTGAAATTTTCTTAATAGAGACCCAGAAACACATCAAATCAAAGAAAGGTTAGACAAATGGGATTGTATGAAATTGCAGAGCTTCTGCATGGCAAAGGACATAGATAGCAAGATCAATAAAAATCCCACCGATAGGGAGAAGATCTTCACTAGCCATACAACAAACAAGGGTTTCATATCTAAAATATACCTGGAACTCACAAAAGCAAATCCAATAACAAATCCTCAAAGAAAGAAACAACTGCCCAATAAATAAGTGGGCTAAAGACTTACAGAGAAACTTCTCTGAAGAGGAAGGAAGGATGGTCAATAGACATATGAAGAAATGCTCAACTTCCCTAACCATAAAAGAAATTCAAATCTAAACAACATTGAGATACCACCTCACTCCAGTCAGAATGGCTATAATCAAGAACTCTAATAACAACAGAAGCTGGAGAATATGTGGACAGAAGGGTACCTTGCTGCATTGTTGGTGGGCATATAAACTTGTTCAACCACTTTGGAAAATAGTATGGAGGTTCGTCAAAAGATTCCACATAGTGCTCCCCTATTTCCCAGCTATCCCACTTTTGGGCATTTACCCAAATGCTCACAAACATGACCATACTAAAGCTTCCAGCGCAACTATGTTTATTGCAACAGTATTTACCATAGCTAAGATATGGAACCAACCCAGATAGCCCTCAGGAGATGAATGGATCAAGAAAATATGATATATATACACAATGGAATTCTATGCCTCCATCAGAAACAATGACATTGCCCCATTTGTTAGGAAATGGAAAGACTTGGAAAAAATTATATGAAGTGAAGTAAGCCAGACCCAAAGAAATATAGGTCCGATGGTTTCCCTTATTTGCAAGAACTAGTATATTTGTGAGACAAGCAGAAACGATCAGATAAGTTGTGTTAGGCAAAATGAACCCCAAGATAAGGACTCAAATGGTTATTTTCTGTCTTGCTATTGTTTCTAGCATATTTATAAGATGATTTCTTTGTTGCTTTGTAAGTCCTTCCCCCATGGTATATCCCCTATTTTCACTGTATTTGATGTTGTTATAATTTGTGGAGGAGTAGGGAAAAACAAATTCTTTAAATAGGGATACAGGTGGACCCATTGCAACAGATGTACAACACGTTATGTCAGCGCATGCATGGGTTGGTTAGGTGGGGAGATGGGAAGGTATGGTAAGGGGAAACAAAGGAGGAGGCAACAATGCTTGATAAGAAATGTAATCATTACCGTGCTCATGTAATTGTAACCCCTCTGTATGTATTTTCACAATAAAAATCATGAAATAATAAAGTAAAAATTAATGTCAATTTTTTGTTATTGTTGTTGGTCATGGGGTTTTAACTCTGGGCCTGGGCGATGTCTCTCAGCTCTTCAGTTCATTGATACCACTGTACCACTTGAGCCACAGTGTCGTTTCTACTTTACAAGTGGATTATTGGAGATAAGAGTCTCACAGACATTTCTGCCCAGGCTGGTTTTGAACCACTATCCTCAATCTCAGACTCCTGAGTAACTACGATTAGAGGCATGAGCCACCAAAGCCCAAACCACGTCAATTTGTAAAAAGCCAGCTTATTGTAACTTCTGTTTTTTTCCAATAAACAATCTTACTTTTTAGCATTAGATTATAACTATGAGTTATTTTTAGATATAACTGAAATTTTTAATAGAATCAAACATATTTTTTAATATTGCTCAGTATCTCACAAAATCCCTTGTAATTGACTTTCCCTAAAGTCAATTATTACATACTACATTACTCACTATTATTACACTCTATATTACATATAGTGTGAAGCAAAAATAGTTTGGACCATTTCATTTAAATTATTAGATGGTATTTTATCATTATAAATTCGCATCTGTGATTTTAAAAGAAGGAAAGAAGATTTTAGAGTTAAAATCAAATGTAAATGCGTAGTGTATCCTAATTAAAGCAAAATTTATGAGTTCATACAGACAAAATTATTTTCTTTCCACTAAAGGCTTTGAAGTAATACTATTGGAAATAGTGAGGTAAGAGGAGGAAGAATTCCAATCATGTCAAAAAATGTCTGTTATTGTGCTACCCCCTCCACTAACAAGACCTACCTGGTCCCAGATGCCACAAAACTTCAAGTATCTCTCTTAGAACACTATTTGGAAAAGTTCTAAATCACTGATTATTTATGTACTTTCTGTTATATGAAACAAAATATAGACACAAAACAATTGAAATAAAATGCACACATATGTTGAAGTCACCACAGCTGGAAAAACAACCAAAAAAGCAGAACTCCCCCAGGAACAAAAACCTGTTGTGTCTGGTTGTTTTTAAGCACAAAAACCTCAAATACATGTTACCCTTGAGTAGATCCATAAAGATAACTGTGTCTCAGAAGTACGGTTGTGTTAATTTGTAATTAAATTCATCTAAATGAACCTAATATAGCAAATCACGTGAATGGATCAAATTGTTTAAAACAAATGTGACTGTATGTGGAGTGAGAGCTGCACATATTTAAACGAATAAAATAACAAAAATCATCACATACTTAAAAAATTCAGAAATGCAACCAATAAGTCCAATAGTATCCATATTGAGATCTAAATCCTACTGATTTAACAAGAACAAAATATGCAAATAATAGAATCTGAGCCGTGTACCTGAGTGTACATAATTTTAAACTACTCCAAATTACACTTTGTAGAAGACTGAATGTGGGCTATCTGAAGGAAAACATCAACCCATGATATAAATGACATTAAAAATTTCATTAAAAGAGAGAAGTAGTTTCTGGAAAATACTATTTTAAAAAGTAGTGGTCAAAATCTTTCTAGTACTGACAAAATTGCATACCTATTTAGTTATATCCAAAAATGACACAATATACTCAAGCTGATTTGAAACTTTGAGAAAGTAGCGGGATACAACTTTAACATAATTATGGATATGACTCTGGCATGGAATTAATTTCCTCTTTGATCTGACAAAAATATAAGAAAGAACAGAACTTCAACTAAATATCAAGACCTAACTAAACGTATAACAAGAAAAGTCATCATGCAAGCTGTTTTGCAACTGGGATAAAAGAAATATTATATACCGATTCTGTATTTATTGTAAATGTTGTTTTGTTTCATATATTATTTCCTTTAGCTTGCATTTTTAAAACATTGTGTTAATGATGTATATCTTGGTAACTAATTTTGGATTCCTCCTTCAATTTAGTTTTGAAAACAATAACTTACTTCAGTTTCTAACCCATGAAATGATGTTGATTACAAAACAACTGCTAATAACCACCGTTTATAATACACAAAATATCATAAGCATGACACCAGCAAGCATTGATTAACATTTGATATCATGGTCTCATGACTGATGAAGCCTATCTGCCTGAGTATAGCTGTACCGAGATTCCTCAGCCTAAATTTAGCCACTGTTAAAAAATGTTTATATCTTTATTTGTCACCCATTGTAGATTAAACCTGAGTATAAAGCCTAAGGAAAATGATAAGGTGAGAATATAGCTTTTCTAGATATGAAGTAAAGAAAATGCAGCATAGAGTAACTCACTGGTTTAAAGTCAACCTATTTCTCCAAAACATTCTAAGCATTTCCTTACAATGTGTATTATTCTCAAGAAGGGAATGGGGAATGCAAGAAGAGGACAAACCTAGCATTATCTTCAAATACACATAAGTTGGATTTTACTCTTTATTTTGCTATAAGCATTTTTGATAAAAACTGTTTGAATCATTGATTTCCATGTCAGGTATAATATATCCTAATTGCATATTCCAAAGTACATTCAGAAAATGCTATATAGCAATTAAGTCTGGGCAGAAAAAATGGCATCTCTAACTATGTGACACCCAATTATTAGCTATTTCATTATGCCCCAATTTAATGAATGTTATTGTTTAAATCTTTATAAAGTATTAATTAAAATTGATCAGTGTCCTATAAAATAATTGTATATAATTTTATTCTAGAATCATTCAAGAACTGCCCATTCAATCTTGACATACATCACATTACATTGGTATTCATATGGATAGGAATGAGTTTCTTAGGATTTCCTGCCTGCCATTTGGAGGTGGCAGGACCAGGATTCAAACTGTGGGCTCCAGCTCCCATTACTTCAACCCAAGGATAGGAACTTACCGGTCTGTCCAAGAACATCAGCAAGACCAATGATTAGGCAGGCACCAGTGGTTCTCAGCAGTCCTCCTTGATACTTACAAGGCTGTGATAGGAGGATCGTGGTCAAAGTCACCCTAAGTAGGGAAATCCTTGAGACCTCCTGTTCAACTTCATTGTCAACAAAGCCAGAAAAAGAGCCATATGGCTCCAGTGGTAGAGGGTTAACCTTGAGCAAAAGCAGCTCATGGACTGTGCCCAGATACTGATTTCAAAGTCCAGGACAGGCAGCACACAGATATACACAACAATCTGTGCAGACATCCCGCTAAAGCCGGTCACCCTCTTTTCCCCAACTCAATTGGACAGAGTTCCCTGGGAAAGGGGCTGGGGGAGCCACTGTCACCTTGCCTCGACCCATTCTGCGTGCATCACAGGATTCCGGCCACATTATTTCATGGTTCTTTCTGACCAATGGGATACAAGAATTGTATTCCATGATGCCTGGGAGATGAACTAGGCTCTGTTAGCACACTTGGAGGCTGAGATCCACAGAGGGAAAATCATGCCACAGGAGCAGAGGGTCTGCTGCAGGCACCCGGGGCCGCCTGGCAGCTCAGTGCCAGACTGAGTTGGAGCCACAGACCCTCCATCCCATGAGCTGCCACCACAGCATGCATGGGGATGGGAAGCGGGACATATGTGCCTCTGAGAAGAAAATCTGCTTCATCCATGACCTACCTGATGAGGTGGACTTCCAGAGTCCAGCAGGTGAGCACCACCATTGATGCAGCCAGCTGTCAGCACACCTGTGAATCATTGAGGAGTCCCTTGTGGTATGTAAAGTGCAGATGTTGGTCCTGCATATGCTGTGTTGGGAGAATGCTGAGTGCATGCACTGGCTGTCCCAGGAGAAGATGGAGAAGAGGACAGTGCTGCAGGAGCTGCTATTGCTCCTCGCAGGGGAAGGCACAGACAGCAGTCTCCAGATGCCAGCACAGGCTGAGCCCCCCCCCCACCAACACTGCTTCAGAAGCCTCAGGGCCCATGCTGGGTGAAATGAGGGAGGGGCAGAAAGATTTTGAAGAATTGCAACTTGAAGACAGCATGGAAAATGCCAGAGGAGAGGTCAGGGTTCCCGACCCCAGAGTGGACTCTCCCCCAAGGAGCATGTCCTGCCACAGATGCCCCACATCCAGATATGCCCACAGTTCCCAGGCTCAGGGGATGAGTGCTCCCTCACTTACTTCTATAGACCGATGTGGATGATGACTTTCTATGTGACATACTGACTCTCAAAACCTTGGCAGCCACCAGAAGTAGATGGCCAGGTGGCCTTCCCTGAGGCCTCCATCTGCCGGGTGATGAGAAGGTTAAACTGGGGGTTGGGTAAGGCCGAGGATGCCAGGAGTTGGCCCAAACTCAAGGGACATCTAATAGCTCATTGGTGGCCAGGAAAGAGGCCCATGTTATGCTTATCACAAAGAATAAATTGTTTTCAAAAAAAAAAAAAAGCCTCCAACAAAGATTTGTTCTTAAAGTCTTGAGGCTTGAACTGAGGACTTGGCCACTGTCCCTGAGCTCTTTTTGATCAAGGCAAGCGCTCTACCACTTGAGCCCCACCACCCCTTCCACCCGTTTCTGTGTTGAATAGAACCCAGGGCTTCAGGCATGCTAGGCGACCACTCTACCACTGAGCCACATTCTCAGCTATGATGATTCTCCCCCTTCCCAAACCCATATGGCCATTCCTCAGATAAATAGTAAGTAGGGTCTAGAATGAATATGAAGCACAAGTCTGGTTCACACCAAAATACTCCCCCGCCCCCTCTTCCCACACCCTTAGTTGAAGTTTCTCTTCTACCATTGAAGGATGAAAGAGGGAGAGGGGAGTCCCAAGAGAGTACAAACAACAGTGGCCCCCTGAGTCCCACATCCTCCCCCACATAAGTGGTCCTCCAGATTCCAATCTTACCTGACTCAATGTGGAGTCTACACTGTCTCCCCACCACTGCAAAGCTCAGGATAAAATAAAGGTCAGCCCTGGCCTCAGCCCACACTCAGGGTGGAAGCTTCTAGTCACAGACCCACTTCCACCTCTGACTGCTCCGAGTTAGGCCGGACCCACCACTCACTACTACATTGGCAGTGATGACCTCATAGATGGATTGCAGGAAGAAGGTCTATGGCAAAGAGTAGAAGCAGCAGGGTGAGCAGGGCAGAAGGAGTGGGGAGATTGCTCGGGGATCTTCCTTGTAGCCTTCCCATACAGCCAGAGTCATGCTGACCCAAAGCACAGACCAAGCCAAGGGGTGAGATGAGATGGAGGAGCATGGGACTAAAGGAGGTACTGCTTTGTCTTGGAGCACTTGGAAATTCCAATTATATTTGGCCCATGCCAATCTCAAAGCCAACACGCAATGCCTCTCCTTGTTGTTGTTGGCTGTGAGCGCTGTCCCTGAGCTCTTTTTCTCAAGGCTGGCACTCTACCACTTGAGCCACAGGGCCACTTTTGTTTTCTGACGGTTCATCAAGGATAAGAGGTTCGCACACTGTCCTGCCCCCAGACTGGCTTGGCACCATGATCCTCCAGGTCTCAGCTTCCTGAATAGCTAGAATGACAATCATGAGCCACCAGTGCGCAGTATGTGATGCCTTTTGAAGGCATCTTGGCTAGTCTGTAAAGGAGCCCCAAAGCGCCTGGATAGACTATGACCCAATCAAGGAGCTGGAATAGGGGAAGGCTGACCTTCTAGCCATTCTGTTTCCCCAAAATTAAAGATGCCAGATGGTGTTGTATGCATCAAACACCTAGGCCAGCAGCCACCAGGCTTAGTGGGGAAAAAGTTGAGAATACCCAAAGATTGAAATGTAGAAATCTCTGATTTTTGCATGCATGTGGTGTGTGTGTGTGTGTGTGTGTGTGTGTGTGTGTGTGTGTGTGTGTGTGTGTGTCTGTGTGTATGTGTGTGTGTGTGTGTGTTTGTGTGAACTCAGGGCCTAGGCTCTATCCCTGAGTTTTCTTGCTCAAGGCTAGTGCTCTGCCACTTGAGCCACAGCCCCACTTGCTTTTCGATGGTTAATTGTAGGTAAGAGTCTCAAGGACTTTCCTGCCCAGGGTGGCTTTGAAGCATGATGGGAGGCCCAGGAAAGCAAGAGTAAACACAACTCTCAGGTACAATCCTTATGGAGGGCCACTCCTGCCCCCTGGTGGCCAGATGTGAAACATGCGGCCCTGTGCCATCATCCTCTAGAGTTCAATTTGAGGAAGTGACCAGGGCCAAGCTGACTTTTGCTCACCCTGATTGCTGATGCCAGAGCAGGTTTGTGCCACCCTAGGCCAAGAGAGCTCCAGGAGGCCCGGCTTACCAGGGACACAAGGAAGGGAGAGGTCAGTGCCAGGCCGTGCTAAGAGCCTTTGCCCACGGATACCCCCACTTGGCCTTACTTATTACCATAAGACCTGTCAAAGAACAACCCCCAAAGAAGAAAATTGGAGCAGTGCCTCCAAGTGGTAGAGCTCTAGCATTGAACCAAAGAGCTCAGGGAAAGGGCCCCTAAACTTTGAGTTCAAGACCCCCAGCTGACCTTCCCCCATAAAACACAGGTTGGCTAAATGTGAACTAGTAGGATTTGTGGTGTTTCTGAAGAACGTTGATACTGAAGAAAGTACCCTAATTCTAATGACAGCTGAACTTGTGACATACAGCTATGTGGTGAGTCATTCAGAAGGCACTATTTGCTGGGTCCTTCCCACATGGGGGTTTTGTGCTGAGTGCTCAAAAAGGTGCTGTTTGCTGAGTCATCCCAAAGGGTGCTATGTACTGAGTCCATGAGAAGTGTGGGCGACCTGGGATTTTCAAAGGGTGCTGTGTGCTGAGTCCATTACACAAAGTACTGTATGCCGAGTCCTTCAAAAAGTGTGGTGTGCTAATTCATCCTAAAGGGTCCTGCTATGTGCTGAGCCCTTCAGAAGAGAGGAATAAGGTAAGTTTTTTGAATGTGTGTGCCGAGTCCTTTACACAGGGTGCTCTGTACTGTCCTTCAAATGGTGCTGTGTGCTGAGTGCTTCCACAGTTTGGTATGTGCTGAGTCCTTCAAAATTTTTCTGTGTGCTGAGTTTTTCGAAGGGTGCTGTGCACTGGGTGTTTTACACAGGGTGCTTCATACTCAGCCCCTCAGCCCTTCAAAGAGTGCTGTGTGTGGAGTCTTAGCACAGGGTGTGATGAGTCTCTGGGAAAGAGTGCTACATGCAGAGTTTTTCAAAGCATGCCATGCACTAAGGCCTTTACACTGCGGGCTATGGACTCCCTCCTTCAAAGGATGCTGTGTGCTGAGTATTCTACCCAGTGTACTACATGCTGAGTCCTTCAAAGGGAGCAGTGTGCTGAGTCCTTTACACAGGGTGCCTTGTGCTATTTTTGGAAGTGGGCTGTGTGCTGAGTCATCCCAAAGGGTGCTATATTCTGAGTCCTTGAGAGGTAGTTATCCCCAACAATCACACACACAAACAAACACAAACACACATACACACGAGTGTCACCATGCACCTGTTTGGAGTGTAGAGTGGAGGGGGATGGAGGAGAGTCTCCCCCAGCGGTGGGGCTGAGGGGAGATTCGATCCCCCGGGCCGGTAGTGGTGTTGGTGGGGGGGGAGTGCTGAGCTGAAGTAAGGCTGCAATTGCCATGGTCTGGAAGCCTCAGGGCCCAGTCAGGGCTGCTGTGGCCAGGGGTGAGGGGCGGGGCCCAGGGGAGGAGGGGACAGGACCCAGGGACCCACTTTGGTGGCAGCAATGGCCAGGGGCCCAAGGGGACAAGGGCGTGTGCACAGCAGGAGTGGGGTGGCCCAGGAGAGGAGAATGGGGCTGAGAGAGAGCAGAGAGAAGAGTGAGCATGAGCACAAGCACCAGTGGAAATGGCTTCAGTGGCTGGCGGCTGCCCAGATCATAGTGTGGGTCCTGGCTGGGAACATAAAACATGTGGAACATTCATGGCAGGCACATTGCTGCGCACAGTCCCACAGAAGCGCAGCAGCTATGGCGGCCCTGAGTCTGAGGTCCTGGTTAGGGGAGCATAGCACAGGCATTGGCTGCTGAGGCAGAGGCAGTGGCCCCGGGAAAAGGCCGTTGAGACAGCGGCAGTGGCTGAGGAGAAAGAGCAGAGGCTTCCCACAGCCCTGCCATGCGCCCGCAGATGTCCCTGCCCCCTCCCAGCAGCCCTGCGTCTCGAACATGGCGCTGCCGGCTGTGACCCGCGGAGCCTCTTGCAGTCACCCGGAAGAGAGGGCCCACCCCTGGCCGACTTGTGGCCCGACTTAGTCGCAGTCCCGGGTCCTCAGACTCTGGGTGCGCACCCGGAGTCAAAGACTACAGCTTCTCCCAGCAGCACACGTGTGTGGCCGCCCTGCGGGCCCACACCCCAGGACCCCTGCACCCTGCAACCTCCCCTACTCTACACCTTCCCCCCCACTCCCACTGACCAGGACCCGCGCCTCTGGCCTCCCCTCTCTTGTCCCACCTGCACCTCCCCCGTGCCCTACAATCCTCCCTGGCTCTGCCACAAATGCACCCTAGGGGTGGGGGGTGGAGGTGGATGTCGACCCGAGGATCCCACCCCATCCATAGGGGCCAGTGTCCCAGGAAAAGGGGAGCTGCAGGGATGGGTGAGGAGGGGCCAACACAGAGCCCCTGTCTTGGAGCAGTTGGATCCACACAGCCGCACATCTGCACCCTTTCTCTCCTTGGTGGAAACTTGATGGCTTTAGTCAGAGGTGGGGAGAAGCACCTCCACACCTGCTTTCTAGGGTCTTTTCCTTTTTACTGGGGAGGGGTGTGTTGGATGCAGAAGATAGCCCCCCCCCTTGTGAGCCCTTGTCTTCTGTGCTCAGTCACCCTTTCACCTGAGGACGTTCCCAGAAAAGCCCACTAGAGAGGTGAGAGCACTGTGGTCAGCTAGAAGGTGGATATTTGGGAGAAAAATGCACCCCCTCTCACAAACATACACTCGGCCCGTACCTCCAACCCCAGCTGTCAACAGTTCTGACTGGGTGATCACATTTCCCAGCTCTGCCAACCTCTGCTAGTGCTCCCAGTACATGTGGTCTCCTCATCTTCCCCAAGAATCTGCCAATTCACCCAGAAGTATCTAGGCTGGAAGTAGGGAGTCCATCCAATTATATAGCCTTTAGGACCCCATCAAAGTCCCCAACAATGCCCCCACCCCAGGTCAGACACTTTTCTGTAGGCACCATGACCCCTGCTTTGTTTTCTGTCCAGGCTCTGAGGAGCCACCTGTCTCCAGACTCCACCCAGTGTCCTGGCCTAGGGTTTTGGTGAATGGGGAGTCAAGGCTGGTTGTTCCCAGGGGAAAGGGTCTGGCCCTGAAGAAAGGGGGAGGCAGGGTGGTTCTGCAAATTAGAGCATTGTTTCCCTTGGGTGGGAGCGCCTGGTTCTGACAAGGGAACCCCCATACTTGAGCTGGTACATCATCCAGATGAGAAACCAACAAACTCAGGAGAGGCACTGCTCTGAGTCTGTGAGAGAGAGAGAGAGAGAGAAAGAGAGAGAGAGAGAGAGAGAAAGAGAGAGAGAGAGAGAGAGAGAGAGAGAGAGAGAGAGAGAGAGAGAGAGAGAGAGAGTTCGTCTTTCTCATTATACAGCCTGACTGTGATCAGGTGAATGATCAGTTGGCAAATTGCTGGTGCTGCATGGATGAGTCTTCTGTCACTGGTTTGGATTTGTGTGTGTTTGTGTTTCTGTGTGTGTGTGTGTGTGTTGGGAGAGCAGTGAGATAAGAACAATGAAAATATATTTAATTCACCCTGTCTAAAAAGAGCAAAAGCATCTTATTTTTTGTTCTTTATTCATTAATGCCCAGTACAAGCCCAGTCACATTTTTTGTTTTCTCTTTCACTGTTTCATGGCTCCGTTAGGAAAGGTTTCAGTAGATGTTCCTTTCCACCTCTTTCTTCTGCTTTCTTGCATCCCACAGTAGCTGCTGGGCCTACATGGGTCTCCTCTAGGAGGCCTGTGTGAACCACACACCAGAGTGGACACCTGCCCTTCTGTCTTCAGCCAGAAGGCTCGTGAGGCTACTGTGACCACAGCCGCACTCTTCCAGACAGACAGTCTGCTCTCCTGTGTATAGTGGGAGATAATTCAAGGTTGGGAATGAGTCTGCCAAACATAAACAGGGAATGAGATGGGGGAATAGGGCAGGGGCTGTGACAAACGATGTGACAGGATAAGAGGGTTCATCACAACGAGGATGAGAGGGGAATCTTATCCAGGGTATTGACAGTGTCCGTGGACATCTGGGCAGGGGACTCCGGGCCCCCAATGGTGGCATGGATTCCCTCCTGGGGCAGTGCACTGGTGGGCAGTCCTCCCTGAAGTCCTGCAAAGTCCAATCTTTGTCCTTCCTGGGCTGTTTCCAGCTGGTCATTGGTAGGCAAGTGTTTTCCCCCTGCTGGAGTCTGCTTGGGATCAGGACATGGCAGTTAGCTAGGGCTCTGTAAATGCCATTTTCTGTAACCTGTTGTAGGCTGTCTGCAAGGAAAAGGGGTCTACTGACTTTGGAACCCATTAAGTTTGATTGGGACAAGTGAAATGCCAGTTTTTCAGAGATTTTTATTGAAGCTGGCAATTTCTACTAATGGCTGGGATTCTGGGTCAAATTAGATGGACCATTTCAGCCACCAAACAATGACATTCAAAGCAGCACAGGCAGAGTTCCCAAGCCAGATGGTCTGCTATGAATGTGGTGCCTTGACTGCCTTTCTCCGGCAGCTGCTGATTCTCCTCCGGCTTTCTCTAGGGTGATCACCACAGGCAAGGATGTCATGGGGAGCAGAGATTGTGACCTCGCCATCCACAGCCTGCCAGCTGTGAGCAGAGACAATTCCCAGCACCTGTACTGGACTCTGGGAGATTGAGAGACCCAGGATGCCTCAGGGATCCTTTCTCTGCAACATGAAACATGGGGGCTGGATGTGGTGGACCATCCTGTCTGACCCCAGGGAGTGGAGAGGAGGCCCCTTGAGCCGGGCGTTCACCTCAAGGTAACCTTAATCACAGCTAAGTGGGGAATTGAGTGCCACAGAGCTGGTTAGTGGCTGGACAGAGATCCTTGAGAAGATAGGCATCCCAGAGGCCCCTTAGAAACAAAACAGTTAAGTGCGGTGGCACCAGGAGGGTGGGAAAGGGGAGGAGGGAGAACTGTGGGAGAGCTACATCAGGCTTTACCTCCACCCAGGTTGCTTACCTGAATTGGATGGGACTTTTCTGTAGTATTGTCGTAGGCAGATGCTCATTTATTTATTCAACAAACTGTTACAGTGAGTGCCAGGTCGGGATGGGGGGGGGGGGGGATGGGTCATAGATGATGAAAGGTTCCAGTGCTGGTTCCACAGCACATGAAGAAATCTTGGTTTGAGCTGGCTGCTGGTGCTTCACACCTGTCATCCTAGCTACTTAAGAGGCTGAGATGGGAGAATTGAAGCTTCAGTCCCAGGTAGGAAAGCCTGTAAGACTCTTATCTCTAACTAACTACCAAAAAGAAAACGCCAGAAGTGGATGAGTAGCTCAAACTGTAGACTGTTGGCTTTGAGTTAAAAAGGCTCAGGGACAGCACCCAGGTTCTGAGTTCAAGAGGAGGAGTGACACAAAGAAAGGAAAGAAAAAGAGAGGAGGGAAGGATACAGGGAGAAAAGGAGGAAAGGAAGAAAGAAGGGAGCATGCAAGCCTTGGTTTTGAGTCCCTGGATCAAGGGAGCCAACCATTCACAATCTCCGTGGGGACAGTTTCAGAGCCTAAAGCCAGTATGTGGAACCAAGCCACTGACTCCTTCATGACATCAGCAACTTCATGCCATCCATGATCTGTGTGATGGCCGACTGCAGAGGGAAACAGCCTCAGGTAGACCCTAGGGCTCAGGGTGGGTCACTAAGTTTTAATCTCCCCTGGCATACCAAGTTTATTTTCTGGTCAGATAAGAAGAAAGTGTCTAAGGGCTAGGGAGGTATAGGATGAGGGAGTGTCAAGAGGGGGGTGGCAAGGGATAAGCAGGAAGTTGAGAGGTAGGAAAATCCCAGATCAGGGGTGTCAGGCCATTGGAACCATGACCTCACTTGACAACCTAGACCATCAGTGATACAGACTTCGACCCAGCCACATGGCTATTAAAAGTCCTGGCACTCTGAGTTCACCATTGACAACCTGGCTGTTGTCCGCTGCAAGATGCCTGTGCAGTATATCCTTGGGGACTTGGACTTTTGCTGGCTCAATCTGAAGATGACACCCCCAGTGTTCATTCCTCGACCAGAGACAGAGGTAAGCATGCCACTGGCACAGGACAGCCAGGGAATGAGGGCGGGAGGCAGACCCGTGTTGCCCAGAGACTTCCTCTAGGGGACTCTAGGGCCCCATGACTGCCATTCTCAGAGGTAGAGGTGGGTCTCTTTGCTGGCTCAGCCTTTAGTCTAGATGGCAGATGTGGGATTCAGAGAGGGCTGACTGAAGGTCGAGGCTGGTGGGAAAACCAGAGCCACTGGGCTCTGAGCAGGGTTGTTTTTTGAGGATACTCACAACCCAGGAACATTCCTGGGATGGATTGGCCCTTTTCTCCTTCCTGAAAGAGAGGGACCTAGAGCTCTCCAGTCTCTATCCCTTGGCTGAGAAATCCATACATTCCCATATCCTGTGGTTGGATAACTAGACCTCACCTGACTGGCCAGTGTCGAGGCAGGACAGTGAGAGATGTTGAGTCCTTGATGAGGTCACGGGATCCTCAGTATGAGATTGTACTTGAACGTCCTGACTTGGTGCATGGTTAGTCCCATCTAAGACTGCCATGATATAGGACATAGAATCTAGAGAATCAGAGCAGGATAGGGTCTATTCTGTGAGTCTTGAGTATTATGTGTGAGCTTTGAGCTCCTGTATGCTCACCTGCTTCCCTTTCTTGGGTGGGTTTATGCTAGAAAAAGCTTAGAACTAGGGCCTGTGTCACATCCCTTGTTTTATGCTCAAAGCTAGCACTCTACCATTTGAGTCACAGCTCCACTTGCAACGTTTTTGGGTGTTTAATTGGAGATAAGAGTTCTCAATGACTTTGCTGCCAAGTGTGGCGTCCAACTGCAGTCCTCAGATCTCCGTCTCCTGAGAGGATAGGATGACAGCCATGAAAAAGCATCTTTGGTCGGGTGCCAGTGGCTCATGGCTGTCATCCTAAGTACTCAGAAGCTGAGGTCTTAGGATCACGGTTCAAAGCCAGCTTGGGAAGGAGAGACCCTGAGACTCTTCTCTCCAATAAAGCACCAGAAAACCCGAAGTGGTGCTGTGCCTCAAGTAGTAGAGTGCTGGACTTGAGCTGAAGATCTCAGGGAAGCACCTAGGCCCAGAGTTCAATCTCCACAACCAACAAAAAGAAAGTAATGCATCTTTGCCTGCAAAGGACGGTGGAGGTATGTTTGTGTGTGTGTGTGGGGGGGGAGGGATTGGAGACACCTAGCGCGCCACTCAGTCTACGTTTTAAATTGATCGTACCAAACTCTTAGTCCATGGCAGCCCATTCTTGACCACAGGTGAAGCTCTGGGTTGGATATCGACCATCAGACCTCAGTCTCCTCACGGGACAATTGTGAGGAAACAAGGGATTAATAAAGAGGGATCTCTCAAGCAGGGCCAGCACAGAGGGAGCATCTGTCAGATACAGTTCTCAACAATTCTGTGAGCATATGACAGGAAGTTACCCAGAAAAAGCTCAGATGGGGTCTGTTATTAATCATGCAACAGGTGTGGGATTATGAAACAAAACATGGCTGTCTTTCATCATTACCCTATTCCCATGAGGAAGGGGATCCTTCAGTGGATTCAGTTTTGCAGCTGGGGAAAATGAGGCATGGAATAGCCAGGTGACCTACTCATGACCTCCAGCTGACAGGAAGCTTGGCCTGACTTCTCTGCCATGCTTCCTAGGACAGTGGGTGCTATTCAGTCCACTTCTTGTGTTGGGAAATCCACTTCTTGTCATTCGTAGGGCTTGAATTCTGGGCCTGGATGCTGTCCCCGAGCTCCTTAGATCAAGGCTTGCAGTCTGCCACATGACACAGCATCACTTACAGTTTTCTGTTGGTTCTTTGAGGATAAGATTCTCACAGACATTCCTACCAGGGCCTGCTATGAACCATGATCTTCACATCTCAGCCTCCTGTGTAGTTAGGATTATATGCCTGAGGCACTAGTACCTGGCTTAAGTGTAATTCTGTCCCTCTCTTCCTCTCTCCCTCTGTCTCTCTCTGTGTGTGTCTCTCTCTCCCTTTCACTCTCTCTCTCTCCCTTTTGCTCTCTCTCTCCCTCTCTCTCTCCCTCTCTTTCTCTCTCTCTTAGGAATTGGTTGAATGGGTGCTGGAGGAGGTGGTCCAGCATGCCCATGTGCCTGGAACCCAAGGTGGCCCTCTCATTCTGGAGGTGGGCTGTGGGTCAGGAGCTGTTTCATTCAGCCTGTTGAACCAGCTTTATGAGGTAAGCCCCTCTGTACCCCAGCTAGACCGTGATGGTTATTCATTGTCCATCCCATGAGTCCTTCCCCACATCCTTCTGCTACACCGTTGAAGGAAAGTGGATGAGGAGGTGTCGCCTTGTCCCCCTGCCTAGCACAATCCCATGCCTCTGACCCATACCCTCACCTATCTGTCTAGACCCTGGCTATAAGACCATGAAAACACTCCGTGTCTACTACCCTTTGCTGCGGAGTTTCATTTCGGTGAGGGGGGGTACAGAGGAAAGACCCCAGACCTGATAGCTCCCAGGGGACATTTGTTCTTGTGACAGCCAATTCATTGCTGTGGATAAGGAGGAAGCCACCATCAGATTGACCCAGAACAATGCTCAAAGATAGGTATCCTGTTGAATTATCAAACCCACTCATGTCTGCTTCCTACTCCCAACAAGGAGGTGCAGTGTGGGTGGCCCGGCACTGGGCCTAAGGGATTATAAATGGATGGTGGCAGTCAGGAGCTCATGGCTCCCACCAATCATCTTGGCTGTTCAGGAGGCTGAGGTCTGATGGTCATGACTCAGAGCCAACCCAGGCAGGAAAGTCAGTGAGATTCTTATCTCCCATAAAATATCTCCCTCCCCAAACCCACACACAAGCCAGAGGTGGTGCTGTGGTCAAGTGGTAGAGCCTCAGGCTTGAACAAAAGAAGCTCAGGGATAACACCCAGGCCCTGAATTCTAGCCCTAGGACCAACACAATCATAAAATAAAATTACAGTATACACCTTTTATCTGACTACCAAGAAAGATGGATTCTGTCTTCTTGCTGGTACTTGTAGCCAAAGGTAAGGGGCTCCCCTTGATGTTCCCCTAAACCTCTCCTTCTTTTCTTTATCTGTCCAGGCTTCAGTTGCAGGACAGAATTTGAATCATCCTCCTGGATGTGACCTTAGGTACCCTCTCCCACCCACCTTCCTTGTGGTCAGGATTCTGAATGCACTCCCTGCTGGAAGGATGAGGCACCGCAGAGTTGAGGGTAGGTATCCCAGACACTCACACACACACACACACACACACACACACACACAAACACCCTTAAGCCAATTCAGACTAGCCTTTTCCAAAGACACTTTATCTCCTTGGATTGACTGACTTAGGAGAGGATTTTGATCCCCTGTAACTGATTATTTTAACTTGGGCTTGCTAGTTGACAGTTGATAAATAGGAGCAAAAAAAACCTTTGGTGCCCATCACCTGGGGCTCAGGCTCATGGTTGTCATCCTGGCTACTCAGGAGGCTGAGATCTGAGGATCACAGTTTGAAGCCAGTCATAACCTGGAAAGCCCATGAGACTCTACTCTCCATGGAACCACGAAATAGCAAGAAGTGGAGCTGTGGCTCAAGTGGTAGAGCACCAGCCTTGAACAATAAAACTCAGAGAGAAAGCTCCCAGATCCTCAGTTCAAGCCCACACAAAGAAATGGCCCCTGGCTTACTTCACTTAATATAATTTTTTCCAAGCCTTTCCATTTCCTAACAAATGGGGCAATGTCATTCTTTCTGATGGAGGCATAGAATTCCATTGTGTATATATACCACATCTTCTTGATCCATTCATCTACTGAGGGGCATCTGGGTTGGTTCCATATCTTAGCTATGGTAAATAATGCTGCAATAAACATAGTTGTGCTGGTAGCTTTAAGAAACATAGGTCCCATGGTTTCCCTTATTTGCAATATCTAGTATAGGTATGAGTCAAGGGGAAAAAGTCAGAGAATGTGATGTTAGGAAAACGAACCCTCAAATATGTATTTTAATGTTTTTGTTTCTTTCATGCATGTGTTTCTAACGCATTTATAATATTATTTCTTTGTTGCTTTGTATGTCCCTCCCCCACAGTGTAACCCCCGCTTTCACTATATTTGATGTCAGTATAACATGTGGAGGAGACGGGGACAAACAAGTCGTTTAAGGATTCAGGTGGACCTGTTGCAACAATGAGAAGTACAAAATGTCATGTCAAAACCAGCTTTACAATGTCGGTGGGGGGGGGGAGGGGGGGTATGATTGGTGGGGGGGAGGGGGGAGGCTGGGAAGGGAGGTGAAGGGTAAACAAAGGAGGAGGCTGCAATGCTTGGTAAGAAATGTATGCATTTTCCTGCCAATGTAATTGTAACCCCTCTGTACAGTATGTTCTCAAATAAAATAAAATAAAATTAAAAAAAAAAAAAGAAATGTACTCATTACCTTGCCCATGTAATTTAACCACTCTGTACGATATTTTCACACACAAAAAATCCTCAATGGATGTATATATATATATGATCAATTAAAATTATGGTTTATTTCTTTTGTTTTTAAAAAAAAAAAAAAAAGAAAAGAAATGGCCCCATCTTGTTGCCCACAGATTGCCCGGGCCTTGAGCCCCCTCTCATGGAGTGTGATACAATACTTGTCCCTGGGTGGTATATCAGGGCTGTCAGAAATCCGGTGCTGGAATCCAGGTCTTCCCTTTCGTGCACTCTCAACCCACACTGAATGGAAGGCAGAGTATGACAAGGCCAGCAACCTGCACAGTGGAGACTCGCCAGCTCTGCCTAGGTGATCGGAATGGGCTTCTTGGAGGCAGAACTTGAAAAGGGGGTCTTGCTTAACAAGGAGGATCTGACAGGAAGCACAGAGATCAAAGGTGCTGAATATGATGGACAACATGTCTAGCCAAGGATGCTGGTGAGAGACTCAGTATAGATGTGTGAGCCTTGGTATAGATATGCGAGATTGTCCCGAGACAGGCCTGAGGGGTCACAGAAAAAAAAGCTATCCAAGGCTGGGACTGTGTCTTAGAGGTAGAGTGCTCATCTAGCACGCAGGAAAGCATGGGTTCGATTCCTAGGTCCTGCATACACAGAAAAGGCTGGAAGTGGCACTGTAGCTCAGGTGAAAGAGCGCTCCCTTGGAGACAAAGAAAGTGGGTGACAGCGCCAGGGCCCCGAGGTCAGGCCCCAGGGCTGTCACTATAAAACAGTTCTCCCAGGGACCTTGGTGACAGGTGGTTGACTATGCCCTAAAGCTCTTAGTAGATCAATCCATGCTTTCTGTCTCCATTGACAGAGGGGAGTTGGACACTCCTTCTGCCCTGGGCACCCCTGGATCCAGTTATCAGAAACCTTCCCAAAGTCTTCCACTGGGACATAGAGCAGCTGACCCCAGAAATCCTCAGATATTGGTTGTGTTGGGCAGGAGGATATAGGGCAGGCCCCAGAACTCCTAGTGAGTCTGATCTGCCCTGGATGACCAGGCAATCCAGAGGAAGCAGATGGGAGCTTAGAGACGGCTAGTGGTGTGAAGGGGGCCCTTTAATTCCCATGGCCCCACCCAGATTCTGAGCCTTCCTTTGCTCTCCCTGATGGAGATGGAGGGGTGTGTAGGTGGTAGCATCTAGAGGAGGACTAGGTGGAAATTCTGAAGGACTAGACACCTTACACCATGAGCTGGTGTCTCACTCCTGTCATCCCACACCTGCCATCCTGGCCACTCAGGAGCCTGAGATCCAGAGGATATCTTTTCCCAGCACAGGCAAGAAAGTCCTACAAGAGCTTCATCTCCAATCTCCAACCAGAAGTGGCACTGTGGCTCAAGTGGTAGAGCACTGGCCTGGAGGAAAATTAGTCATCAGGGACAGTACCCAAGCCCTGAGTTCAAGCCCCTCAACCAAAAAAAAAAAAAAAAAACAAGAAAGAAAGACACCCCTTCCTTGCTTGCAAGAGATGGTGAAGTAGTGGGGTTGCTGGGGTTGGGAGACCAGATGCTGGCCTCACTATACAGACATTTCTAAGAATTCTCCAGGTTTGCCCCAGTGTGAAGCCATAGCAGGGTGGGTGGTGCCTTACCAAGAACTCCAGAGGTCATGGCCTGTGGCAGGCAGGGAGTGGGTGAATGGGAGCAGGGGTGGGATGGTAGTGTCAATTATATGCTCTCCATCCATGGAAGAATGGTTTTGGATGCTGGTGACAAAGTCTGAATTGAAGGGTTGCATGTGGTTTGTGGCCTGATGAGTTGGGTTTCCCCTGTGTCTAAGAAGGTGGCTGAAGCCAGTCACTGCCAGTGGCTTATAACTGTCATCGTTGCTACTCAGGAGGCTGAGATCTGAGGATCGTGGTTCAAAGCCAGCTTGCACAAGAAAATCTGTGAGACTTTATCTCCAGTGAACCACCCGAAAGCCAGAAGTGGTGCTGTACCTACAATGGTAGAGCGCCCACCTCCAGCTGAAGAGCTGAGGGACTGCGTGCAGGTCTAGAATTCAAACCCCATGACCTACAACCAATAATAAGGTAGCTGAGTTTTCTGCATATTGGTGTGTACAGTTAAGAAATGCCAAGATGTGTTATGAGCCATTCCAGATGTGTGAGATGTCCTGAGATTTGTCTACACTTGGTCTGAGGATGGTAGTGACATCTTGGGGGTGGGATGTTCAGGGTGCTCAGAGACTGTTAATACCTTGGGTTAACATTTTGCGATTGTGGTCTCAGCACTGATGAGGCTTATCTGCAAGAGTATAGTTGTACATAAATTCCTCAGCCTAAATTTAGCCACTGTTCAAAAATGTTTATATCTTTATCTGTCACCCATCAGAGCTTAAACATGAGTATAAAGTCTAAGGAAAATGATAAGGTAAGAATTTTGCTTTTTTGTATATAATGTAAATAAAAATGCAGCATAGAGTAACTCATTGGTCTAAAGTCAACCTATTTCTGTAAAACATTTAAAGCATTTCCTTACAATGTGTATTATTCTCAAGAAGGGAATGGGGAATGTGAGAAGAGGACTAAACAGGTATTGTCTTCAAATATACATAATTTGGATTTACCTCTTTATTTTGTTATAGGCATTTTTGATAAAACCTGTTTGAATAATTGATTTCCTGGTCAGATATTATATATCTTAGTTGCATAAACCAAACTACATTCAGAAAATGGTCTATACTAATTAAGTAAAGGAAACATATTCAATAAATAGCAAAAAGTATATAGCTATGGGGTAATATTTTGAAGAGTACATTGGAAATATTCTAATGTAATAATTAAGTTGAACAATTTCACATTGACAGTAGTTAACTGGAATAATTTAAATGAACAAAACCTATTTCTCCTTTTACTTTATCAGGGAAATATCTGAGCAAAAAATGGAAATTAACATATGAATCTATAACAACTGGAATTAATTTTTGCCTTTTTATTAGCAAATATTAATTTCACAAGGTATTTTATTGTGTTATACACATACGTCCATATAATGTAGCTTGCTAAATTTTATTCCTTTTATTAATTTCATTAGCCTATTTTTATAGTTATGTTTTATTATGTCATCATACTAACTTATGAAATATTTGAACATATTTACTCCACAGTATTTCTCTTCATCTACTCTTACTTTTTTCCAAATTTAATCAGTTCTATCTATTACACCTGGGTTATTCATTTTATTTTCTGGGTCTAGAGTCTGCATATGAGAAATCTAGTATTTGTTTTTCACAGTATGGCTTATTACTTTAATATGAATGTTTCCAGTTCTATTTTCTTGAAGATAATATGATTTCATAATTATGTGTGGCTAAATAGTACCTCATTGTGTATATGTATATATATATATATATGTATATATATATATATATATATATATATATTACAATTTCTTTCTTCAATGAGTGATTAAGGAACATGTAGGTTAATTCTGTAGTTATTTATGTTTTATGTGGGAGAAGGAAGGATGTAAATAATGATGCTTGGAATGAGAAACATGCTCTTTAGGCAGGCACTCTAATATTTGAAACATCCTCTCAGCTGCTCTTTCATCAGTATTTCAATAGTGTATTAAATTTAAAAAATAAAATTTAATTACTTTTGCAAAGGTTTTTTTTAGTATCATATTATTTTTTATTACAATGTTACGTTTACTATGTCATGTGAGGATGAAAATCTAGGCATGTTTGTATATGTAGCTGACTGGAAGGAAACAATGTATACGAAATACAGGATTCAAATAAAAGTTTGAGACCTGTAAGTTGCTAAATTGATGTATATGTCCAGTTTGTGGTGTGTGGTTTCAAGATCACATTTTGGTAGGTTTCATATCAAGTAAGTAGGTGTTTCTAATCCAAAATTGTAAGGAATAAAATAATCATTGTCTTGGTACTCCAGACATTGTAATAAGTGGAAAAAAAGATTGAAAGTATGATGGATCAGTAATAAGCCTTTAGACACACTACATTTTCCCCAAAATCTTCAGATGTACTCTTTGGACATGAATTACAAATATATTTATAAACATATAGATATAATGTGATCTTATATATAAATATATGTATATATTATAAATATATCATATATATATTTTAAATGTATATCATAAATATTGATTTATATTTAAATGTAATTCATCTCATCATTTATACATATATACATACACACACACACACATATATATATATATATATATATATATATATATATATATATACATACTTTATTTTTTGGTCAGTCTTGGGACTTGAACTCTGGGCTTGGGTGCTGTCCCTGTGCTCTTCAGCTCAAGGCAAGAGCTCTACCACTTGAGACATAGCTCCACTTCCAGTTTTCTGGTGGTTTATTGGAGATAAGAATCTTATGGTATTTCCTGCCTGGGCTGGCATTGAACTGTGACCCTCAGATCTCAGCCTCCTGAGTAGCTAGGATTATAGGCATGAGCCACGGGCTCCCAGGTATATTTACATCCGAGATTTGTTAGTGGAACAAAGGGTACAGAAACTATTATTCTTATTGTGAAATGACTTCACACTGGCAAGTATAATTATAAGAAAAACGATAAATATTCACAGTGGCACAAAAATCCCTTAGTTGCCTAGCAAGACAGCATGTTTTTCCAGACACTGCCTGTGGTGTGAGCGGTTTGCAGCCCAAGCGACTGTAGAAGATATTGGACCCTAAACAAAACTGACAATTGCATGAACCCAGTCCTCTATGACAGATTTAGCCAGGCCTATCTTGCAGATTCTTGTTAGGGACATGATGAAAAATTTATAGTTTAGTTGTGGTTACAGAACTCTTTTACACATGTCACTCAGCCATTAACTATATTTAACATATTTCCTTTTACTCTAACTTATATTTTCATGGCTAAGGAAACTGCTTTTTGTTTGCGAAAACTTGGCTCTTCACAACATAGACATGGGTTTTTAATACTTTTGAAATTACTGTCTGCATAGTGTTCTATGAGATGAGCTTCTCTTTGCAATATCATCAGAATAAACTTACTCTGATTCAAACTTGGAGAACAGCTACCTTGTTCTCTCTCCTAGAAAACCATCTTATAGACTTCTTTATGTGTAAACAGACCCTCATTTACTTGCAAAAGTCTGTCAGTGAGTCAAACCTAACTCACCCAAGTGAGGTGAATTCCTCTCTCATGCTTCCTTTACATTAAAAATGGTAAGAACTGTTCAGCAATGCACATACTTTTTAATGTGAAGTGTGACTCCTATTTTCCACAATGTGAATCAAGCAGAGGAATCAGTTTAAGATGTGAAAGAGACTTACAAAGAGTCTTGGACCTTGAAATTTTCCCTGGGTATGAATTTTTGGAGAAATATCCCTTTTCAAAGACAAAGGACTCAGTTTTTTTTATATTGTGCTGGTACTGGGATTTGAACTCATGGCCTTGAGCTCTATCTGGGCTTTAATTCTCAATGTTTGCTCTATACCACCTGAGCCACACCTTCACTTCTTCCTTTTACCACAAGTGGAGAAAAGAATATCTTAGGTTTATCTACTTAAAATAGCTTGGAATTGCAATTGTCAAATTTGAACCTACTGTGTATCTAGGTGTTAGCCACTGGTGCTGTGCTAGAACTCACTTCTTAAGAATAAATAATCACAAAAAGAGGAGAAATAAATATTTGTTCAATTATTTATGTGTGGTCTGATAAACCAAATCACTTGCTACTGGAAAAGAAAAAGAGAGAAGATAGAGATTAATATGGAGGAAAGAGAGACAAAGAAAGAAGGAATGGAAGGGTAAATGAGTGGAGGGGAGTAAAGGGGAGGATAGGAGAAGAGAGGGAAGCTGAGTAGAATTGTCTACTGCTCACTAAGGTATTGTTGGACAATCAGTACCTTTGCATTTATGTAGCCAGAGCTTTATATTTTTGGTAGTAAGCTGAGATATAAGATACCAATTTACAGGTAATAACCTGTTAGTGTGCTTCCTCCTGCACCAAGGAAGCCACAGTTCAGTTACTGTTACAGAGAAGGCAAGAGTAAGCAGTTTAAGTTATACTGAGAAACAATAATTGACATGCCAGGAATGCTCCCTTGTATGGTGAAGTCAAGCATCACTCTTGTTCCCTGCTCCAGTCTTCCTCTCAACAATAATAGCAGAAACAGAAGAGGAAGGAGATATCTGAATAATGATCATTTCTCTGTTTACCCTCATCCCTTGGCCTCTCAAACAATAAAGCCAAAGGAGACTTAACCTGAACTAGTGGGGAAAATGGGGGGAAAAGTGCAGTCTAACATATTGTGAAACTTTTAAAATAATTGGGGCAGGATTTCAAATACTGAAATAAAACTTTTTAAATTATTAATAAAATGTTACTAGAAATTTATTGAAAATTTAGGGCTCACTACATAGTGGAATCTGCATAATTAAAACTGACTCATGCTCCTATCATCAGAAATTGAAGATCGTCCTTAAACATCGACTGCTGAAGTGATAAGCATGGAAATTCATGATGGATAGCATAATGCTAAGATCATGGAAATTATTTCCTTTCCATCTTCAGTGTGTAGAGAAGAAAAAAACTCTATAGGATGGCTCTGAAGGTGCAATTCTAAATTTAGGACAGAAGGTGAATAGTAAAAGAGACCTATCTCAGCCATTCAGAGATTAGAAATGTGGAGAAATATACTCATTTATGTGGACAAACATGGAAGAGAGGATGTGGCAAGCCCATAGCCAAATGCCAAACGTAGAGATATTTAACAAAATACCATGAAGTTGAAACAAGTCTTAAAAGGGGATCTTGGCTTAAAGGGAGTAGGGCAGAAGGCTGGAGAGTGAAATGGTGGACTAATACAGTCATAACACTCAATGTACATATGTGACACTATAAGTAGGAAATTTGAAGGGATAGGTGGGTTTGGGGTAAGGGAAGGAAGAAAAATGGAAAATTTGACAATGATCCAGATGCACTGAACATTGAAATGCACATACACTCTATTCAACACTGACATGAGGAAGTGAAACCCCTTTGCACAACTTGCTACAGATAAAATTTTTTGAAGTTTTAATATTAAGAGACCAGAAGCATAAACCTTTAGAGATAAATAAGAGGATAGTATTGACATATTGTTGAGGCTTGTATTCCTTTCAATATACAAAATTTAATAAGTATCAAGTCTGCTGCAAATTGCTTAAACCGTAGAGAATCAAATTCCAATATTCCTTCACTTCCAATAAAAATAAATCTTATAGACCTTTAGGTTTCTCAGTTGTTTCTAAATATCTTAATGTAATGCATTGGAACTAATTTCATTCTATATTTAAGTTTAAATTTTTAATACTAAATGCTTTTAAAATCTTCTCACTTGTGCACAGGTATGGATAGATAACTGATGTGGGCAGAATCAGAATTATTCAGAAGGTTACAAATGGATTCTTACCTAGTTTTCTCTCTGCTGGGTCATAGAAGACAGACTGTCCTAATTGGAAAAAGTTAGCCTTCCCAGATTTTCTGCATATAAACACTCCATCAACATTTTGTTATTAGAGGATTATTCAAGATTAGCTATATGTTGATTGATAATGACAGAGCATGAGAGAAAGGAGAGGGAAAACCATCTACACTTCAGTGAGGTTCTGACTTGTGCTTCACAAAGTGTTATGAAAGCTCTCCATGAGAAATCTAGCAGCTGAATTTCTAAAAAGTCCTTGGGTTGTTACACTTTCTGATAATGTCTCAATTCAAGTACTTCTCCTTAGAGTTCCATACTATTCAATGATGCTGTATTAGCTCCTTGTTACAATTTGCAGACCGGTCTTGGTGATGAAATTTGTGCTTTTCAAAATTGCTCTCCCAATTCCATCCACAAACTGCAGACAAAATTTATCTGAAAAAATTGTATCTGTTGATAGTGAATATAATTTTATGTTTCATTACAAACATAGAATGTAGTAAAAATTTTCATAGCAATTACTCTGCACTAGCTTGTGGGCAGATTCTAAAGTAAATAATATACTGTGTTCATGTAGAGAATTTGAGTATCCAAAGTTTTCATAGCCTCTGGTCCTAAAACCAATACCTTACTGATATTGAGTGACAAATACAAATTCCTATAGGTACAGAAGTTTTCCTTGTATCTTTTTAACATATATTTTTATTGTAAATATACTGTACATAAGGGTTACAGTTACCTAAGTAAAGTAATGAGTACATTTCTTCTTGAGCATTGTTACCCCATCATTTGTTTTTCCTCTACCATAGTTTTCCTTCACACATCCCCAACTTCCCCATTCACCCCCACTCTGATAGACTGTGTTGTACATCTCATTGTTAAAATGGGTCAACCTGTATCCTTTCCTTGCATCTTAAATGAAGAAGTGATGGCTTGATTTTTGCTGATTCTACTTGTGTTGACACACCTAAAATCACTTGCCAAGGCCAAGAGCACATAAATGAAAAGCCAGCATTTTTTTTTCACTTGGTATAATTGTGTTCTACACATTTGTTGACAGGTTACAAATTATTCTCAAACTTTAAAACATTAAAAATATATTCTTAAACAACTGGTTTTTCCCCATCTCCTCCACAAGTTATATTGACATCAAATATAGTGAAAGCAGGGGTTATACTGTGGGGGAGGGACATACAAAGCAACAAAGAGTGGGGGAGGGGGGATGCTGGGAAGGGATGTGAAGGGTCAACCAAAGGAGGAGGCTGCAATGCTTGGTAAGAAATGTACGCATTATCCTGCCCATGTAATTGTAACCCCTCTGTACAGTATGTTCACAAATAAAATTAAATTAAATTAAAAAAAATTTTCTTTTTTTCCTTATTTTCTTAGCCAGGAAATCAGCAAGACCTCAGTCAGCATTTCTCACATAAGACTTTTCACATGGGTTGGTTAAATGTATATGTAGAATCCAGTCTTCTGAGGATTCACTCATCTGCTTAGGAATTGATGATGGCTGTTGGAAAAGAGTTCAAGTAAGGATGCCATTTAAAGCTTTATAACTTTATTCTTTATCAAGGTATTCTCCTGCTGCTCTGGTTGTTGAGAGTGTCTACAAGAACAAGCATTCTGTGGGGAGCAAGGAAACACCATATGACATTTACTTACTGAGATTTCTGAGTGATTTGCTATCACTTGTACCACATTTTGCAAATCGAATCTGTCAAAAACTACCAATTTTAAGAGATAAGAGGAGTGGTAAAAGAATTCTGAGAGACAAATACATCTTCAACATATTTGGTTCCAAGCATTCCACCCAAGGCATATTCAACAACTAGTGAAACTTGTGTTGTCTGTAACTATGTGTCTTTCTCCATGTGTGCATGTATACATGTGTATATGTATACGTGTACTTGTGTGTATGGTAACATACATTTGTACATAGATAAGGGCATAAAAACATATATATGCATATATAAATAAATATGCAGATATAAATATGTGTATATATATATATATATATATATATATATATATCAGTTGTTCAGTGACTTAACCTATACTTCCAGCACATTGTTATACTCACAAAGTGTACATGATAAATTGCTCCTAGGATCTGTGCTCTATGATGGGCATCCTTTGTACTCACTTCTCACATTCCTTTGTTTTTCATCCCTGTGAGCAACTTCGGTCTACTTTCCATAGGATAGCTTTGTTTTCATTATATGTAGTTACTAACTGATAATAAAAGAAAAAGGTTGTTTGTAAAAGAAAAAGAACTTTCTTTTTGGGTCCAGTTGTGGGGCCTGAACTCTGGGCCTGGGCGCTGTCCCTCAGCTCTTCAGCTCAAGGCTAGCACTCTACCACTTGAGCCCCAGCGCCACTTCCAACTTTTTTCTTTTTGCTTATGTGGTGCTGAGGAATCGAACCCAAGGCCTCAGGCATGCAAGGCAAGCGCTCTACCACTGAGCCACTATCCCAGCCCCAAGAAAAAGAACTTTTAGGTCACAGGTCACAGTATCTTATCCATCCCAACAATTTTTATGAGATAAAATTTATAATAGTAATAAAATGAAAAGGAATTCCTAGATTTGCTGTTTTGCCATTTTGAATGGCAAAGAATAATATCATGTAACTGTTATAACTCTTAAAGAATGCAAGGGTAACTGATGGTCGCTATCATGTTCCCACAAAACCAGTGGATACTGAAGGAATAGTAGACCAGCCGAAATCCTAAGTACCAGACATGGAGCATGAAAGAGAAAGAGAGGAAATGGGAGAGATTGAAAGAGAGAGAAATATCAATATACAGGAAGTGCATAACAGATAAACAAGAGCTGTATGAGAATATTCATATTGCTATCTTTAAACTCTACATGTACATTTGAAGGCATTTGATGTATGATAACCCATCAACATGAAATATAAAGTTATTTTGATAAAAATAAAAATAACTCAGAAGAAATTATAAATGCAAAAACAATTTTCACAGAAGCAAACTCTCAGAGATATTTCATGACTTTGAAAAGGATAAAGTGGCTGAAGTTAGTATAAATTTAGAAGTGCAATTCACAAAAATATAAAAATATATTTATATATTTCCTTATATAACCCAAAGCAGAAAGCAAATGTTGTTTAGATGGTTTTTTTAAAACACAGTCTCTCAGGTGCTGGGAAGGTGGCTCAGTGGTAGAGTGCTTGCCTTGCATGCATAAGGCCCAGGGTTTGATTCCTCAGCACCCATAAGCAAAAAAGATGGAAGTGGTGCAATGGTTCAAGTGGAAGCGCTAGCCTTGAGCTGAGTGACAGCACCCAGGCCCCAGAGTTCATGCCCCATCACCAACAAAATCAAAATACAAAACAAAACAAAACACAGTCTGTCACGTTTTGTGGCCTCAACTCTGTAATACCACTGTTTCAGCCTAGGGCTAAGATATTAGGTGTGAACATTTATCAACACTCCTGATTCAGACTCTATTTGATAATTTTTTAATACATATTGTGTTCTTAATTTTCCTCTTTGTAAATTAACATGCACCTATAAAAATTGGTTTGGCCATCCAAGTAACCTTCTCAAAGCACCTCCTAATGATGACTTACAAAAGGTTGTACAAGGGCTGGGAAGGTGGCTCAGTGGTAGAACGTTTGCCTTGAATGCCTGAGGCCCTGGGTTCGATTCCTCAGCACGACATAAGCAAAAAGAAAAAAGCCGAAGTGGCGCTGGGGCTCAAGTGGCAGAGCACTAGCCTTGAGCTGAAAAGTTGAGGGACAGGGCCCAGGCCCAGAGTTCAGGTCCCATGACTGGATGCCCCCCCAAAAAAAGTTGTACTATATGTCAACAAGTAAAGCAATGCTACAAATAAAGAAAACCAATAATTAAATATTAATTAATAAAATAAAAAACAGTGTTTTAACTATTTGAAATATGCTACATATTAGGTTTTACTATTTTCTCATATTCTTGTACATTTAACACTGACTAAGGTTGTGATGTTCAACAAGAGTTTTATAGAATATGAGCAGTCTTTAAAGTTACCCACTAAGATTACTATTTATGGCACATCTCATTATTTGTTTATGGCTTATATCATCATTTTTCCTCATTAACATATAAACTAAGGAAGCCCTAAAGTTTTAACAGAAACTGTGTAGTAAACAAAGTGTGAACTCTTTATTCTGCTTCTTTACACAAAAACTTTGTGACTTCTCATTAATAAAATTTCTCTAAATTCTGAAATGTACATACTTAGTAGGATATGTCTGCTATTATAAATCTTAAATACTTTATAGAAAAGTTTTATACCTGCCAAACAGTCCTAATTTTGGCATATATAAACAAATTCCCAAAATTAAATATATTTAAAACATTAAAACTTTTAACAAACCTTAACACTTGCTGCAGTGTTCATTATGACAGGTGCCTTGTACAGAATAGTTGAATTCCTCCTCCTATACATTTCTTGAATAACAAACATCTGGAATTATTTTGTTTTTGACATGACAATCTTGACTTTATTCTTAAATGTGTGCTTATGTAAGAAATGTATGGTTCTACAACTGCCCATGAAATAAGTTGGCTAAAGACTTAAAGAGAAAATTCTCTGAAGAAGAAAGAAAGATGGCCAATAGACACATGAAGAAATGCTCAACCTCTCTAGCCATATAAGAAATGCAAATCAAAACAACATTAAGGTACCACCTCACCCCAGTTAGAATGGCAAAAATCAAGAACTCTAATATCTAATAACAACAGATGCTGGAGGGGATGTGGATAGAAGGGAACCTTACTTCATTGTTGGTGGGAGTGTAAACTTGTTCAACCACTTTGGAAAGCAGTATGGAGGTTCCTCAAAAGACTTCACATAGAGCTCCCCTATGACCCAGCAATCCCACTTTTGGGCATTTACCCAAATGTTTACAAACAAGACCACACTAAAGCTACCAGCACAACAATGTTTACTGCAGCATTATTTACCATAGCTAAGATATGGAACCAACCCAGATGCCCTTCAGTAGATGAATGGATCAAGAAAATGTGGTATATATACACAATGGAATTCTATGCCTCCATCAGAAAGAATGACATTGGCCCATTTGTTAGGAAATGGAAAGGCTTGGAAAAATTTATATTAAGTGAAGTAAGCCAAGCCCAAAGAAACATAGGTCCCATGGTTTCCCTTATTTGCAATATCTAGTATATGTATGAGTCAAGCAAAAAAGGTCAGATAATGTGATGTTAGGAAAATGAACCCTTAGATATGTATTTAAATGTTTTTTTTTCTTTCATGCATTTGTTTCTAATGCATTTATAAGATTATTTCTTTGTTGCTTTGTATGTCCCTCCCCCATAGTATAACCCCTGCTTTCACTATATTGGATGTCGGTATAATTTGTGGAGGAGATGGGGAAAAACAAGTCATTTAAGGATACAGGTGGACCCGTTGCAACAATGAGAAGTACAAGTTGTCATGTCGAAAACGAACTTTACAACTTTGGTGCGGGGGGAGAGGGGGAGGAGAGGATTGGGTGGGGGAGGCGGGGGGAGGAGGCTGGGAAGAGATGTGAAGAGTAAACAAAGGAGGAGGCTGCAATGCTTGATAAGAAATGTACTCATTATCTTGCCCATGTAATTGTAACCCCTCTGTACATTATGTTCACAAAAAATAAAAATAAAAAAAGAAATATATGGTTGTAAAATTTTACGACAATTCTTTTGAACTTCCTTTTTTTGAATTGTGTAGTTTAAAAAAATCAATTGCACTTTAGATATAAAAAATATTCTGTGCTCAATTCAGCATCACATACACTCACATTGGAACGATACAGAGAAGATTAGCATGGCACCTGCACAAGGATGACATGCAAATTCGTGGAGCGTTCCATATTTTTACAACAGATGCTAGAGGGGATGTGGCCACAAGGGAACCATACAGCATTGTTGGTGGGAATGTAAACGTGTTCAACCACTTTGGAAAGCATTATGGAGGTTCTTCAAAAGATTCCACATAAAGCTTCCCTTTGACCCAGCAATCCCACTTTTGGGGATTTACCTAAATGACCACAAACAAGACCATACTAAAACTACTATCACAACTATGTTTATTGCAGCATTATTTATGATACCTAAGTAATGGAACCAACTCAGATGTCCCTTCTAGATGAATGGATCAAGAAAATGTGGGATATATACACAATGGAATTCTATGCCTCCATCAGAAAGAATGACATTGCCCCATTTGTTAGGAAATGGAAAGACTTGTAAAAAATTATATTAAGTGAAGCAAGCCAGGCCCAAAGAAAATTGCCAGTGGGTTTACAAAGTTGTGTTTAATACCACTTTTATGCTGGCTTAATGCTTTGTAAACAGAAGTCATTAGAGAAATGCAATTCAAAATTACTATGATACTACTTCATAACTATTATAACCCTCATCAAAAAAATCAAAAGAACCAGGTGTGGTGGTAAAGGCTTGTAATTCGAAGCATTTAGGAGGTTGGAGTAAAAGGATTTGGGTCTGAGGTCATCTTGGGTCCTGCACACAGTAAAAACCTGCCCTTTTAAAAAAAACTCAAAAGGTAATAATGTTGGCTGGTGAGAGTGTGGAGAAAGGGAAACTTTCTACACTCTTGGTCAAAATACAGGTTAGTATTCTCCTTGTAGAAAGTAGTATGCAGTTTTCTAAAGAAATCCAAAGTTGAAATATCATCTGACCCACCAATCATTTGATTATTTCTCTCTGGGTAACTTGTAAATATATCTGTATTTCATTGTTATTCACATTATTCACAAAAGCCAAGATAATAATTGAAGTTAAGTGTTCAACTACAGACTAATAAACTGTGGTGCATGCACAAATATATTTTTATGTTTCATCCTTAAAACAAGACTTCTCCCATTATCCACAACCTATAATGACCTGAATGATGTATTCTAAATGAGGAAAAATGTTGTCTTCTGTTTTTTGTAAACACACACACACACACACACACACCAAACTCAAACATTAAGAGAGAATATTTTTTTTAAAGTAAAGCAAAGTGGAATTGCTGGGCATTTAGGTCATAATGTAGAAAATAGTAGAGATACAGGATGAACCGGTATAAATTTGTAATTTACAACATGAGGATGCAGGGGACAACACTGGCCTTACATAGGAATGAAGCTAAGTAAGTACGAGTTGTTCTTCCTAATAGGGGTTGATCTTTTGGATGTTCTTCCTCCAGTATTGGATAAGATAAACATAATTCTTTAAATATACCTGCCTGTTTGCAGAAATAATAACAAACAATATAGCAATAATGTTGTATGCTCAACATAGGACAAAATGTCAAATTAAAATACATGAGATTATCCTTGGTGTAAACTAATTATTACAAATAAAGGAAACTCTGGGACCTATGTTTTTTTAAGTCTGGCTTAATTAATATAATTTTTTCCAAGAACTTCCATTTCCTTACAAATGAGGTGGTATCATTCTTTCTGATGAAAGCATAGTATTCCATGTGTGTGTGTGTGTGTGTGTGTGTGTGTGTGTGTGTGTTTGTGTCATTTTCTTGATCCATTCATCTACTGAGGGGCCTCTAGATTGATTCCATATCTTTTCTATGGTAAATAATACTGTGATAAACATAATTGTGCTGGTAGCTTTAGTGTGGCATTGCTTGTGGCCACCTGGTTAAATGCCCAGAAGTGAGATTACTGGGTAATAGGGGAGCATTATTGTGTACATCAAGGATAATCTTAGTAGATGAGCAGAATAGCCCTATAGCTATGTACATATGACCGTATAAGGTGATTCCAAGTGAAATGAACTCCAAGACATGTTCTTTGTTGTTGTTGTTCTTAATGTACTGCAGGATTTCTTTTTTTTTTTATCCTTTTGTGTTTTCCCCACCTATAGTTTATCCCCTGTAGTCCCTGTATTTGGTTTTGATTAATATTTAGTCACTGTATTTGATTTTGAATAACTCTGGTTATTGTAAATATGAACTAGGTTAGGGAAAGGGAAAAATGGTGAGACAAAGGACAAGGGGGAGCCTATGTAACAGTGATACACAGAAGACAATATGTTGGAAATAATCTTGGAGGGGCTGTTGGGAGGGAAGAGGGAGAAAAATGGGGGAAGGGATAACAAATTAGAAAAGAAATAAATTCATTACCTTATTTAGATAACTATAATCCCTCTGTACATTACCTTGACAGTAAAATTTAAATAAAAAATAAAATAAAGAAGGGATGAGAAGGGGAAACAAAGGCTGAGGCAACAATGATTGATAAGAAATTTATTCATTATCATGCCCATGTAATTGTAACCCCTCACAATAAAAATAAACTAAAATAAAATACATGAGAGCAGCAAGACAGGATATGGGACTGGGGAAAATACTATACTAAGAGTAGAACAGATGTGGAGAGCAGAAATTTTACTTTAACATAGGAAGTAATTAACTAGCATTCAGATTTTCAGCCTCATGTCAGTAACTAAAAAGGGAAAACAAAATGCACAGTCAGCAAATCAATAGAGATAAAATAGAAAATTAAACAATAAAGATGAAGAGTCAACTTGGACCAAAAATAACAAATGACACAATTAGGAAACAAATAACAAGCTGGTAAGTTTAAAAATATTAACTATAATTCTATTAACAGCTGTTTACATCACAATTTGTTAGAACCATAATTCAAATCACAGTTTAGTACTATATCATTTTAATAAGTTACTTATTATTGATTTCTTAATGTTGAATCCTTAGTATATAATTTTACTTTTAGCAGCTATAGAAAAGAAGAAAGTGAATCTAATTTTAATAATATATTTCATGAATTGTAAAATTGAGAAGCATTGGAATTTAAACAAATAATATATCATTACTTTTTAATTCTGTGAGTTAATGTAATAATTCTAAGTGTATTCTACAATTAGCACTCATCTTAACATCAAATAATAAATTATTGCACATGACTTTTGGTATTAAGTGGAAGGGTTCAGCACTGTGGTAAAATTCACACCACACAGTACAAGAGAGTATGACTCCTCTCATCTAGCATAAATTGTGGAAATTTGATTTCTACAGGCACGTTAAATTCCTGTCTAGGTAACGTCTATAAAATTATATACAATTATATAAACGAGGAGTATTTCAGATGATACATAAAATTCATATACATTAATTAAATTCTTATTATTCTGCACCAAATAAATATTTATAGAGACTGCATTTCTGAGTAGATGATGGTTTATGTGTGCCAGATTATTCATATTAAGGCTTATTTTATATTTTTGACATTGTTTCTACAGTTGGATTTAACTTTTCATAAGGGGTTAAGTATATTATATTGGATATATGAAAGTAAATGGAATCTTTATTCTATTAATCCTTTGCCACTTGTCTAATCCCAATATAAATTATCCATGTGTTTGAAGTAATGAAAATAACAATAGATTTTTTTGTGAAAATAACAATAGATATAAGCACAATAAATCATTCTGTAGTAGACAAGTATTTTCACCTTTATTTTGATAGTTGGTCCTCTTTTACACTACAAAATATTCTTAGGAAAAGGTGCTCCAGGCTGACCACAACTGCAGAATATTATGGTTTGATCTATAATAAGATAAGGAAGGAAGGGGAACCTTTCTTCCAAAAGTCTGCTCCCAGGGATGTGATCAGTTGTATGGTGGTGACTTGGAAATGAACATTTCCAATGAACAGTCATCTTAACAAGCAATTTGATATAACATTTCTGTAATTGGTTATAGAGAACTTTTGATGGCTTTGCAAGGATGCCAGATTGCCTCATTTTGAGACAATTTAAACAGGAATTTAGTCACCTGTTCTTTGTATCTTTAGGAGAAAAACCCATTGACTCTAAGCCAGGGGATCACAAAGGCTCAGAAAAGCTACTACCTTCAATAGTGATCCTAGACTTCTATAAACAAAACAAAACAAAAACAAAACAAACAAAAAACACTCCAGTAAGCACAGCCAGTCAGGGCTGCTATCACAGATTACATGAAGTCAGGCGAGAAACAGAAGTTGAGAGTCATTTAGTTGATAATATATTTTTTATGAGACAGACTCAAATGAGACTCCAGAGAGAGGGTCAGAAAGACTGATGAGAGGGACTAAAATTGATCACACGAAGATTGGAAAGTAGAATTCCTTGTAGAACAAATAAATCATAGAAAGCCTGTGCATGTAAGAACAAGACAGCAGACCAATTCCAGAAATGCACATTATCTTAGAGGTCAACTTAATGAATTATCAATGGAAATCTTTGAAATCTTAAATATTTGACCACATGTGGGAGAAGGACAATTGCTGAAGAGAAAGAAAATATCATCATTCTATCAGGAGGTCCAGTATCACATTAGGAATTAATAAAGCACAGATTTGTAATAAAAAGAGAAAACAATTATTCCAAATGAGGGGTTCATTTGTTTTGATGTAACAGTTCTTGATTTAGGTGCTAGCAATTAACATACAATTGATCCAGTCCCACAGCTGAGTTGATATTGACTGCAGTATTCCTACATAAAGGGAAAGAGAAACTTTACAAATATATGATGAAATGAGTTGAGGATGAAGTGTTACTGATATCTGAGGTTTAGACACAGTTGAAGAGGTGGATTTTCTTTGCTAAAATTACCCCATTTTTATCCTGGTGCCAGTGGCTCACAACTGTAATCCTAGCTACTCAGGAAGCTGAGATCTGAGGACAGTGGTTCAAAGCCCCCTGGGCAGGAAAGTCCCTGAGACTCGTATCTCCATTTAACCACAGGAAAACCAGAAGTTGCACTGTGGCTCAAGAGGTAGAGAACTCACCTTGAGTTGAAGAGCTCAGGGACAGTGCCCAAGCCCAGACTTCAAGCCCCTCAACTAACAACAAAAATATCTCCCTTTTCTTGGACTGCCTACCTCTTTTCCTAACATTCAACAAAGAAGCCTTTTTATCACCCACAACATTTAAGTCCTATCCTAGCTAGTGCAAATAGAATGATTTGGTTTCTCATGTCAAAAGTTCATATTTGAAGAAACAAATAACAGCAGTGGTAACTTTTTGCAAGTCCTTGAACTCTGGGCCTGGGTTATGCAGGTAGCTTACATGTGAGATTGTTTGTTATTTATTGAATTACTGCCGATGAGGGGAATTACTGGGTCTTAAGGGAGATCTATATTTAGTCTTTTCAGGAAACTCTGTATTGCATTCCACAGTGGATGAACAAGTGTAATTTCCCACCAACAGTGTAATAGAGTTCCCAATTGGCTACATCCTTGTCAACATTTGCTATTGTTAGCTTTCTTGATAATGGCCATTCTAACTGGGACGAGATAGAATCAGTCTTGTTTATTTGTAGACTTGTAGGCACCTTCTAGCTACCATAAATGAATGGATCCATGAAACTTATATTGCTCTGAGTCTGCATTCCGTTCTTTTTGCTCTTAGTATAATTGTACCAAGCCTTTCATTTTCCTTAAGACTGGTGAAAAGTCTTCCTTTCTGAAGGGTGAACAGAATTCCACTCTCTCTCTCTCTCTCTCTCTCTCTCTCTCTCTCTCTCTCTCTCTCTCTCTCTCTCTCTCTCTCTCTCTCTCTGTGTGTGTGTGTGTGTGTGTGTGTGTGTGTGTGTGTAAGATCACTATAGGCCCATGAGTTCATTTCTAAGCCTTCTGTTTCATCTGTAATTTTGTAATTCCGTATTAAATTTGGATTGCTTTCTTTATTGTATTGAAGTATATAGTTGGGATTTTGATGAGTATTGCATTGTCAATTGTTTGGGGGCAGTATTGCCATTTCTTCATGTAAATTCTTCCAACCAGGAGCATTAAAAGATTTTCCATTTCCTTGAGTCTCCTTCAATTGCCCTTTTTAGATTTTTAAAGTTTTCACAGTAGAGGTCCTTCACATTTTTAATTAAATTAATTAATTCCTGTTGTTGTTTGGTTTAGTTTAGATTTGCTTTGATTTTGAAGCTAATACATATGAGGTTGTTTTTTGGATTTCAGCCTGGATCTTCCCATTGTTGGTAACTCAGAAAAACTACTGACTCTTGTGGTTTTATACCCTGCTGCTTTGCTGAAGGTTAGTGTCACCTTTAGTAACTTGGAGGAGGAAGCTATAGAGTCCTTTAAATACAGGATCATTTCATCTGTAAAAAAGGGATAGTTTTACTTCTTCCCTATTTGGATCCCCTTTATGTTTTTCTCTTGCCTATTGCTCTTGCTAGAAAGTCCACTACCATATTGAAGAGTAGTGGAGAGAGTGGACATCCTTGTCTCATTCCTGATGTTAATGTCTCCATGCTTCCACGGTTAGGTAAATGCTAATTATCTCTGTCATATGTGTGTGTGTGTGTGTGTGTGTGTGTGTGTGTGTGAGTGTGTGTGTGTGTATTATATTGAGGAATGTTCCATGCATTCCTAGCTTCTCAGACCTTTTATTCATAAAGGGGTATTGGACCTTGTTAAAAGCTATTACTACATCCCTATAGACAATCATGTGTTTTCTTGTCCCTGCTTCTCCTATGGTTTGTATTATGATTATTGACAAGAATATTCAATCCAATTGTATCCTAGGGTGAATCCTATTTGATCATACAATATTATTTTTTGTTAGTTGCTGAAATTAGTTGGTGAGAATTTTATTAAGAAGTTCTGCATAATTGCTTATCAAAGAGTTGGGTTCATAGTTCTCTTTCTTTGGTGAGTCCCTATGTGATTTGAGGAAGAGTCTAATTCTAGCTTCATAGAATGTGTTTGATAATTCCATTTCCCTTTCTATCCATTGAAGAGTTACATCTGTATTTTAAGTTCTTTGCAGGCCTTAATTTCATGGTAAATTCATTGAGTCCTAGATTTTTCTGGAATGGGAAGTGGTTTACTGACATTTCATTTTCATTTCTTCTTACGTGTTACTTCTTGCTTCAGATCCAGTATAGGAAAGCATCAATTTCTCCAAGATTCTCCAGGTGATTGGCATAAGGTTTTCAAAATACTCTCTTATAACATTCTCAATTTTGCTTATATCTGTTGTGTTGTCTCATTTTTGTCTCTAATTTTCTGTATTTGGATGAGTTCTCTTTTTGTTTTTTTTTTTTATTATGAAGGTGATATACAGAGAGATGGGTTACAGTTACATAAGTAATGAGTACATTTTTAACAGTGTTACCCCTTCCTTATTTTTTCGTGCTTCTCCCAACCCTGACATCCCACTCACACAAAGTTGTAAAGCTTATTTCTAACGTAGCGTCTAGTGAATATCACTGTTGCTTTGGATAATCTTTGTCCCACCATTTTTGTGATTTCCCTTCCCTTCCCCAAATCAGATTAACTTATGTATAAGACAAAGGGTACAGAAATCAAAAACAGTGACTACAGGGAATAAACCAAAGGGTAAAAACTAAAAAGAAATAACTAAAAACACTTCACTATACAATCATCTTGTATGCATTTCTTGGAGCTCATTTCAATAAGCATCATTTTATGGTGATATGCATATTGCTATTGAGCTATTGGGAATATCCTAGACATATACTAGTTTTTCCAAATGAGTCAAAATATGTAGCCTATGATTCTTTCGGTCTGGCTTGTTTGAATTATTATGTTTCCAAATTATTTCATTTCCTTACAAATGGTGCAATTTCATTCATTCTGATGAAAGCATAGAATTTTCTTGTGAATATATATGACATTTTCTTGATCCATCATTGCTGGGTCATAGGGGAGCTCTAGTGAGGAACCTCTATACTTTTTTACAGAGTATTTGAACAAGTTTACATTTCTACCAATAGTGAGTGTAGTAATGTTCCTTTTTGGCCATATCCCCACCAGCCCAGCATCTGATATTATTAGTTTTCTTCGTAATGGTCATTCAAACTGGGGTGAGGTGGAATCTCAATTTTGCTTTGATTTGCATTTCTTTTATGGCCAGAAATGTTGCATATTTTTTCATGTATCTATTGGCCATTCATATTTCTTCTTCAGAGAGGTCTCTCCTTAAATCTTAAGCCCACTTATATTATGAAGGTTGTTGTTTCTATGAGGATTTGTTTTTTTTGGGGGGGTTAACTTTTGGGGCTCTAAGAATATTTGAGATATGAGGCCATTGTATGTTGCAGAGCAACTAAAGACTTTCTCCCAATCTGTGTGTTTTTACTTATCTTTCTATCTATATCAGGTCTCTTTTTAGTCAGATTTGGTAAGGGTCTGTCAAGTCTGTTAATTTATTGAAAGAACCAGCTCTGTTTTGTTGATCTTTCTATGTTTTACTTTGTCTTTATTTAGTTATTTCTGACTTAATTTTTTCATTTGTTTCCGCCCACTTAGGTTTGGACTTGTTCCTCTCTTCAAAGAGCTTTAGGTACATAATAAAAATACTGATTTGAGATTTCCCCAATTGCTTAATGTAGGCATTCAAAGCTATAAATTTTCCTGTAAGTACTGCGTTTAATATGTCCCAGAGGAGCTGGTATTTTGTGTGTTCATTTTTGTTAAATTCCAGAAACTTTCAGATTTCTATTCTAATCTCTTCAGTGCCCTATTGGTCATTCAGCAATATCTTGTTCAGTCTTCATGGGTTTGACAATTTTTTTTTGCTTTAGCTGTTTAATTGTAAGTTTATTCTGCTGTGGTCTGACAAGGTTTGGGAATTCAATTAATTTTTCTTTCAATTTGGACAGAATTTCTGTGTGACATAGGATAGGTTGTATTTTGGAGAATCTTCCATGACCTGCTGCAAAGAATGTATATACTGACATTGAGTGTATATTCTGTAGATGTCTCTTAGGGCTAGGTGGTCAATGCAATTATTTAGGTCTTCAGTTTCTTGGTTGAGTTTCTCTTGGATAACCAATCCATGCATGACAATGATGGGTTGAGATGTGTTTAAAGGTTATGTAGTATTTGGTTGATGATGTGGGGTGCTCCAGGATTCAGGGCTTTGATATTAAACTTGATATATCCTCCTAATGGAGAGCTGCTTTATCAATATGTAATGTCTCTTCCTACTAATTTTAATTTGAATTCTATATTATTTTATGTTAGTAATTCTACTGTGGCCTGTTTATGTTGTCCATTTGCTTGAAAATTTTCCTTCCAGCCTTTCAGTTTGAGTATGTGTTTGTTTTTGTCAATGAAATGTATCTCTAGTGGAAACTGGATGGATGTGTCTTGTTTTTTGAAACTACTATCTAATCTATGTTTTCTTTTTTGGGGGGGTGTGTCCAGTTGTGGGGCCTGAGCTCTAGGCCTGGGCGCTGTCCCTCAGCTCTTCAGTTCAAGGCTAGTGCTCTACCACTTGAGCCACAGCACCACTTCTGACTTGTTTTTCTTCTGCTTATGTGGTGTTGGGGAATCGAACCCAGGGCCTCAGGCATGCAAGGCAAACGCTCTACCATTGAGCCACCTTCCCAGCCCCTAATCTGTGTTTTCTAATTGGAAATTTAAGTCCATTGATATTGAGAGTTGAGGCTGGGAATTATCTAATAATTCCTGCTATTTTATACACCTGCTGTTAGGAGCTGTGCCTCATCTATTCTTATTATATTTACTTTGTTCTCTGGTAGGGAGCATTTTATATAACCAGTTCCTGTTCTTCTTGACCTTCTCTATGTAGGATATATTTGATTAATTTCAATCTTGCCGATTTGGTGGAGATAAATTGTTTCAAGTTCTCTTTGTCATGAAATACTTTTTATATATCCTTTAAATGTAAAGGAGAGATTTGCTTGGGACAATATTCACGGTTGCTAGTTGTTTGCCTTTAATGTTTGCCATATATCATGCCAGGCTCTCCTTTTTACCATATCGGCCAAGAAATCATTATTTATTCTGACTGTATATCCTTTATAAATAATCAGTCTTTTCTCCTGGCAGCTTTAAGAATCCTTTCCTTGATCTCTAATGATCCTCTAATGGATTATGATGTGGTGGTGGGTTGTTCTGTTCTGGTATTCTCTGGTGTTCTAAAGGCTTCTCTTCTCTGAATGAGCCTATCTCTTTTGATGTTTGGCATGTTCTCTGCTTGAATTCTGTAATATGTTTCCCATCCATTTTGTTTCCTGCTCTTCTCCTTCTTGATACCTATCTCCCCCAAGTTTGATCTTCTAACTGAATCTGGAACTTCCAGCAAGATCGTTTCTTATTTCTTGGATTTGTTCTAAATGATTTTCTCCTCTTTTCTATTAGACCTAGTCTGTCTTTGATGCCCAAAATTATCTTCTATGTCATCTTTTGGCTCTAGAGACTTTCTATTTTGTTTTGGATTTCTCTGTCTCCTAATTGGTCATTTTTTAGGGCTTCTATCTTTATTAAAGCTTTGTTTTAGGTCTTGTGTGGACTTTCTTTACATCTTTTCTTTGGGTAGGGGCACTGGAGGGGTTGGCTTTTTAGCTGTGTCTTCTCTCATACCTTTTAACTAAGTATCTATTTTTTTCCCTTGGACTCCTTTGCCTTCTCAGAATTTATTTATCTTTCTGTTTGTAGTCTACATGAATTATTTTGCTAATCTTTGGTTGGTCTCATCTTGTTCACAAATTTCCTTGTGGAGGTTTTGTATCTTTTCGCTAATCACATTTTTCAGCAGTACTTTTAATGTATTTTGAATACTATCTTCTAGGTCCTTAACTGTCTGTTCTAATGTCTGGTCATTTCCTGTGTGAATTATATTACCTTGGCATCAGTTTTCTTGTATTTTTCTGATTTGTTTTGTCCATTTGGAGGATTTATTGGCTTTCATTTGGGGGATCTATGATCTTAACAGGTGACTCTCTATGTTCTTGGTTGATTTGCCAGGTGTTGGTTTGGTCTTCTGTTGTGATTTGTTTTTCTGAACTTAAGTTTTTGTCTAGACCATTAAGCGTAGGATTAGAGATCATTTGTGATGAAATGTTGTCATGTTAATACTTGTGGTTCCAAAGACAGTTCGAACTGTCCAGTGGTAAGGTGAATTGTGTCTGTGTTTGGATGTGGCTGTCTCTGTTCCTGCTTTTTTCCCATGTGGCCCTTTTATTTCCACAGTGCATCTGTGCTTTTGAATATGTTGGGAAACACAGTCACAGCAGTCACTTGCCTGGCTAGGTAACTTATCATAGATTTCTGTTTCCTTGTGAAAACAGTATAAAAATCTTCTTTGGAATTATATATATATATATATATATATATATATATATATATATATATATATATATAATTATACCTGACTTGGTTTGACCTGCTAGAAGTGGAGTACCTGCTAGGACTCTAAATCTCTGTTTCATTAGCTAGAGCTAGGGTAATTTTCTATTGTTATTCTGCCATTGTTTTTCCACTTCCTCAGGTTTATTTTTGATATTGTGGTTTTTTCACATAATTTAGGATTTGTGATGGTTGTATCCGGTTATTTTTGTGTTTCTGTTTGTGTTACTTTGAAATAGTGATTTCAGGCTTCTATGAAGAGACAGTAATAATATGAAATGTATGTTATTACATTGAAAGAAAGAGAGCAGACATTTTAACCTTTTGCTACAAGTAAATTAATATTAAGCAAAACTAAGGAAAATAATTACTTATTTACTCTTTAGAGGATGAGTATAGTACTCTTGGATATCTTGGAGGAAAAGATTTTAGACTCATTACAACTGATTCCTTACATTGAAATTATAGGCTAACCATTCTTTTTCAGAAGACAAAAGCTTCAGTTATTTCATATTAGTATTATAAAATCATAATACCCGCATGTTGGTTTGTTTTCATCTTCAATTTTCAATTTCATTCTTAATCCATTAGGTATCTAGGGCTTTGAATGACCAATTCCTTAAAATATATATATTTCTTATATTGTGATATAAATCTCAGTGATATAAATATGAATTCATCTCAACGTCTCATCTTGAGCTACATTCATATGAAATTTATGCAGTCTCAAGCATGAAACCTATTTTACTATTTTCTATGTTTTAATCAACATATCCATTCTCTTTAGAAATATGTTCTCATCTTTTTCTAGAAATATATCTCTCATCTTTCTCATGTTTCTCATCATATTGCTCCAGTGAAGGTCATGTGTTTTCAGTACTTTAATTGAAATAAATATAAATTTTTGAACATGAAGACACCCTCCAATTATCACTTTAAAGTAAAACTTTGGGGACTATTTTATATATAAAAATTAAAAAGTACAATGCAAATGTTTATACATGAATGATCCAATGATTAAGTCAATTAGACCCAAGAGGTACCAGAACATCATCTCATTTTATTTAAAGGCACCAAAATATTAGTGCTCATGAATATCACTCATTGTTAGAAAATGACTAGTCAAAACGAGGTTTATATTATATTTGAAATTTAAAAAATGAAAATTACACCCAGATTTGCTGTCAGTATCCTGTTTCCAGGGATACATTTTTTTCAGCAAACAGGGAAACAAAAAATAAGGAAAGATATAAAATCAGACTGTCTTTCCTTAAGATGATAATTTGCACGCAAATCGTGTGATTTATTCAAAGATATGATAAACATTCATAAGAGGATATGTGATCAGAAGTGAAATGTAAGCAAAATAACTGGAAAATCGTATATGTAAATTTTGCTTCCAATATAAGATTACAAGTTTTCAATTCATGAGCCTATTGAACAAGATTTTGTATCTGTAATACAGATCCTATATTCTACATTTTAGACATACTCCAATTCTCTTACCTCAGTTCCTGATCAATATTCTTCTACTTGCATGATGTCAATTGCTACTAAAGTAACAAGTTGTGTCTTTTTTTCATTTCTAGATCCAATAAATTTTAGTATTTTGGAATAGTAGTATAAATTCATGGAGTTTGCTTTGATGTCAAGTTTGAGGATCCTGTATTCAGGGTATTGTGAATTGGCCTGAAGCAGCCAGGAACATATTATGAATATACAGACACAGAGTATACTAAGATCTAGGGACTTGATCTCAGAGAAAGATAAAGGTCCAGGCAGGATTTTGAAGCCAAGTTAAAGCAATGGCGCAAACATCAATCAACTATTATTACAAATGAATGGAACTGATCTCTGATGTGTCTGGTGGCAGCTCTGTGTGTGTGTGTTTGTGTGTGTGTGTGTGTGTAGAGAGAATTTTAGTGTATCTTCCATATTTACAGTCCATAGAGCATTACTTGCTATGGAGAAGGTGCTCATATCAGAGCTCTGATACCACTGTCATCACTTTTAACTGCTAAAAGCACTTGCTTAATCTCTAATTAAAAAGAAAAAAATAAACTAACATCTTACAGGATTGTTTTGGTAATTAATTGGTATATTGAAGGCCAAAGGGAGGTATTGAAGATTATTACAATCTTTTTCCTCTCTTCTGATTATTACACAGCAATAGTTGTGATTTTCAGGACTCTCTTGCAATGTACTCACAGCTGAATTACTAATATGCTTAATAATATGAAAGATATGATACAGAAATAGATCAGCCAGCAAGCACAAAGAACTAGTGAAAAGATCAAACTTTTGAGCAGGGTTGCCACTTCATTTAGGAATGCAATTCCTTCATATGAACTTCAAATTTTGTGGCTTTCCTTGTGTGATTAAAAGGTAAGAAAGTAGAAACAAGAATTCCTGTTCAGCCAAGTAGAAAATGCTCATGATCCCATTCTCATGTTGCAAATTTCCGTTCCATAAAGACTCTTCATTAGAGTGCTTTCATTTAATATACTTCAGCACATCATCCTTCCCTGTTGGAGACAGGAAAAAAGATAATTTTGTTTGAATATTATCTTATGTAAATTAGTGTGTATAGGCATGATTTGTATAATTACAGATGTTTGTAATAAATGTAAGTAGGAATCATGTCACAACTAAAAATATACATAAAATCACATAACAAGACTAGAAGTCACAGCATTTTGTGCATAAATACATACATTAGATTAGTGAAGAATTTCTATTTTGAGAAAAACTTCATATGAAAGTATAATGCACTTTACTAAGGGTTGAAACATTTTATTGAAAAATATATTTCTTAGAGATATTTTTGCTTCATAATTTTAAGAAGAAAAATGATCCCAAAGTAATTATTTTTTATTGTTTTCCTGTTTCCATGTGTTTAACCTTCAAATTAGAAATCCAGATATAAGATTTAATTTAACCAAAAATATTTATTGAGTATAAAGTCCTTCTACTCTCTTCATTTTTCACACTAAGATCACCAAATATGATGAGTCTGAAATAATTAGTGTCTTTTTTATCTATGTTAATATTATTTACAATGTGAGTGAAATGTTTAAAAAGTAGTATTTATTTTAGCTTAACTGCTCTGAAGAGACAATAAATGATATAATCAAAGGCTAAAAATGATTAGATTTAAAATTTAGAATTCAGGAAATGGTTTTGAACACTCTGGTTACTGGAGCCTTCACTACAACCTCATGAAACAATTTATATTGATGAAGCAAAAATCTGAGGTTAGCCATTTTTGAATAAAAAAATCATGTCGTTCTGAATATGTAGAGTTACATATCAAACATAGAAATTTTAGCTTTTAAATACTTGAATATTCTAGTACATTTAATTGCAGGGTAAGTACTTGTTCTGAAAGGAGATAAAATTGCATTTATTTTGAAATGTAAACCTAAGTATTCATTTGAATAAAAGACAATGTTTAAAATATCACTCATTCAAGAAAGAAGATGTCCAATTAGTTGTTTTTCATGCCAATTATGTTCTCTAAACTTACTATAAATACTAGATTAGTAAACCTAATTCATTATTTTCTGGGAAATAGAAATTCAATTTCCTAAAACTCATGACTATAACTTTTTCTCAAACAATTGCAAAGTAATTGTTTTATATTTTTTGTCATGGGATATTATTTGATATATTTTTATTCATTAAGTTAAATAATTGGCCAATAACAATATAAATTATGCATGAACAAAGTTTATCTAACAAGTATTTCTTTCACAACACATGTCATGGCTCTCTTAAGGAACACTAGAAAGCAGTGTGCTCTTCATTAATTTTTAGTTATTTTCTTAATAGTTATTAATTGTCAGAAGTGGCAATTCTATAATATATTTAAAGCATTTGATTATACTCCCTCTATTTCCTTTTCATTGCTCCTTTCTCCAAAGATCTTCTGCTTTTCACATAAAATTACATCTTCATATACGTGAATATAAACTAATTTGGAATATTTAAGCTAAACTGCAACTTAATTCAAAATGTACAGTGGATTAATAGGATGAATAAAAACTTCAATATTTTGTGTTAACTTCTGAATTGAGTTATCACTATTATTATGGTTAGTGTTAGGATCCCAGATAGAATTAGAATTAGAATTAGAGAAATAGAAAATTTAGGTTCAACAGAGAATGACCCATTGCAACAATGATACGCACAAGACACTATGTTGAAAATGAAATTTACACCCTGGGGAGGGAGGAGTAAGGTAAGTGGGGAGGGATGGGATAGTGGGAGAACAAGACAGAAGGGGGTAACAATGCTCAACAAGAAATGTACTCCTTACGTTACACGTGTATTTAATCCCTCTTTAAAGCATCTTTACAACAAAATAAATTTTTTTTAAAAAATAATGAAAAATAAAACCTGCCAGTACATAGGAAAACACTTAAAAATTTTAGGTTCAAAATGCAAGCAAAATTTAGACCTACATGCTGAGCAAGAGTTAGAATAAATGTGAAGAGGCTTCTTATTAACATGATGATTCAGATATACGTAGGCTTAGGATTAGCAAGGTATTCCAGTTAGAGCTGGGTTAGGATGAGAAAAAAGATATAAGATATTGTGTAAAACTGCCACATATTTTAAGAAGAATGAATGGCATCAAAGTTAGAATGAATGAAAACCAGTGTTACTTTAAACATTCAGATATAATTTGGTTTAAAGGGTGAGATACTTTGTTTGTTCTAGCTAGGGTTAGGGAAGGATAAGCTTTAGGGTAAATTTTACTTTTACACTAAGAAGTAGAAGCAAAAAATGTGTGATTGAATAGAATCTAGACAATTTTCCTTACATTAACCATTTGGTGTTAAATCAGACGGTGATTAAGATTAGGTTTCTGGTTAACCAGGGTTGAGGATAGAGTAAAGAAATTGGATAAATTAGTGGCTTGCACCTATTATCCTAGCTACTCAGGAAGCTGATTTCTGAGGATCACAGTTCAAAGATAGCCCGGGCAGGAAAGTCCGTGAGACTTTTATCTCCAATTAACCACCAGAAAACCCAAAAGCGGTGCTGTGGCTCAAGTGGTAAAGCACACACCTTGAGCTAAAGAACTCAGGGATTGTGCCCCGGCCCAGAGTTCAAGCCCCACGACCGACAAAAAGAAAAAAAAAGAAATGTGTTAAATGATAAGCAAAGCTGAACTTATTTTAGGTTCTAGGAATTCAGGAAATGCTGGGATAATGGAAGTACAATTTATTTCATAATATCAGGAATTGAGATCAATGGGTATAATGATTGCTGTTATGGAACAAGATACATTCAGAATTAAGAGTGAGAAAATCTGTAGGGTTTACAGAAAACCTGAAATTTATTTCAAGAATTACAAGTGGAATTTCAGTTAGGATTGCAGAAAACGAGCGTTTTTCATAAATTTTAGAATTGGGATACTATTAGTATCAAGGTTATGGTTAGGGTTCCAGCCGTGGCTAGGGTTAAAGTGAAGGAGAAGAAAATGAGGCTCAAACTGAAGGTAAATTTTAGAATAAGCCTGGTAAGAATTAGAATGAATGTGAACTAGAGTATTGCTATTATTATTAGAATCTACTTACAATTAGGCTTATGGTTATTGTCAATGTTCCAGTTAAGATTAAGTTAGGGTTAGAAAATGACTAAGATATTTGAAAAAAATGAAACCTATTTTTGGAAGGCTTATTTGAATCAAGTTAGGATGAGTGAAAACTAGTGTACTTGTGTTAGTGTTAGTATTGTCATACAATTAGGATTAAGATTAAGGTCAGTATTTTGGTCTGATTATGATGACTGTTATGAATAAGAAAGTTTTTAGTATAAAATTCAGTTCTCACTAACAGTAGAAGCAAAAATATGAGACTGAATAGTAACTAGAGCATTATCATTATATTTATTTCTCAGTGACCATTCTTGTAATGATTAATGAGTTTTCCAGCCAGGTTTAGGTTGAGAGTTAGCATTAAGTAATGGACTAGAGGGTAAGTAAATCTGAAAATGTTTTAGGGTACAGGGTTTGTGGAAAAGTAGGATGAATGGAAACTACAAAATTTTTCCTGATAAGAGAATTTGAGGACAAGTAATATAATCGTTCATGATAGAGAACAAGATAACTTCAGAGGTAGAGTCAGAAAATTTGTGGGAATTAGGGCATACTGAAACTTATTTCCAGAGTGCAAACTGGAGTATTCATTAGTATGATTAAAAACTAGTCTTTTTCTTAAACATTAGAATTGGACTATCATTAGGGTGAAAGTTAGGTTTCAGTTCCAGCTGGGGTTAGTGTAAGCATTAGAGAAATGGAAAGTTAGGGTACAACTGGAAGTAAATTTTCGAATAACAAGTCGAGTTAGAATTAGGATGAATGTGAAATAGGAAACGGCTAATAATATTAAGATTAGGGTATGATTAGTGTGAGGGTTAACCTGAATATTCCAGTTAGAGTTAGGGTTACAAAAATGGAAAGATAATGAGCAAAACTACAAACTATTTTAAGAAAGATAAGTTGAATCAAAGTTAGGATGAATAAAAACTAATGTATTTGTGTGGCTTTTAAAATCCAAAGCACATTAGTTCCAGTGTTAGGGTTACTTTTCTAATTCAGGTTAAGCTTAAGGTTAGGGAAGGGTAAGCTTTAAAGTAAAACTGAATTTTTTGTTAACATTTTCAAGTAAAATATGTTTGAAATTTAACAAAAACTACAGAGTTTCTCTAAGTTTCCTATGCAGGGTTCAATGGGGTTAAATTTAGAGTTAGGTTTCTAGTAAGGTTTAGATATATAGTAAGGGTTAGGAACTAGAGTAGATTTTAAGTAAACCTGCGACTTCTTTTTGGAGATATAGGAGTTCTGTACAAGTTAAGATTAGTGGAAACTATGGTATTTTTGATGATATGAGGATTTGAGGTTAATGATTCATAATAGGGAACAAGATAGATTTCAGAGTCCAAGTCTAGGAATCTGTAGTATTTGGAGCAAACTGCAAATCATTTCAAAGACAATGGGTATCTGTAAGGATGTATCTAAACTCGAGTATTTTCCATTAATTTTAGGATTGGGTTACTATTATCATGAAGGTTACTCTTAGGGTTCTGACCAGGATTAGAGTTAGGATTAGGGAAATTGAAGGTTGAGAACTTGAGTGACTTATTTCCCTTGTGTATGTATATGCACTATTCTAAGGCTTGAACTCAAGGCTTGGGTTCTGTTCCTGAGCTTTTTGCTGTAGGCTACGAGCCACGAATACACTTCCAGCTTTCTTTGGCAGTAAATTGGAGATGAGAATCTCACAGACTTTCCTATCTGAACTGACATTGAAGTGAGATCTCCAGATCCCTGCCTTCTCATTGAAGTTAGGATCAAAACCATAGGTCCCGTCCGTAGTTTCCCTTACTTGCAGTAACTAGTACATGGTATCATATGACCATATAAGATGATGTTAAGTAAAATGAACCCCAAGATATGGACACAAATGAGTTTTTATTCCATGAGATTCTTATCTCTATATAATCCCCCAAATAAAGTTGGAAGGGGAGCTGTGGTTCAAGTATAGAACACCATCCTTTAGGGAAAAAGCTTAAGTGAGAAGGTAAGGTCCTGAGTTTAAACCACAATATTAGCACTCAAAAAAGTTGATTTCTTTTCCTTGAAGTTTTTATTAAATTGCTCAGAAAATAATAAACATTGAATTTATGTTTAGCATTACTATGAAAATCATCTTATATTTATTGATGTTATTCTTTATTTTCCTAAATTTTATTTACACATTAATATCCAGTAATGGAAAGAGACGACTAGTGTTTCACAATTTTTTATGGCAGTTGAATATATGGATGAGAGATGCTTACAAGGAATTTGGACTGAAATAGATATGTGCAAGCTCTTCATATAAATAAATGATAGTTGAAGAACCTGTGGCCCTGTATGAAATAAAATAAAGAAATCAGCAAGGAAAGATAAGGTATGATTCTGGAGATCACACAATTTTGGAAGATAAAAAAACAAGGAAAATATTTAGCTTTTTGTATGTGCTTTGTAACCCACAGACACAATTTATTCCTTATTTCTAATGTAAGGCATTTCAGTTAACTTTATTTTACAAAGTTAAACATGATTGGCATTTAATACTAACTGGCTTCTGTCACAGGTGAGCAATTATTCTAGCCAGGTGCTAGGGGTTCATGCCTATAATCCTAGCTACTCTGAGGGCTGAGATATCTAGAGCCTAGTTCAAAGCCAGGTTGGAGAGGAAAGTTGTTGAGACTTTTCTGTTCAATTAACCACAAAAAAAACCTGAAAGTGGCACTGTGGCTCAAAGTGGCAGCACTAGCCTCGAGTAATAAATTTCAGATACAGAACCCAAGTCCAGAGTTCAAGTTCTCTGAAATATTCTTAAAATACTTGTTCTCAGGATTTCTTTAACTTGTGTAGAAGAATGTTTTAAACGTAAGGATTTTTTATTTCATGTTGTCAGCATTGATTTTTAAGATGTGCAGAGAAAAATAATTTAAAGTCAGAACTGGTTTGAATTGCTTTTATTACACATTGCCTCTACACCCAGAGATCAGCTGGAAAGCAGATGGCCAAATCCTAGCTGTTAGCAATGAATATGGATATGTGTTTCTTTGAGCAGATAAACAAACTTTTGTAATGGTAGCCTTTATATATAACACCTTAATTGTAATAATAAAATTAATATTATTACTATTATTATTTTTTGTCTGCTGTGGGGCTTGAATTCTGGGTCTAGGCATTGTCCTTCAGCTCTTCAGCTCAAGGCTAGCACTCTAACACTTGAGCAACAGTGCCACTTCACATTTTCTGAACCTTCAGTTGGAGATAAGGGTCCCACAGACTTTCCTGCTTACGCTGGCTTTGAACAGAGACCCTCGGTTATCAGCCTCCTTAGTAGCAAGGATTACAGGTGTGAGCCACTGGCAGCCAGCAGTAAAATTATTTTGAAAAAGAAAAACCCATGATTCTATCTTTAAAAAGTTACAATCTGGCAAGTGTATCTGTAACATTAGTTGTATCAAGTAACCATAGGCAGCAATCATTTTTAGATCTCACTATGTCCTGTCCAATGCCAGATAAAATATCATTAATTTACTTTTTCCTAACCAAGTTCATGATGAATTCTCAGCACCACAATTTTCTAGTGAGTAAAAAGAATTCTTCAACATATTTATTTCAACAAACAGCATTTTGCACTTGGTTTTTTTTTTAAATTTTGCCAGCCCTGGGGCTTGAAATCAGGGCCTGGGCACTCTCCCTGAGTTTCTTTTGCTCAAGGTTAGCACATTACCAATTGAGCCACAGCACCACTTCCAATTTTTCTGCTTATGTCATACTGAGGAATCAAATTAAGTGCGTCATACATGCGAGGCCAGCACTCTACCACTAATCACATTCGCAGTCATTGGGTCTTTTGTTGTTGTTGTTTTAAAATAGCATTTTACTATGTGTCCTTCTGTTGGCCTAAAACTTAGGCTGGTCTCAAGCTAACTTCTAAATCAGCCTCCCAAGTTCAGAGATTACAAACATTGACCACCATAGTCAGCTCAAGATTCTTTGTGAGAGAATACTCTTTTCAGATATAGAAAGAGTTATTCTGTCTTCCTTGGACTGGATGCTTTTTGCATTCTGCACTGTTAATCACATTTCTTGTCCTGTTATGTTCCCCCTTCTAGATCAATTGAAATATTTCAGGTTCTGAACTTGAAGCTGATCCCTGCCATCCAACAACACCACATTCTTGTGGATAGCACTAGCTGGCCTCATGAGCATAGCAGCCAGCTGGAGCTCAGCTATCTGATGGCCTTCAACTTCAACAATGCAATCATTTCTGTGCACAGACTGAAAACTGTCATAGGTAAGTTTGATTTATTCCAGCCTATTCTCAGCTACTTGCCATTCTCAGCTTTGTATGCTTTAAATTCTGTTTAACATTCATTACTATTTCCCACCATTATCAAATGTAACATATATGAATTACTTTAAAATTTATCCAAACATGCAAAAATGTTAACGTAGTTGCTGTCCACCAGTGGCTCATGTTTGAAAACCTAGCTACTTTAGAGGTCAAAAACTGAGCATCTTGGGTTAAAACAGCCCAAAATCCAGAAGTGGAGATGTGGCTCAAGTGGTAGAGTGTCAGCCTTGAGAAAAAAAGACTAACCAAGTATAATTGGTCTACTTTGGACTCACTCATGGAAAATACACACACACACACACACACACACACACACACACACACACACACACATACACACAATGTACATTCTCCTAGACTCCCCTTCTTGAGCAGTATTCAATGCCATTAACTTAACGCACGTTTTCCAAATTATTATGGTAGGGATTAAACTACATTTGTATTTATGACAAGGCATTTTTTGTATTTTTTCTTTTTCATTTTTTTGGTACTTATGTGATAAAACAGTGTTTTGTGAAGACTAAACAGAAATCAATGTGTCAGTAAATAGATAGGTGACAGACTGAAATATGCAGATAATTTCACTTGAAATTTTATTTCTCCAAATTTAAATATATATACATATGTATGTATTTAAAATTTCTGCCAAGATTTTATTTCCATTAACAAAGATCTATTTGTTCCATTATATAAATTTAACATGTTGTATATATCATAGTAGATTTATATTTATAGAATTTCTTAACTTTGGAGACAAGGTTCTGCAGTGTAGACCAGGCTTTCTTCAACTCCTAATTCTCCTGTGTCAGGTTCCTGAGTATTGGCTGGCATTACCATGTGGTAGCATAGTACCATGTCCAGCTATATTATTTATATTTTGTATAGTAGAATATTAATGTGAACAGCTTTAAGCCACATATCTTCATGAGCATGAATGAATTCCTTGCAGAAAATGTTAAAATAGAGTTACTGAGTAAAGCCAATGATGGTAGACATGCCTGTAATCCCAGCACCAAGGAGGATTGTAAGCTTTAGAGCAGCCTGAGCTACACAGTAAGTCCCATTTAAAACAAAACAACACTAGTGCACATGGAAAGCTGTGCAAACTGCCTCAGTTTAATTATGAAGAATAACTCATGAGACAAAGAGTATGGTCATTTAATATTATTTAAATAATAGTTATAATATTAAAGATGAACTATTGGTAAGTCTTCATATTTCCTGTTTGTATCCTTCTTTTTTCTTGCATATATTTTTCTTTTTCTTTTTTTTATTGTGAAAATACCGTACAGAGGGGTTACAATTACATGAGCAAGGTAATGAGTACATTTCTTTTTTTTTCTTTTTCTTTTTTATACAATGAGCAAAGAGTGGAATTTTCTAGATATTGTGAGCAAAGCATGATTGAGTAGGGATCTTTATTTATTCCTTTCTGATCCAGGAATATGTGTTTCATGTGTAAGCAATAGTTCTAACTTAATATAATAAGGAATTAAACATTTCATTCTTTTTTTTTTTTTGGTTGGTCATGGGGCCTAAACTGTGAGCCTGGGTACTGTCGTTCAGCTCTTCAGCTCAAGGATAGTACTCTACCACTTGAGCCACAGTGCAACTTCTGGCTTTTATTTCTGCTTATGTGGTGCTGAGGAATCCAACCCAGGGCCTCATGCATACAAGGCAAGCAAACTAACACTGAGTCACCTTCCCAGCCCATATAAATTTAATTCTTTTTCTTTAATTTTAATTTGTATTTTTATTTTTTGTGAACATACTGTACAGAGGGGTTACAATTACATGAGCAAGATAATGAGTACATTTCTTATCAAGAATTGCAGCCTCCTCCTTTGTTTACCCTTCACATCTCGTACAAGCCTCCCCTGGCCCCCCACTCAATCCTCCCCTCCTCCTCCCACCAAAGTTGTAAAGTTCGTTTTCGACATGACAACATGTACTTCTCATTGTTGCAACGGGTCTACCTGTATCCTTAAACGACTTGTTTTTCCCCATCTCCTCCACAAATTATACCTCCATCAAATATAGTGAAAGCAGGGGTTATACTGTGGGGGAGGAACATACAAAACAACAAAGAAATAATCTTATAAATGCATGAGAATCAAATGCATGAAAGAAAAAAAAACATTTAAATACATAACTAAGGGCTCATTTTCCTAACATCACATTATCCGAACTTTTCTGCTTGACTCATACATATACTACATATTGCAAATAAAGGAAACCATGTGGACCTATGTTTCTTTGGGCCTGGCTTACTTCACTTAATATAATTTTGTCCAAGCCTTCCCATTTCCTAACAAATTGGGCAATGTCACTCTTTCTGATGGAGGCATAGAATTCCATTGTGTATATATACCACATTTTCTTGATCCATTCCTCTACTGAGGGGGATCTGGGTTGGTTCCATATCTTAGCTATGGTAAATAATGCTGCAATAAACATAGTTGTGCTGGTAGCTTTAGTGTGGTCTTGTTTGTAAGCATTTGGGTAAATGCCCAAAAGTGGGATTGCTGGGTCATAGGGGAGCTCTATGTGAAGTCTTTTGAGGAACCTCCATACTGCTTTCCAAAGTGGTTGAACAAGTTTACACTCCCACCAACAATGAAGTAAGGTTCCCTTCTGTCCACATTCCCTCCAGCATCTGTTGTTAGAATTCTTGATTTTTGCCATTCTAATTGTGGTGAGGTGGTACCTTAATATTGTTTTGATTTGCAATTATTTTATGGCTAGGGAGGTTGAACATTTCTTCATGTGTCTATTGGCCATCCTTCTTTCTTCTTCAGAGAAGTTTCTCTTCAAGTCTTTAGCCCACTTATTTATTGTGCAGTTGTTTCTTTGAGGATTTGTTGTTGGGAGATTTAATTTTTGAGTTCCAAGTATATTTTAGATATGAGACCCTTGTCCGTTGTATGGCTAGTGAAGACCTTCTCCCAATCCGTGGGTTTTCTATTGATCTTGTTAGCTATGCTCTTTGCCATGCAGAAGCTCTGGAACTTCATGCCATCCCATTTGTCCAACTCTTCTTTGATTTGTTGTATTTCCGAGTCTCTATTAAGAAAAATTTGGCTTGAGCCAAGGAGACCTAGGGCTTCTCCTATTCCATCCTGTAATGTTTTCAGAGTGTCTGCTTTGTCTCTGACGTCTTTGATCCATTCGGAGTTGGTTGTGGTGCAGGGTGATATATAAGGATCTAGCTTTAGTTTTCTACAAGTAGTTAACCAATTTTGCCAGCAACATTTACTGAAGAGGCTGTGTGTCTTCCATTCTATTATTTTAACTCCCTTATCAAAGATTAGTTGACTATAGGTCTGTAGGTTCATTTCTGGGTTTTCAATTCTGTTCCATTGGTCTTGAGGTCTGTTCCTATGCCAGTACCAAGCTCTTTTGATTCCTATGGCTTTACAGTAGAGTTTGACATATGGTATTGATATTCCTCCAGCAGTGTTCTTTCCGTTGAGGAGCGTTTTTGCTATTCGGGGTCTTTTATTGTTCCATATGAATTTTTGGATTGCCTCTTGTATTTCCTTGAAGAATGAGGTTGGAATTTTGATAGGTATCACGTTCAATTTGTAGATAGCCTTGGGAAGTATTACCATTTTCACGATGTTGATCTTTCCAGTCGAGGAGCATAGGAGGGTTTGCCATTTTCTATTTTCTGTTTTGATTTCCTTTTTCAAGATTTTAAACTTTTCATCATAGAGGTCCTTCACTTCTTGGGTTAAGTTAATTCCTAGGTATTTTATTTTTTGAGGTGCTATTACAAATGGAGTTGTTTTCCTAATTTCAGCCACACTTTTCTAAGTGTTGGCATACAGAAAAGCCACTGATTTTGGAGGGTTAATTTTATACCCTGCTAATTTACCAAAGTTTTGAATCAGCTTGAATAATTTGGGAGTGGAGTCTATGGGATTCTTTAAATAAAAGATCATGTCATCTGTAAAGAGGGAGAGTTTTATTTCTTCTTTCCCTATTTGGATCACCTTTTTGTCTGCATCTTGTCTTATTGCTGTAGCTAGGTATTCTAATACTAAATTGAAGAGAAATGGAGAGAGTGGACATCTTTGACTTGTTCCTGAGTTAAGACGAAATGGCTTTAGTTTTCCACCATTAAGTATAATGCTGGCTGTAGGTTTGTCATATGCAGCCTTTATTGATTGAGGAATGTTCCATGGATTCCTAATTTTTCCAAAATCTTCATCATGAAGGGGTGTTGCCTTTGTCGAATGCTTTTTCTGCATCTATTGAGATAACCATGTGGTTCTTATCCTTACTGCTGTTGATGTGATGAATAATATTAATTGATTTACATATATTGAACCAGCTTTGCATCCCTGAAATGAATCCTGTTTGCTCGTGGAGTATGATTTTTTGGATGAATTATTGAAGTCGATTGGCCAAAATTTTGTTGAGAAATTTTGTATCAATGTTCATCAAAGAAATGGGTCTATAGTTCTCTTTCTTTGATGGGTCCCTGCCTGGTTTGGGGATGAGGGTTATGATGGCTTCATAGAATGAGAACAGTTGTGAACTTGAAATATCTTTCACTTTCATTGAAGACTTGGAGGAGTATTGCTGTGAGTTCTGCTTTGAAGGCCTTGTAGAATTCCGCTATAAAACCATTTGGTCCTGGACTTTTCTTAGCTGGGAGGTCTCTTATTGCTGTTTCCATTTCAATGCTTCATATGGGCCTGTTAAAATGTTTTAACTCATCTTGGTTTAGTTTTGGCATGTTAATATTTGCTAGGAAAAGGTCCGTTTCTGTCAAGTTCTCAAACTTATTAGCATAAAGTTTTGAGAAGTATTCCCTTATAATGTTCTGAATCTTGGATGTTTCCGTGGTGATGTTTCCATTCTCATCTCTGAGTTTATTTATTTGGGTGTGTTCTCTTCTTTTTCTGATAAGATTTGCTAAGGGTCTGTCAATTTTGTTAATTTTATTGAAGAACCAACTCTTTGTTTTGTTGATTCTTTGTATAGATTTTTGGATTCCAATTCATTTAACTCTGATTTAATTTTAATTATTTCTTTCCATCTACTGGATTGGAGTTTACCTTGCTGCTCTTTTTGAAGGAGGTTTAGATGTGTCATTAAATTGTTGGTTTCAGATCTTTCCAATTTGTTGATGTTGGTGCTCAGATCAATAAACTTGCCTCTGAGTACTGCCTTTGCTGTGTCCCAGAGGAGCTGGTAATTTGTGTGTTCATTTTTGTTGAATAGCATGAACATTTGAATTTCCTTTCTAATCTCTTCCATGACCCACTCGTGATTCAGTAGTGTGTTTTTCAGCCTCCATGTGTTACCAGACTTTCTTTGGTGGCTTTTGGTGTTGAGTTCTAATTTTATTCCCTTGTGGTCAGAGAGAATGCAAGGTATAACTTCAATGTTTCTGAATTTAGACAAGTTTGCTTTGTGGCCTAAAATGTCGTCTATTTTAGAAAATGTGCCATGTGCTGCTGAGAAAAACGTGTATTCTGATGCTGCTGGGTGAAATATTTGGTAGATGTCTGTTAAATCTAGTTGATCTATGCAGCTGTTTAGATCTGTGTTTTGCCTGTTGAGTTTTTGCCGAGTTGATCTATCTAGTGGGGAGAGTGGTGTGTTAAAATCCCCAACAATTAATATCTTTGGATCTATATGGGATTTGAGGGAAAGTAGTGTTTCTTGGATAAATTTGGGTGCTCTGTAGTTTGGCGAATAGATATTTAGAATTGTAATATCCTCCTGAAGGAGTGATCCCATAATTAGTATGTAGCGACCTTCTTTATCTCTTCTCATGAGTTTTAATTTGAAGTCTATTTTATCTGATATTAGGATTGCAACTCCCACCTGTTTATGGGGGCCGTTTGCTTGGTAGATTTTGCTCCAGCCTTTAACATTGAAAATGAGTTTGTTTTTACGGGCAAGATGTGACTCCTAAAGGCAGTAGATAGAAGGATCTTGTTTTTTAATCCAACTAGACAGTCTATGTCGCTTATTGGAGAGTTAAGTCCGTTAATGATGATAGAAAGGACTGAGTGGTATTTGGGAGTTCCTGCCATGTTATTCACCTTCTTGGGTGCTGCGAAACCTGGGTTCTTCCTATAGTTCTTGGATTCTCAGTTTGGGTGCAGTTTCTTGGCCTTTATTGTGGTTTGTTGGTTTTCAATGTGTAGGACATCTTTAAGAATCTTTTGTACGGCTGGTTTGGTGGAGATGTATTGTTTCAATTTTTCTTTGCTATGGAAAATTTTTATTTGGCCTTCAGTTATGAAGGAGAGTTTAGCTTGGTACAGTATTCTTGGTTGATAGTTGTTTGTTTTTAGGGCATGGCATACATGATTCCAGGCTCTTCTTGCTTTGATTGTCTCTGCAGAAATTTCTGAGGTGATTCTAATTGGTCTCCCTTTATAGATGATTAATGTTTTATCCTTGACAGCTTTATGAATTTTTTCCTTGGTCTGAGTTGATCCTGTGTGGATTATAATGTGATGGTGGGATGTCCTATTCTGGTCTGGTGGAGTTCTAAAGGTTCTTATATCTGAATAGGCCTATCTTTTTGCATGTTTGGGAAGTTCTCTGCTAGGATCCTGTTAAACAAATTTCCTAGTCCATTAACTTCTGTTTCTAGGTTCTCCTCTACACCCATTATCCTTAGATTAGGCCTTCTGATGGTGTCTTCCAGGTGTTGGATAGATCTGTCATATTTGTTGGACTTGTCTTAGATGGTTGTATGTTCTTTCTCTATAATATCTAGGCTGTCTTCAATCCCCGAGGTTCGATCTTCTGCATGGTCTAACCTGCTTTCAAGACTTTCTCCTTTTTTTTTATTTCTTTTCCTTCTAGTTGGTCAGCTTTGATGACATCAAATTCTTTGTTGAAGCTTTGTTTTAGATCTTGTATGAACTTCTTTACTTCCTTAATTTGGTGTTCAGTGTTTATTCTCAAATCACTTAGTTGTTTGGTTATGGTTTCCTTGGACTCCCATTGCTTCTGTTGGGCTCCATTCAGCCTTGCCTTTGTGGTCTCCCTGACTTCCTTCAGCTGTTTGTTAATGGAACCCATGAATGCCTTTAGTAATCTTGGTGTATTCTCATCCTGCTCTCTCAATTTCTGTATTACTCTTTCCTTATCTTCCTCCTGTTCATGTCATTCCTGTAGTTCTCTTTGAGTGTTCTCAGCCTGCTCATGCCATTCCTGACTTTCTCTTTGAGTATTCTCACGCTGCTCACGCAAATCCTGTATCAGTTTTTGAGTAGCTTCCTCACGCTTATGATATTCCTGTATAAACCTTTGTATTGCCTCCTCTCTCTCCCTCTCATGCTCATACAGAGTCTTTTGTAGGTTTTCAATGTTTTCCTACATTGACATTTTGTTTGCCTCCTCTCTCTCCCTATCACGCTCATACAGAGTAGTTTGTATGTTTTCAATCCTTTTATTTGTATGTTTGCCAGCAGGGAATATAATGAGAGAAAGGGAGAGATATAAAGAAGATGTTAAAGACTTAAAAATAAAAATACTTAAAATATTATAGGTATAAAGAGGTAGTACTGTTATTAAGAAATTTAACTCTCAGAGGTTTTGAATTGAGTAATAAATTTGTGGATTAAGTGTGTACATAAAGGGGGATAGGGTCTAGTAGTCAACTACGGGTTTATCTGAGGATGTGCAGAATAACAGTTAAGTCACATGAAGAAGAATGAAAGAGAAGAAAAGGTGAAAAGGATAAGGAAGAAAGAAAAAAAGATCAGAAGTTCAGTAGAGCTAAACAAAAAACAAAAAGAAATTTTTTAATAAAAAGAAAGAAAAAAAAAGAAAGAAAAATGCGCACACACGTGTCCCTAAAATAAAGTTTATAAGAGGAAAAAAGTTACTAGAAAACAATTTTTTTCAAAAAAGGTAGAAATTAAAAAATGTTTTAGAAAAGAAAAAAAATTTATAAAAGGTATAAAAATAAAAAAAGATGAAGAAAAAAAGTTCTTTGATTTTTTGGGGAGGGTTGGGAAAAATCCTGTATCTCCCTTGTGTCCGTAATCAGTCTCTTGTTGGAGTCTCTGGTCTGCTTGCGGTCCTGTGGCTTGGTTGGTTTCTTAAGTCAGTTTGTTTGGACAGGCAGAAAAATGCTCTCCTTTACCCAGGATTTTGCGATCCTCCTCCCAGTTTAGTTCAATGGGAGAGAGATCAGCTTTGAGTATCTCAAAATGATGGAGATGGCTTTTTCCTCATGTTTGGAGATGCTGTGATGAGGCTAGGTTCTGGGTAGAGTTGAGGCCTTTCAGCAAACAGTAGATTTTCCCGGGGGCTGGTTTGTGAGAAACTCACAGAGCCCAGCCTGGAGCCACTCTCAGGGTTTATGTTTACTGAATTTCAACTGATTGTCAAGGCTGCTAAAGGGAGGGGCAGCCTTTGGCTCTGATTACCCCGTGAAGAAAGCCACTCCTAGGACTGGTACCCGAGCTGTGTGACTTTTCCCTGGGTAGAACTGAGTCTGGCAGATCAGGTTAGGCTCTTGTGACCTGCTAAATGACTCTAGATTTCTTCCAATTCCTGAGTTGGAGCTAGCAGCTCCACTGAGCTTTGTCAGTATCCAAGATGGAGATCTCCGGTACTGGGGGGGTGGCCTTCCCTCCTCTGCTCCCTGAGAAGGAGTGAGGACGTCAGGCTTCTACTCACGCCCGAGTCTTGGTTCCTGGGTCATCTCTGGTCTGCGAAGTGCAGGATGAAAATGTCTGCTCCTTTTCGGTTCTTGCTGGTGTTGAGTAGAATCCGCTCACCTGCTGTGTCTGGCTCCTTCGTCCAGGACTCTCTGTGATTCAGGTATGGCGGCAGTAGTTGCCGCTACCACCGCTGCCGCTGCAGCAGTGGCGGCGGCTGGCAAAAACTCAGATCTGTCTCCTTGCCTGGATTTTCCCTCTCTGGCCTAACTCTATGTCCTGTGAAGGCACACTTGATGTGATTCTCTGGCTTAAGACTGTTCACTGGAACTCTAAAACTGCTTTCTATGCGAGAGCTTGTTTAGCCTCCAGCTTCTCCTCCACCATCTTCCTGGAACTCCCCTCTAAACATTTCAATCTTAAGAAATGATTTGTTGACAAAGAAAGATCTTTCCCTTTGTTCTGAAATACACACTTCTCCAAAGTTTCCTTGTTTGATTCAGTGAAAGAACTAACTTTTCCATGGAGTTTTCCAAGTTAACAGGGTTCACTAATTTCCTCAATATTCTTTCATCATGTGATGAACGCTTTTTACTTAACAACTGTATCCATCAGTGGCAAAGAACATGTAGGCAAGTCAAAAACTGGAACTGGACTTCAGGCTTGTCCATCAAACTAGTGCCAGGCATACAGTGGTCAAGTAATTGCCTCTCTTCCAAATTTAGTGTCACTGTTCAAAAGAGAGAATAAGTCATTCCTTTTTATAGGCTGAGTATTGTATTTGTGAAGGCTGTACAGTAAACAGTTGTAATAGCTGGTAATGAGAATTTTTCTTGACATCATAGCGGGGGGAGGATGGGATGGGAAGGGGAAACAAAAGAGGACGCTACAATGCTTGATAAGAAATGTACTCATTATCTTGCCCATGTAATTGTAACCCCTCTGTACAGTATGTTCACAATAAAAATTAAAAATTAAAAAAAAATAAAACAAAACAACAACAACTGTTGAGCTTGGAAGAGGGAAAGTATTGTTAAGTGGGATGATAGGAACATACAAAATTTAGTGTGTTTGTGTGTGTGTGTGTTTGGTTGTGCTGGTCCTTGGGCTTGAACTCAGGACTTGGGCACTGTTCGAGTTTTATGATCAAGTCTAGCACTCTACCACTTGGACCAAACTCCACCTCAAGCTTCTTTAGAAGTCATTGGAGATGAGTCTGATCCAGTTTCCTGTTCAGGCTTAGAACCTTGATCTCTTTCTCAGCCTCTTTTGTGAATAAGATTACAGGTGTGAGTCTGTAGTAGTTATATTATTGTTAAGTAATATAGTAAACATCATGCCAGTTTATACTCCTTCCAGCAGTGTTTGTGTGTTGCACACACACCTAAGATAAAACCCACTCCATATTTGATGACATCCAGATTGCATAATGCCGTGAGATACATATTGTTATGCTCACTTTACCTATGAAGAATTTGAGCTCCAGAGAGTTTAGTTAATTTTGAGTCCCCATCTAGTATACAGTGGAGCCTGTATCCAAGCTCAACTAGGTCTGTTCATTTCAGAATACATGGAGTCATCATCTGTTCTAGTCAACATGTTTTCTAGCAAGTACTTCTGGTTGCAAGTACAGTTCTTTTTTTATTGTGAGAATACCGTACAGAGGAGTTACAATTACATGGGCAAGATAATGAGTACATTTTTTATCAAGCATTGTTGCCTCCTCATTGTTTCCCCTTTGCAAGTACAGTTCTGTGCCTGACAGATTACCTTTCTCTCTCTTTAACTGTTTGTACCCACTTTCATAAGCTAGGGAAGCACAAGTGATGAGAATAGCTATTTTTGAAGGGGAAATTGATAATGGGGTTTGAACTTGGTATCACATGCATATTAGTCAGATCTTCCATTTGAGTTATGCCTCCAGCACAATATTTCTGTTTTTTTCTTTTGTATTATTATTATACAGGTGAGTTACACAGAGGTTACAGTCATATAATTCAGGTCTGGATATATTTCTTTTTAAAAATGTCACTCCTTCTCTTGCTCTCTCAATTTTTCTCTCACTGGTTTGGTTTTATTAATTTCTTCCTCTTCCTCCCTCCCCTCCTCCCCCTCCTCCCCCTCCTCCTCCCCTCCTCCCCCTTCTTCCCCTCCTCCCCCTCCTCCCTCTCCTCCCCCTCCTCCCCCTCCTCTCCCTCCTCCCCTTCCTCCCCCTCCTCCTCCTCCACCTCCTCCTCCTCCTCTTCCCCCTCCTCCTCCTCCACCTCCTCCATCTCCTCCTCCTCCTCCTTTCCCTCCTCCCCCTCTTCCCCCTCCTCCTCCTCCACCTCCTCCTCCTCCTCCTCCTCCTCGTCTTCCTTCTTCTTCTTCTTCTTCTTCTTCTTCTTCTTCTTCTTCTTCTTCTTCTTCTTCTTCTTCTTCTTCTTCTTCTTCTTCTTCTTCTTCTTCTTCTTCTTCTTCTTCCTCCTGCTACTCTTCCTCTTCCTCTTTTTCTTCTTATTATTGAGATTTAGAAGGAATAGTTACATACGTGTGGCAATGATTACATTTCTTTTGTCTTTGTTTTTGTTTCAGTCAGTAATAAGGCTTGAACCCAGGGCCTAAACACTGTCTCTGAGCTCTTTTGCTGAAGAATGGCACTCATATTGAGCCACAGCTCTCCTTCCCTTAGTGCATTTCTTTTTGGACAATGTTAACCTTTCCGTTCATCTCTTCCAGTTTTCCCATCCTTCCCCACAAACAAGTTGCATAGGTCATTTTCAGCATAGTACAAATTGAATATCACTGTTGCACATGTTCATCGTTTGTCTCTCCTTTGGAAAGACCCCTTTAACTTCGCAAAGAGAGATTAATGAAGAAAACTGACAAAAATGAAAGAAAATAAAGAAAAATATCTTGTTTCTGTTTCCTGGCCACTGGTTATTTTTGAGATAATGTGTGTGTGGGGTGTGTGTGTGTGTGTGTGTGTGTGTGTGTGTGTGTGTGTGTGTGTGTGTAAATACTTGAGCTTGAACTCAGGGAGCTGACCTTTAGCTTTTTAACTCAAGGGTAACAGTCTATGACTTGAACCAAACTTCCACTTCTTGATTTTGAATGGTTAATTGGAGATCAAAACTTCACAGATTTTTCCTACTTGTTCTAGCTATAATCCAATTTCCTCAGATCTGAGCTTTATAAATAGCTAGTTACAGGTGTGAACCACTGGTGATGCTTGACCTACCTTCCTTTTGTTAAGTAGTTGAAATGTAAAAGTCAGTTGCAACCATAGTAAAAAAGAAATCCATTTAACTTTCCCAGCTTCATTAACTTTTAAAACTTTGTCACATTTGATATGGACAGAAAAACATTTTTTGTAAATGCTCCTGCAATTTGGTTTGCGTCTGGGTTTTTCCCTCATGATGATCTTGATATTTTTTTTAGCTTTTTACATACTAAATATTGATGATAATATGTCCAGAGGGCATTAATGACCTTTTTCTGACTTTCATAAGGAAATGGTGCAAGCTAACACTTGTAATATATTTGTGTGCAGGACCCCATTGATATATCCACATTCTTAGCCAGAAGACAGTAGTGCCTGTTACAAATCATGTAGCTCTGGCAAAACACTGACTCAGGCCTTGTTACCACCTTCCTGTAGGTCCTCTTAGAGTGCAATCCTGACTCTTCAGTGACCATGACAGAGCCCTGATGGACATTCTCAGGACACAACCAAGGTCACCACTCAGGCTTGGCACCTACTACTTCCTATAATGGAACGACACAGCAATTTTTAGGTCATTAAGCTCTCATCAGTCCTGAGAGTTCCTCCTTGAACATTTGATCCTAAGAATTAAGGAGACATCAAACTCTCTTCCTTGTGCCAGTTGTGGAACTGTATTTCTTCAGCTGCTTACAAACTTAACATTTTTTCTAGTCTATTTATTACCCCAATATGTTTTCAAATCCTACCAAAAATTCTTATTAGTAAGAGGCACTTAATTAGTAGTCACGTTCTCAAACTCCTAAGTTCCTCAGTGAGCTGTGCGAGAGAAACCACAGCAAGTGTCAGGGGTCCTCCAGACTAGCTTCTTGCCCAGGGAAGAGTGCCTCCAAATTAAACAAAGAATAATTCTTATATCTCAGATTACATGTCCAAGCTATACATACCAAAGAAAGCTAAGGACAAGAGATTAGTCTGACTTAGGAACCATGCAGATCACAAACACGAATTCTATGTTGACAGAAATGAAAAGAAATTTTCCTTTATTCATATGATACAATAAAAAGCGTAACTTTTCTCATTATCACTTAATTGTGGTTGTATGTACTCAGTACTATCTTCTTGAAAGTCCTAAAAAACCCTTTGACACAAACTCAGAAATTCCGTTGGTATCAGCTTGAGATTTTATGAAAAAAAATAATTTTTATATTTTTAAAAATATATTTTATTATAAAGATGCTGTACAGAGGGGTTACATTTACATGAGTAAATTACATTTCTCATTGAACATTGTTACCCACTCCAGTGTTTTTCTCCCTCTGTCCCTTCCCTCCACTGCTCCCCACCCACATTACATTGTAAAGTTAATTTCCGCCATGTTGTCCTGTGAGTATCATTGTTGCAATGGGTCACCATTTGTACTTCTTTCAGCATTTTGTTATTTCCCTTCCCTTCCCTCAATCAGATAAATGAATATACAAGATGCAGGGTACCAGAATCAAAGACTGGAATTGTGATAGATAAAACCAATAGGAAAAGAAAAATCACATAAAGTAAGAAGAAAGATCTAGCTGTGGTACATTGGCTACATCAAGCTTGACAACTAAACAAAAGACCTGGCATTCATTTCAGTTAGCATCATTTTCTCTGATCATATATATATATATATATATATATATATTCATAACTCCTGAGCTATTATAATCCACTTTCAGGAGTAACAGGTTAATGCTAATCATTGCAAATGAGGGAAATCATAGAGCTCTTGTTTCTTTGGGCCTGGCTTGATTAACAGTATGATTTTTTCCAAGTCTTTTCATTTTCTTACAAAAGGGACGACGTCATTCTTTCTGATAGAAGCATAAAATTCCATTGTGTAAATATACCACATTTTCTTGATCCATTTATCTATTGCAGGGCAAATGGGTTGTCTCTATATCTTAGCTATGTGTAACAATGCTGCAATGAACATAGCTGTGCTGGTAGCTTATTATGCCCTAGTTTGAAATCATTTGGATAAATGCGGAGGAGTGGGGTTGTCGGATTTTAGGGGATTTCTATGTTTCGATTTTTGAGGAACCTCCATTCTGCCTTCCAGAGTGGTTGAGCCAGCTTACATTCCTACCATCAGTGTAGTAGTGTTCCCATTTAGCCATATCCACCCCAGCAACTGTTATTATTTGTTCTCTTGTTAATGGCCATTCTAACTGGGGTGAGTGGAATCTAAATATGGTTTTGGTTTTGTTTTGCATTTCTTTTATGACCAGTAATAGTGAGCATTCCCCTTGATTGTTTGTTTGTTATGTCATTTTAACACATGTTGAACTTAGGGTTTCCCCACCAAATCTTCAACAAACTAGCAACTATGCTGCCTCTTTGGATTTTGCTTCAAAAGTTACAAAATATTCTGACATATTTTTGGTTTGGTGTTTGGGGGTTGGCTTTTGGAGTGCTAGTGGGTCTGTACTCAGGCTTGAACTGAGGGTCTGGAGCTCTAGTTTAGATTGTTTAACTCAATGCTGTCACTGTGCCACTCGAAAAACATATCCACTTCTGGCTTTTTCTACTTAATTGAAGATAAGAATCTTGAGGATTTATTAGCTTAGGTTGGCATCAAACTGTGATCCTCAGACCTCACCCTCGTGAGCAGCTAAGATTACAAGAATGAGCCAGACGCTGGATATATTCTGCTCCCTATAAAACCTAAACAAGGGCACATAATACTGAAGCATGTGTGTAAGGTTATGTATTTCAAACTTAGAAAAATATAGCCTTTCTGTGTGTGTGCATGTGTGTGTGTGTTTGGTACATAATATAAATGTGCAGAGGGAAATGAGGTTGTATCTGCTGATTTTGAGGAAAGATTTCACCTGGGGCTTTTCACAGACTGAACTACACTGTACAGAATGCTTGATACTAAAGATGAGCTAAATGATGTCATCTTCTCATTCATCTACATCCCTTGCTAACATTTGCATATACTGTGGTGTTGTCATGATTATTTTGTGTATGAGAGCCAGTACTAGGGCTTGAGTTCAGGACCTAGGTACTGTCACTTAGCTTTTGTATGTGATGCTAGGACTCTACCATTTGAAGCACAGCTCAGCTTTCTGCATTTACTGTTTAATTGAAGGTAAGAATCGTTTTTGTTCAGTTGGTTTGAACTGAGTTCCTCATATCTCAAGGTTCTGAGTAGCTGGTTTTACAGGCCTGAGCTTCCAATGCCTAGCTTTTCATTATTAATTTTACAAGCTACATGCTCCTACAGATTCCTTGCATTCAAAAATCTCACTGTTCAGGCTGACTGAAAAGATGTGAGGAAAGATGGTTGAGTGGGTAAGATACCAAATGGGCCTCTAGCCCCATTAGCATCATTCTAGCATTAACTTACATTTCAGTGAGAGTACATATTTCCACTTTCACTTGGCCTTTATTAAGTGCCTTTTTGAACTATTTCTGATACAGTTTTTAAATATTATCTCACAAACAGGAGATATTATGTGAATGTATTTATAATATTTCAAATGAGGGTGGTCTTGTGTGTCTGGATGCCTGTTGACTGAGGTCTTCCACCTGGGCTTCAGGTACAGAGCTAATGCTTCGTGTCTGCTGGTTGCAAAGAGGAAGGTTTTCTTCCTGGCCAGGTTTTTTTTTAATTTGCTTTTATTTTTATTGTGAACATATTGTACAGAGAGGTTACAATTACATGGGCAAGATAATGAGTACATTTCCAATCAAGCATTGTAGCCTCCTCCTTTGTTTACACTTCACATTCCTTCCCAGCCTCCACAAGCACCCCCACTAAATCCTCCCCCCTCCCACCAAAGTTGTAAAGTTCGTTTTCGACATGACCACTTGTATTTTTCATTGCTGCAAAGAGTCCACCTGTATCCTTATTTAAACGACTTGTTTTTCCCCTTCCCCTCGACAAATTATACCGACATCAAATATAGTGAAAGCAGGGGTTATACTGTGGGGGAGGGACATACAAAGCAACAAAGAAATAATCTTATAAATGGGTTAGAAACAAATGCATGAAAGAAAAAAACACTTTAATACATATCGTAGGGTTCATTTTCCTAACATCACCTTATCTGACCTTTTCTGCTTGACTCATACATATACTAGATATTGCAAATAAGGGAAACCATGGGACCTGTTTCTTTGGGCTTGGCTTACTTCACTTAATATAACTTTTTCCACTTCTTTCCATTTCCTATTTCCATTTCCTATTTCCAAGTCTTTCCATTTCCATTTTCATTTCGTGAAAATGGCAATACTTCCCAAGGCTATCAACAAATTCAACGTGATACCTATCAAAATTCCAACCTCATTCTCCAAAGAAGTAGAAGAGGCAATACAAAAATTCATATGGAACAATAAAACACCCCAAATAACAAAAACACTCTTCAATGGAAAGAACGCTGCTGGAGGAATATCAATACCAAATTTCAAACTCTACTATAAAGCCATAGTAATCAATACAGCTTGGTACTGGCACATGAACAGACCCCAGGACCAATGGATTAGAATTGAAAACCCAGACATGAACCTACAGACCTATAGCCATATAATCTTCGATAAGGGAGCTAAAAAACAGAATGGAAGAAAGACAGCCTCTTCAGTAAATTGTGCAGGCAAAATTAGTTAACTACTTGTAGAAAACTAAAGCTAGATCCTTATATAACACCCTGCACTAGAATCAACTCCAAATGGATCAAAGACCTCAGAGTCAAAGCAGACACTCTGAAAACATTACAGGATGGAATAGGAGAAACCCTAGGTCTCCTTGGATCAGACCGAAATTTTCTTAATACAGACCTGGAAACACAACAAATCAAAGAAATGTTGGACAAATGGGATATTGGGATTGCATGAAGTTGCAGAGCTTCTGCATGGCAAAGGACATAGCTAGCAAGATCAATAGAAAGCCCACGGATTCGGAGAAGATCTTCACTAGCCATACAACGGACAAGGGTCTCATATATAAATGTACTTGGAACTCAAAAAATTAAATCCACCACTAACAAATCCTCAAAGAAACCACTGCCCAATAAATAAGTGGGCTAAAGACTTAAAGAGAAACTTCTCTGAAGAAGAAAGAAGGATGGCCAATAGACACATGAAGAAATGCTCAACATCCCTAGGTATGAAAGAAATGCAAATCAAAACAACATTGAGATACCACTTCACCCCAGTTAGAATGGCAAAAATGAAGAACTCTAATAACAACAGATGCTGGAGGGGATGTTGACAGAAGGGAACCTTACTGCATTGTTGGTGAAAGTGTAAACTTGTTCAACCACTTTGGAAAGTAGTATGGAAGTTCCTCAAAAGACTCCACATAGAGCTCCCGTATGACCCAGCAATCCCACTTTTGGGCATTTACCCAAATGTTTACAAACAAGATCACACTAAAGCTACCACCAAAACTATGTTTATTGCAGCATTATTTACCATAGCTAAGATATGGAACCAACCCTGGCCAGTTTTTGATTTGAGACCCTTTCATCTTAGAATTCAAAGTAGTTAGTATAACAAGCATGAACCACTACCAACTCGATTGTTTTAGAAGCATTAATTGCTTTTCATTCATTGCTTTTTTTCCTGGAATGTTGATCTAGACAGGCTGCCTGTACCTCATGATAAGGTGATTTGAATAATACCCTTTGCCTCTGTCATTTCTGAAACTCATTTACTAAGTTCTAGGCAAATGAACTTTTTCTAAAGCCAATAGCATTTTTTTTCTGAGTTGTTTGGTAGCTTAATTAATCTCTTATCTTTTGCTTTGGCAAAGCAATCCGAATGTTTCTGTAAAACCCTACTTCTTGAGAGTATTATAGTTAGAAGGTATCATGTGCACACTTTTATATAGTCTCTCCTTTTATAAAAAATATGTTACAAGATTGGGTGGAAGAATGATGACTATTTAATTAATTCGATAACCACTCTAGAATTTCTAAGCCTTAATGCTTATTAACTCAAAGGAGGATTAAAAACATTCAGAATAGTGGAATGTGTCTACTATTCATTTGATGTATGTGGAAAGATGATCAGAATTCTTATGATTAATAAAATATACCTTCAAATTTCCAGTGGTTGAATGCTATGCTAACTGGAAGGAGACACTGGTGATGCCAGGGCTTTGACAGCTGGTAATGAAGCAAAATATTGGGGAGAGCATTTGGTAAGGATATAATTTCGAAGGCTCATAGCAAATAAATTGAAGTTGAATGCTAAGTGATGAATAACTGAGCACCAAATTTTATTTGTTGGCTTCTTTGCGATGTCCTGGAATTTGGACCTAAGCCCTAGGTGCTGTCCCTTTGTTTTATCTTCAAGGCTAGTGCTCTACCAGTTGAGCCACAGCTTCATATCCATATTTTTGGTGATTAATTGGAGATCAGCCTTACCAAATTTCCTCTTTGGGCTTCCTTAAAACTGATCCTCAGATATCAGCCACCTGAGTACGTAGGATTCATGTTGTAAGCCATCAGAGCCCAGCTAGAATCACATTTTAGAAGTATTCTTTTGGTGAATCAGATGTGTCTGACTATTATTTTAGCACTTTGGTTCCAGTGGGTCATGTCAGATTTATACTAAAATCAGAAATTTTCTTCTTGTAATCTGCAGCATCCAATATCTATCTAATTTATTCCTACTTTCATTTTTGACCTCTTTTTTCTTCATTGTACCTCTCCATTCTTACTTCACAAGCAAGTATGTCAGTCAGTGCTGTTTTCCTTTTCTGAAACAAGTCAGGTCCATTCCCATCAATGGGGGATGCACTTGCTGTTCTTACTGCCTGGAGTACCTGCTCCTAGATAATTGCCTAGATGATGGCTCTCATATCCACTATCTCTTGTTCAGGGATGTCTCCTCTCATCCCCACTGTGAAGTTGATGCTACAAAATCACCAATGTCATGTCTCTGATATATAGAAATTATCATTATGATTTCTGGTTTTCTTTTCACCATGAAATTAGTGAGGAAAGAGCCACATTCACTTCTGTTTCTCCAACACCTGTAATAGTGCCTAGTCCGTACTGCTCAGGAGCCTTACATGGAAATCAGCCTTCTCCAGCTCAATTTATCCTAGCTTCTTTTAGGACAGCTCTTCAAGATGAAGTCTGGTGGCTGGTAGTCATTCCCTCTCATTCTTTGTGCCTTTTGTTGTTGTCGAGTCCACTTCAGGGCAAAACCAGTGCCTGACACCTATTTTTTGCTATGGCAAAAGTGGTTGTGACATCATAGAAGTTATGGCCATTGTTTTGGGTATCTGTGTGAGGACACCCACCCCCACACAATTTCCCCAATATATATTTCTCCTTTGTCCAGAAGTGCATTCACAAATTCAGCAACCAAACAGTCACCCAGTTCCTGATACACTCAGAGTATGTTTCCATTTCCTTTTAAAAAAAAAGAAAAATACAAGACATGCTTTTATGATTTGTCATTGAATTACTGAAACAGAATATATAATTTTATGTATTTGTAAGTCTTTGTCCATCTCTCTTGATCCCTTGTCATATTTCTATGTGTTTGCAGCTTGGGAAGGGAAATAAAGTTTAATTCAGTATAGTCAGAGACTATAATTCAGAAGGCTGTTTTTAGACCCTTTTGGAGGGAATGCCAAATTTCCATCTGATGTTCTACAGATGGCCGTTTTGATACAGGAACTGAGTAGACTGTCATAAGATAAGAAGTGTGTCCTGATTTCTACTAACTTTCTTCTGGGTTCGAGGAATGTGAACCCACTTTGATCTCTTCTGAAAATCTAAGGCAATTGGGGTAAGAGAGACTAAACTCAGAACCCAGCTTCCCACATCACTAGAATTACAGGATTGAGTCTCATGGACTCAACTCATAGCCCCTTTTTTTACATAGTGTAGTCAGTTTCATTATATTCACTCCTAGACAGATATATACAAATATATGTATGTTTATTCATCTATTTTCATCAGTGTTAGATCTAGAAACACACAAATATATATTCATATAATTATAATCAAATTATATCACTAATTTCCCCAATAATATTTTACACTGTTTTGTGAAATAAATACTCAAGACTAAAAATTTAAATGCCGTAAGCCAAGCCCAAAGAAACTTAGGTCCCATGGTTTCCCGTATTTGCAATATCTACTATCTGTATGAGTCAACCAGAAAAGGTCAGATAAGGTGATGTTAGGAAAATGAACCCTAAGATATGTATTTAAATGTTTTTTTTCTTTCATGCATTTGTTTCTAACGCATTTATAACATTATTTCTTTGTTGCTTTGTATGTCCCTTCCCCACAGTATAACCCCTGTTTTCACTGTATTTGATGTCGGTATAATTTGTGGAGGGGAAAGGGAAAAACAAATCGTTTAAATAAGGATACAGGTGGACCCGTTGCAGCAATGAGAAGTACAAGTTGTCATGTCGAAAATGAACTTTAAAACTTTGATGGGGGGAGGATTAGGGGGGTGGGGGATGGCTGGGAAGGGTAAAAAAAAAGGAGGAGGCTGCAATGCTTGATAAGAAATGTACTCACTATATTGTCCATGTAATTGTAACCCCTCTGTACAGTATGTTCACAATAAAAAAATTTAAAAAATAAATAAATATAAAAAAGTAAAATAAAAAAATAAAAATTTAAATGCCTTTGTAGTTTGAAAAATCACATTCAATCTTATATATTATATGATATACTATATATAACATCAAGAATAAAACATGTATTTACATATAACTGATTTGTGTTATTTTTCTTCCTGATTTTGTGTTTGTTGATCTATGTAAGCCTTCTTTCTTTTATTGATGATGGCTTTTACTTTCCAGTATACATATTTTCTATATATTTTGTCAAATATTTTCAGCCCAAAGTAGATTTTTTATATTACTGGAGTCAAATTTTTCTTCCATATTTACCCAAAGCACAATGAAGATGTAAAAAGATTTGAATTCACTGTTGGAAGAGCGTCCCACATACCTCTATAAGTACTGTGGCATTTGTCCCAATTGACAGAATAGATTTCTAGGACATCTGATCTGCTGTCCTAGACCTTTTGTTGCCACCTTATCACCCCATGCAGGCATGGCCTGGCTTCTTTGTTGCTCCCTGTGCATTTAGCAGTTCCCTTTATATGCAGTAGGCTCTCTTGTACAGCCCCCTGCCACTCTGTGTTTTCCCCCCAACAGAAACACATATGCACAATGCTTCAGATTGTAGGCTTAAAAAGAAACAAATTTAGGATTCATGAATCTAGAATATATCAAAAACATTGACATTTTAATAAAGCTAGAAAAATAAATAGAATGAACATTTTACAACAATCAGAATAAAAAGTAAAATAAAGATTTTCCCAGGAAGCGGGGAGGGAATTTCTAAATCTAGATTGGCCTCTAAGTTGCCTTTAGGCAGAAATTCTGCCTCAGAGTCCTCAATGGGATTTACTTCCTCCTTAAAGACAGGATTTTCTTCCTGAGTCCAGGGAGGGACAGATTCTAATTTCTCAATGGAAAATTGGATCCCCTGCAGGAGGACAGATTGGTCTGGGTATTCTGTGAGGAAAGATTCCCTTTCCTCAACTGAATCTAGATTTTGGACCGCACTTAATGGTTTTCCTGAACATAGACTAGGGTCATTTTCCATTAGCACACATTTATCCTGCACACCAAGATGTGTCTTTTTGACTGGTTTGGAGCTGATCTAGGTGGACTGTGCATATCAGTGGAAGTCATTCTGGATCATCTTCTTCCTTGGTGATATGTGCAGTACACCTGCATCACATGTGGGGTTCAGAACCAGTGGGATGTCCAGAGGACTCAAAACCTGCTTGAGCCTTTCTACAAATTCAAAAAACCCTCTATGTTCACATGGTTTCTGGAGATCAATGATGGCTTCCGATCTCTATCAGTCAACATAGATGACATCACTGATGCGTTCTTTGTCTGGAGTTCTGCAGGAGCTTCTCTACGGTGTTGCAAACCTGATCATGGAAATAGGTAAAGGAGCCTTAGAACTATAGAAGTTAAGGTGTGAATAAACTTTCATGAGGATCTAATGGGGGAAGCTGTACAACTTGAATATGGACTGAACACTGATGAGAAGTTAGGGTGTTTCTTTTTTTTTAATTTTTAATTTTAATTTTAATTTTTTGTGAACACACTGCACAGAGGGGTTACAATTACATGGGCAGGATAATGCATACATTTCTTACCAAGCATTGCAGCCTCCTCCTTTGTTTACCATTCACATCCTTTCCCAGCCTCCCCCCCAATCCTCCACACTTCCCTCCTCCCCCGCACCAAAGTTGTAAAGCTCGTTTTTGCAATGACGACTTGTACTTCTCATTGTTGTAACAGGTCCACCTGTATCCTTAAACGACTTGTTTTTCCCCATCTCCTCTACAAGTAATACTGACATCAAATATAGTGAAAGCAGCGGTTATACTGTGGGGGAGGGACATACAAAGCTACAAAGAGAGAATGTTATAAATGCATCAGAAACAAATGGATGAAAGGAAAAAAACATTAAAATACATATCTAAGGATTCATTTTCCTAACATGACATTATCTGACCTTTTCCACTTGACTCATACATATACTAGATATTGCAAATAAAGGAAACCATGGGACCTATGTTTCTTTGGGCCTGGCTTACTTCACTTAATATAATTTTGTCCAAGCCTTCCCATTTCCTAACAAATGGGGCAATGTCGTTCTTTCTGATGGAGGCATAGAATTCCATTGTGTATATATACCACATTTTCTTGATCCATTCATCTACTGAGGGGCATCTGGACTGATTCCATACCTTAGCTATGGTAAACAATGCTGCAATAAACATAGTTGTGCTGGTAGCTTTAGTGTGGTCTTGTTTGTAAACATTTGGGTAAATGCCCAAAAGGGGATTGCTGGGTCATAGGGAAGCTAGCTTTGAAGTCTTTTGAGGAACCTCCATACTGCTTTCCAAAGTGGTTGAACAAGTTTACATTCCCACCAACAATGAAGTAAGGTTCCTTCTGTCCACATCCCCTCCAGCACCTGTTGTTGTTAGAGTTCTTGATTTTTGCCATTCTAACTGGAGTGAGGTGGTATCTCAATGTTGATTTGATTTGCATTTCTTTCATACATAGGGATGTTGAGCATTTCTTCATGTGTCTATTGGCCATCCTTCTTTCTTCTTCAGAGAAGTTTCTCTTTAAGTCTTTAGCCCACTTATTTATTCGGCAGTTGTTTCTTTGAGGATTTGTTGTTGGTGGATTTAATTTTTTGAATTCCAAGGATATTTTAGATATGAGAACCTTGTCTGTTGTATGGCTAGTGAAGATCTTCTCCCAATCCGTGGGCTTTCTATTGATCTTGCTAGCTATGTCCTTTGCCATGCAGCAGCTCTGCAACTTCATGCAATCCCATTTGTCCAACCTTTCTTTGATTTGTTGTGTTTCTGGGTCTCTATTCATAAAATTTCAGCCTGAGCCAAGGAGACCTAGGGTTTCTCCTATTCCTTCCTGTAATGTTTTCAGAGTGTCTGCTTTGACTTCGCGGTCTTTGATCCATTTGGATTTGATTCTGGTGCAGGGTGATATATAAGGATCTAGCTTTAGTTTTCTAAAAGTAGTTAACCAATTTTGCCAGCACTATTTACTGAAGAGCCTGTCTTTCTTCCATTGTATTGTTTTACCTCCGTTATTGAAGATTAGATGGCTATAAGGTCTGTAGGTTCATTTCTGGATTTTCAATTCTAATCCATTGGTCCTCAGGTCTGTTCTAATGCCAATACCAAACTGATTTTATTACTTTGGCTTTATAGTAGAGTTTGAAATTTGGTATTGATATTCCTCCAGCAGTGTTCTTTCGGTTGAGGAGCTTTTTTTGCTATTCGGGGTCTTTTATTGTTCCATATGAATTTTTGGATTGCCTCTTGTATTTCCTTGAAGAATGAGGTTGGAATTTTGATAGGTATCGCGTTGAATTTGTAGATAGCCTTGGGAAGTATTGCCATTTTCACGCTGTTAATCTTTCCAATCCAGGAGCATGGGAGGTTTTGCCATCTTCTATTTTCTGTTTTGATTTCCTTTTTCAAGACTTTAAAGTTTTCATCATAGAGGTCCTTCACTTCTTGGGTTAAGTTAATTCCTAGGTATTTTATTTTTTGTGGGGCTATTACAAATGGAGTTGCTTTCGTAATTTCAGCCAAACTTTTCTCATTGTTGGCATACAGAAAAGCTATTGATTTTTGAGAGTTAATTTTATACACTGCTACTTTGCCAAAGTTTTCAATGAGCATGAGTGATTTGGGAGTGGAGTCTATGGGATTCCTTAAATACAAGATCATGTCATCTGCAGAAAGGGAGAGTTTTATTTCTTCTTTCCCTATGTGGATCCCCTTTATGTCTGCATCTTGTCTTATTGCTGAAGCTAGGCATACTAATACTAGGTTAGAGAGAAGTGGAGAGGGTGGACATCCTTGTCTTGTTTCTGAGTTAAGAGGACATGGCTTTAGTTTTTCACCATTAAGTATAATGCTGGCTGTAGGTTTGTCATATACAGCCTTTATTGTATTGAGGAATGTTCCATGGATTCCTAATTTTTCCAAAACCTTCATAATAAAGGGGTGTTGGATCTTGTCGAATGCTTTTTCAGCATCTATTGATATAACGATATGTTTCTTATCCTCGCTCCTGTTGATGTGATGAATAATATTAATTGATTTGCGTATATTGAACCAGCATTGCATCCCTGAAATGAATCCTGTTTGATCGTGGTGTATGATTTTTTGGATGAATTGTTGAAGTCGATTGGCCAAGATTTTGTTGAGAAGTTTTGCATCAATAGTCATCAAAGAAATGCGTCTATAGTTCTCTTTCTTTGATGAGTCCCCTGCCTGGTTTTGGGATGAGGGTTATGATGGCTTCATACAATGTGCTCGGTAGTGAACTTTCTGTTTCAATTTCATTGAAGAGTTGAAAGAGTATTGGTGTGAGCTCTGCTTTGAAAGCCTTGTTGAATTCCGCTGTAAAACCATCTGGTCCTGGACTTTTCTTAGCTGGGAGGTCTCTTATTGCTGTTTCTATTGCAGTGCTTGATATGGGCCTGTTAAGATGGTTTAACTCATCTTGGTTTAGTTTTGGCATGTCAATATTTGCTAGGAAAAGGTCCATTTCTGTCAAGTTCTCAAACTTATTAGCATAAAGTTTTGAGATGTATTCCCTTATAATGTTCTGAATCTTGGTTGTTCCCATGGTGATGTATCCATTCTCATCTCTGAGTTTATTTATTTGGGTGTGTTCTCTTCTTTTTCTGATAAGATTTGCTAAGGTTCTGTAAATTTTGTTAATATTTTCGAAGAACCAACTCTCTGTTTTGTTGATTCATTCTATAGTTTTTTTTTTTTGGATTCTAATTCATTTAATTCTGATTCAATTTTAATTATTTCTTTCCGTCTAATGGATTTGGGTTTATCTTGCTGCTCTTTTTGAAGGAGGTTTAGATGTGTCATTAAATTGTGGGTTTCAGATCTCTCCAATTTGTTGATATAGGAGCTCAGAGCTATAAACTTGCCTCTGAGTACTGCCTTTGCTGTGTCCCACAGGAGCTGGAATTTTGTGTGTTCATTTTTGTTGAATAGCATGAACATTTGAATTTCCTTTCTAATCTCTTCCATGACCCACTGGTGGTTCAGCAGTGTGTTTCTCAGCCTCCATGTGATACCGGACTTTCTTTGGTGGCTTTTGGTGTTGAGTTCTAATTTTATTCCCTTGTGGTCAGAGAGAATGCAAGTATAACTTCAATGTTTCTGAATTTACACTGGTTTGCTTTGTGGCCTAAAATGTGGTCTATTTTAGAAAACGTTCCATGTGCTGCTGAGAAAAACGTGTATTCTGATGCTGCTGGGTGAAATGTTCGGTAGCTATTGGTTAAATCTAGTTGATCTATGCAACTGTTTAGGTCTGCAGTTTCTCTATTGAGTTTTTGCCGAGTTGATCTACCTAGTGGGGAGAGAGGTGTTTTAAAATCCTCAACAATTAATGTCTTTGGATCTATATGGGATTTGAGGGAAAGTAGTGTTTCTTGGATAATTTTGGGTGCTCCATTGTTTGGTAAGTAGATATTTAGAATTGTAATATCCTCCTGAAGCAGAGATCCCTTAATTAGTATGTAGCGACCTTCCTTATCTCTTCTCACGAATTTTAATTTGAAGTCTATTTTATCTGATATTAGGATTGCAACTCCCGCCTGTTTATGGGGGTCGTTTGCTTGGGAGATTTTGTTCCAGCCTTTAACATTGAA
>NW_024871137.1:152500-337500 GCF_019054845.1 Dipodomys spectabilis
TTTGTAAAATTCTAAAGACACTTATCTTCAATTAACCAGTCCAAGGCCAGACCTGGAACTGGGGCTCAAATGGTAGAGTGCTAGGAATGGGACAGCACTCAGGCCCCAAATTCAAGTTGCATCCTTTCTTCTTTCTATATTCTCTCTTTATATATTCCTAGGTGAGGGTGGACTTTGGGTGGTGCTGACTCATTCCTTTAATCCTACTCTCTCAGCAAGCAAACTGCTAAGGCTCCACTAGCTCCTGAGGCAAATGAAATATTCTGGCAGCCCAGTCCTAAGGAATTAACTGGGAGTGCACTTCTTTGTCTCAAGACAAGTTCCTGTGATAAGACCTCAGTGAAACAGTTTCAGAGAAGTATCAAGTATTCCAATAATCTGCCGGGGGGGGGGGGGTATCATCAGCCCTGGGTTTGAAAGAAGAACACTCATTTTTTAAACAGAATATCCAGCAACTGCTCCATTGTCCCCAACTCTCTATAGTGGTGGAGGAAGTTTCCAACAGAGAAGAAATCACCTTTCTGGTAGGCAGGGAACAGGTCCATTGCCAGCATTTACAAGCCTGAATCCAAGCTCCATATAATATAAGGCACATTCAGGTTTTGGGCTGACTCATTGTCACACTGAGGTGGTAAAAAGAGTGGATCTTTGAAACATGGAAACTGGAGTACACTTTAAAGTGAGTAACAGAGTGGATTGAAAAGTGCATAGTAAATATTTTCTCAGTATACACATATAAAAGCGTACAAGAAGAAGGTTGAACTGTGGGCTAGGATGAGATTAAATAGGTTTCCTGTCATAGTTACACATGGTCTGAGTTGCCTTGTGATTCCCTTGGTTTCTTTTATAAAAAGGCCTGAGACATTGGATTCATGGTTTGGCACTGATCCAATGTCTGTAGCATCGAGTGCAGCACTCATATCTCTCATGCCTGAGACCTGAGTCTCTTGAACTTTGAAAACAACACAGGAACATCTTTCTTGTTCCCAAGCTACAGGCCACGTGAGCTGGCTTGTGCTGACTGTCGGTTACAGTTGCCTGTCTCTCAGAGTTCCATATTATATTCCATTGTGAGGGAGGTAGTGTCATCTCTCAGAGCCCAATGATCAGAGTTGCTTGCTCACATAAGACCATTCCAAAGACAAACTGGAGGCTGAAATCTCCCCTCCAACATCACTCTGTACACATGTGGACATGATCAAATCCAAACATCCTCAGCTAGGCCTACAAGCCAGCATGATCTCAGCCACAAGGAACCCTTCCTAGGTCAGACCCATGCCTTATTTGTCACTATTCCTCTCATCCTTCACAAATCATTTTGCCTCTCAGGTCCCTCTCAGCCTGCCATTTGATTCTTGGATGTATTTTTGACATCTACTTCTTAGGACATTGTTATGTTTTTGTTTCCTAATCTGTTTGTTCTTGAAGCCCGTGTGTGCTGTCATGTGGAAAATCGTACAAGTATTGAAAAACAAACCTTACATGTATAGTCAGACATTTTTACGGGTGTTCATTCTTGTAAGATAGAAGACTATTCTTGATACTTTTCTCATATTTTATGGCAGAGGGGAGGGGAAGAAGGGAAGAGGTGCTGCATTGTCTTCTCATAATTCAAAATACAATAATTGAAGCAATGTAAGATTTAAAGATAAAAGCTATTTTCCTGTCCTTTGTATAAGCTAGTCGTTTATAAAGTATTCCTCACTAAAGTCTTGTCATCTGTGTCCCATGAACTATCCTCCTCATTCAAAATAATCAGGAAAAACTTTCATAAATAAGTGGGCTGTTGTCTAATCTCCGGATAAGAAATTAAGATATAACATTGCCTGAGAATCTGTGTGTGTACATGTGTGTGGGAGTGTGTGTGTGAATGTATGTGAATGTGTGTTTCTGCATAAGTGTGTTTTAGGACTTGAACTCAGGGGCTATATGACATTCCCGAGCATCTTTCCCTTGAGTGTAGTGCTCTAACAATTGTGCCACAGTTCCACTGCAAGTTTTCTGTAGTGAACTGGAGAGGAGAGACTCATAAAATTTCCTGCTCAGGCTGTCTGAACTAAATCTCAGGTCTCAACCTCCTGAATAGCTAGAGTTCTAATTATGAGCCTCCAGAACCTGGTGATAAAACTGTTACTGGTGGCAGTGGGGTTGCAAGTTTCAGTCCAGCTTCATAACATTCTATATCATAAAACAGCAACAGTAAAAACCTATATCAAAATACAATAATAAGATATAATTAGAATACAATTTAGTGATATAGTCTGCTAGCATAAATTTCAGGAAGCCGTGTTCTTAATGATTTAGCATCACAAAACCAGACAAAATGAGATAATTTCAGTAGACTCTCCAAATTTTTTAATCCATCATATAATAATTTCAAAACATTATAATAAACTGGAAAACATTCATACTTATAAGGAGAATGTAAAAAAGATAAACGAAGGCAGATTATGAAATGGAACATTCTACACTGTAGGAAAATTATTGTCATGATGGATATATGGTGGTATTGTCATCGTGAATATATGATAATGTTCTTCAGAGCAGCAATAGATAAATATATACTTACTACATATAGTCTAATTTGTCTCTATCTCTATCAACTTCCAATCTTCTACTGCACATTATCAGTGTATTCATGTTTATGGTATATTCCAAAATAACTAGCAGAGTCAGGTTACCAAATTCATTAGCTTCAATGTTTTAGGAGATAAACCTGCTAATTATATTGAGTATTTTATATATTAAACATGTAGTGTGCTATCATTGAACTCTCAAAGTATGTACCTACACTTCTTCAAAGTGAAACGGAATACAACAAGGTTTTGCCTGTAAAGCTAGCTATTTGGGACATCAGCTTCAGACCAGTGTAGTTTTACCTGCAATGCTCCCCAACCCCTAGCTATGCGTGATGGAATACGTCTATCATCTCAGGTCCATGGGGAGCTGAGAGCAGGAGGACTTCAATTTCATGCCATACTAGGCAAGAACTTCCATATGGCTCCATCTCAACCAAAGGAGGTTCAACACTGGTAGCACCTATAACCCCCACCTAGGTGAAAATAAAAATAAGAGCAATGTAGTATAAGAAACAAACAATATTAAAACATGCTAATACAAACCATCATGAACAACACACACGTAGTGCTTGTTTCTTATACCTGTAATCCTACCTATAGCTAGGACTATATATGTGAGCCAGAGGCACCAAGCAGTTCATCATTTTAAAAATGACTATTTGAAGCCAGGTGCCAGTGTCTCATGCCTGTAATCCCAGCTACTCATGATGCTGAGATATGAGGATCACACTTTAAAGGCAGCCCAGGAAGAAAAGTCCCCATAAGACTCTAATCTCCAATTAATTACTCAAAAAGCAGATGTGGTTTTGTGGCTCAATTGATAGAGTGCTAACTAACTTGAGCTCAGAATCTCAGGGACAGTGTCCAGGTTCTGAGTTCAAGCCCCACAACTGACAAAAAAAAGCATTTTAATGTCTGAATTTTTTTATTGTGAAAATACAGTACAGAGGGGTTACAACTACATGCGCAAGATAATGAGAACATTTCGTATCAAGTATTGTAGCCTCCTCCTTTGTTTCCCCTTACCATCCCTTCCCATCCTCCCTCCGCCCCCCAACCCAATCCTCCCCCCAACCAAAGTTATAAAGTTCATTTTCGACATAACAACTTGTGTATATCATTGTTGCAATGGGTCCACCTGTATCCCTATTTAAACGATTTGTTTTTGCCCTTCCCCTGTACAAATTTTACCAACATCAAGTACAGTGAAAGCAGGGGTTAAGCCGTGGGGGAGGGACATGCAAAGCAACAAAGAAATAATCTTATAAACAAATGTGTTAGAAAAAAATCGCATGAATGAAAAAATCATTTGAATACATATCTTAGGGTTCAATTCCCTAACATCAAATTATCTGACCTTTTCTGCTTGACTCAGACATATACTAATTATTGCGAAAAAGGGAAAACATGGGACCTATATTTCTTTGGGCCTGGCTTACTTCACTTAATATAATTTTTTTCTAAGTCTTTCCATTTCCTAACAAATGGGGCAATGTCATTCTTTCTGATGGAGGCACAGAATTCCATTGTGTATATATACCACACTTTCTTGATCCATTCATCTATTGAGGGGCATCTGGGTTGGTTTCATATCTTAACCATGGTAAGTAATGCTGCAATAAACTGTCGTACTGGTAGCTTTAGTGTGATCTTGTTTGTAAACATTTGGGTTAATGCCCAAAAGTGGGATTGCTGGGTCATAGGGGAGCTCTATGTGGAGTCTTTTGAGGAACCTCCATACTACTTTCCAAAGTGGTTGAACAACTTTACACTCCCACCAACAATGGAGTAAGGTTCCCTTCTGTCCACATCCCCTCCAGCATCTGTTGTTATTAGAGTTCTTCATTTTTACCATTCTAACTGGGGTGAGGTGGTATCTCAATGTTGTTTTGATTTGCATTTCTTTTATGGCTAGGGAGGTTGAGCATTTCTTCATGTGTCTACTGGCCATCCTTCTTTCTTCAGAGAAGTTTCTCTTTAAGTCTTTAGCCCACTTATTTATTGGGCAGTTGTTTCTTTGAGGATCTGTTGTTGGGGGATTTAATTTTTTGAGTTCCAGGTATATTTTAGATATGAGACCCTTGTTTGTTGTATGGCTAGTGAAGATCTCCCAATCCGTGGGCTTTCTATTGATCTTGCTAGCTAAATCCTTTGCCATGCAGAAGCTCTGCAATTTCATGCAATCCCAATTGTTCAACCTTTCTTTGATTTGTTGTGTTTCCGGGTCTCTATTAAGAAAATTTTGGCCTGTGCCAAGGAGACCTAGAGTTTCTCCTATTCCATCCTGTAATGTTTTCAGAGTGTTTGCTTTGACTCTGAGGTCTTCAATCCATTTGGATTTGATTCTGGTGCAGTATGATATATAAGGATCTAGCTTTAGTTTTCTACAAGTAATTAATCAATTTTGCCAGCACCTAATGTCTGAATTTCTTGTGAACTAAAATGAAAGCTGTGGTATACAATTATACAGACTGCTACAGATTTAATTATATTTATAGTTAGAAAAAGTAGCAGCACTTGAACAAAGGACATTTTTTTCATAAACTAGGGCAGACTGGTCTCTAATTGGAGGACATTGCTGCACTCATACGTAGTACTTTTTGGTTGTTTTTTGTTTTGTTTTTAGAAGAGGATGAGTAAACTTCTTTCTGCCAGTGGCCATTTCGGTATGTCTTACTTCATTCACAGGCCATGCAGAATTAACAGTAAAGACAGGACACAGTCAACTGCCAGTAAACTTACTTCTCTTTATGCCATATTCCAAATAATTTGATTAGCGTATATGTCCCTATAGCCTATAATTTCCTATTCCTGCCTTCCTCAAAATACAAGCATTTCCACCAGTTCAGATTTGAGCCAGGCAATATTCAGTATTAGTGCAAGAGTTGAGGAAAATTGTAACACAACCAGGGAAGCATGCAACCAACACTTCAGTAGCTGGACACTGGGAACTCAGGCCTATAATCCGAGCTACTCAGGAGGCTGATGATCACAGTTCAAAGCCAGCTCCAGAAAATCTGTAAGACCCTTCTCTCCAATTAACAATCAAAAATCCATAAAGGGAACCGGGGCTCCAGAGGTAGAGTAGCCTTGATTACAAAAACTCAAAGGCAGCACCCAATTCTGAGTTCAAGGCACAAAAACAAAAACAATCAAAAACAACAACAACAAACAAACAGAAACTAGGAGAAAGCTCAGGAAAGGATGGCATTGTCTACAAGAAAAATGTACACATTACATATTTTGTGAAATGGTAAACTCACTGTACACACCTGAGTAATAATTACATTTAAAAAAGAATGTGGGAAATTCCAAAGCAATAGGGCCTTATGATGTGCATCTGCTTTCCAGAATTTCAAAGTCCCATCATCTGAGCTGGTAGCACATAGGTTGTAGCCCAGGGTGATTAGAAAGTATGAAGGCAGAGATCTTTACAGATTGGCCCAGCAAATCTTTGATTACTTTAAGCAAAAAATAAAACAAAGCAAAGCAAACAAAATAAACTTTAAGGTTAATTACGCTGCTATTAAAGATTCAGATGTTGGTACACTTTGTAGAGGGAAAGGGTAAATACAAATTGTTCAAATAAGGATACAGGTGGACTCATTGCAACAATGAGATGTACAACACATTATGTCAAAAAACGAACTTTACAACTTTGGCGTGGGAGGTGGGAGATGGGAAGGGATGGGAAGGGGAAACAAAGGAGGAGGCAACAATGCTTCATAAGAAATGTACTCATTATCTTGCTCATGTAATTGTAACTTCTCTGTACGTTATTTTCACAATTAAAAAAATTGAAAAAAAAATTCCAGGCAGATTTATACTGGTAAATGATGAGTTAGTACATATGTTTTGTAGATACTGAACTCAAATGTGTAAGAAAAATATCCTTGGATTCATAACTAGAAACTCTGAAGTGTAAGGTATATTAGTTAGGTAAGTTTCATTAGGTAGCCAAAGAAGAAAACAACATATGGTATTCAGTCAGGTAAATTAGTTTACTTTTATTTATTTATTTTTTCGGTCCAGTTGTGGGGCCTGAACTCTGGGCCTGGGGGCTGTCCCTCAGCTCTTCAGCTCAAGGTTAGCTCTACCACTTGAGCCACAGTGCCACTTCCAGCTTTTTTCTTTTTGCTTATGTGGTGCTGAGGAATCGAACCCAGGGCCTCATGCATGCAAGGCAAGTGCTCTACCACTGAGCCACTTTCCCAGCCCCTAAAGTAGTTTATTTACTGAACTGCTGCCCATGCCATACATGGTGGAGAGGCATGTAAAAAAGGGGGGGGGGTGTTGGTGACCCAACCTAGGGCCAAGTCGTATCTAGGCCAAAGACCAGATGAGGTATGCCCAGGTTGGGGAAAAGTCTGACCACACTGGATCTGGATGTGACCTCAGGGCCTGGCACTCTCCTCTGGTCAGATGGAAAGTGTGACCAGTAGCTGACCAGGTTGTGACTTACCGGGGGGGTGTGGGAGGAGAGGGAGGAGGTGGCTGCCTTCAGGAGTCCCAGATAACTAGGTAACAATAAAGGGTGGAAACTTAGCAAAGAAGTGGGGAGGTGTTTGCATAGGGTCTGCATGGCCTGGGGCAGACCTAATACCAAATACAAGTAGTACCTCTGCCATGTGATTCCTGACTCCAAACCATTCATTCTCAATCATTTCTTCCTTCCTTCCTTCCTTCTTTCCTTCTTTCCTTCCTTCCTTCCTTCTTTCTTTCTTTCCTTCCTTCTTTGTTCCTTTGTTCATTCCTTCCTTCCTTCCTTTCTTTTCTCTCCCCATCTCTCCCTCTCTCCCTCTCTCTACCAATCTCTCCTCTCTTTCACTGAACCTCCCTCTCTCCCCTACCTCAGTATTCTCAACTCTCAAATAATGAACACTTGCTGAATTGAACTCACAAGCTGGGAAGAGTAGCTCAATGGGCAAATATGAAATTTAATTTAATGTTTCCTTACACCTCTACCACAGATCACTGGAATCAAATAATGTACACTCAGCAGCATGCCATCTCAAGCAATTTGGAGGAGGAAAGCAAGCATGTTTTCACTGCATTCTGTGAGGTCCACTCTGGGAAGGTGAGGCAGACTCGTCCCTCCTTTTGGCTAAATCTCAGCCCAGTTTCTGCATCAGAAGAGATGACTGCCTCCAAGTGAGCCAGTTACCTAAGTGACACAGGTACTGGGCAGAAACTTAGCCTCTTGTGATACTGAGATTAATGGCCTGATTCAACATGATTCACTAGTTTGTTGAGGCTGGGACTTCCTAAATTTTTGGTTAGGCTATGTTCAAATTGTGATCTATTTATTTCTGATTGCTAACCATGATTATAGATGTGAGCCAGTACATCAGATCATTCAAAGTCCTTTATCATACATGGAAGACATGAGGTTTCGCAAATGACATACCAGTTGACAGACAGCAAAATAAGTCATTAATTCTGGTTAAGATGTGTTTTTAATGTGAAACAAACTTTACTTAGCAAAATATGACTACTGTGATTACACTTTTAAACTTACCCTACATTTTAATACCAAATCACTATATTAGCCAATGATTAACTCAAATTACCTGTAATCATTTATTTCTGTCATATCTTCTACAGATAGGCAGAACTGGATCACACACTATTAACTAAAGTGGTAGAATTTGAGAGGATCACACTTGTGAGTCCTTCTAGGAAGGAAAGTTTCACCCATATCCACCTACTAGGTAGGGATATGGGAATGCAATCACGATCCCTGCTTTTTAGACTGGGTGCAAAAATTGCTAATCTATGGGTTAAGTAACTTAAACAACAAAGGATTGGTGTAGTGACTCCAGTGGTGGAGTCCCTGTCTGGCAAACACAACATCAAAACTCAAATCAACTTCCTAAAATTAAACTAAGAAAAAGAAAGAATGAACAACTCATGTTGAACCTGTGTTCAATGTAAAGATTTACAATAAATTATTGTAGTTATAATGCCATCATTTATTTCTAGGGGCAACCACATTTTGTGTCAAGCCTAAATGAAAAAATAACACACTATATACACTTTGTATATGCTTTGGTAAAACACAGGTCTGCCTTACAATGGCGAACTCTTAAGTTTGCATGTGCAGGGTTGTTAAAGTTTATGGAAGTCCATATTTTTGATGAACTTAACAGGAAATTACCTAACCAAACAGTTCACTGGACGGATACTGCTGATACACACACACACACACACACACACACACACACACACACACACATATACACACATGTATGTGTTTATATATTAAGTGATACATGAATAAAATTAACGATGAATAAACTCAGTGAACAGATACCTTTCCCAAATAATTATTTTACCTGAATAAATTCATGTCTTAAACTCTCCAATCACACTTACATAGCTGCTGATTCCCATCAGCTTTTTTATGATACTTTTTTCTTTGTTTTTCAGATGAAAAAACCTGCCAATAAATATACCTGTATGACATTCCTTTCTTTAAAAAATGAAAAGCAGGTTGTGTAATCTGGCTGTTTATGTGTCATCAAAATAATTTTTTATAATTTCAAGTACATATTGTCTTAGACTTATATCTCACTCATTTTCTTCCAATAATACCTATGGGAAGGGGAAAATGAAGGATCATTCTGTTACTTTGTAAGCTTCTGTTATTAATCACTGCAATAAATATTATGAAAATGAAACTCTAAAATTATTTAGAGATTATTTGAAAGTTACATTTCTACACACTCATGCTACTCCCTCAACTAAATCACAGAACTTAAAATAAGTAACATTTTAGCTGGGAGCCAGTAGCTGATGCCTGTAATCCTAGCTACTCAGGAGCTGAGATCTGAGTATGGTAGTTCAAAGCTAGCCGTAGCAGGAAATCCGTGACATTCTTACCTCCAATTAACAGCCAGAAAAACTGAAGTGGCCCTGTGGCTCAAGAGGTGAAGTGTTAGCCTTGATCTTAAGAGCTTAGGGACAGTGCCCAGGCCCAGGCCCATGACCAAGAAAAATAAAAAAGGAAAAACAAGGGGGGGAAAGCAACATTTTAAAGCTTATGTATACATATACACAAAAATTGTCTAGAAATAAAATTATAATAGGCCCTGGAATGCCAAAAAAAATTAAAGTGAAATTGCCTTCAGTCATTCATTTAGAGAATCTATATTGAGGGCAAGCTATTGGAGATCACATTACAAAATAAAGGGATAGAATTTGAGAGGATCACAGCTTAGAACCAGTGTGCAAAGAAAGTAATAATAATTCTCATATCATCCTAAATCCTGGCATATTGGAATGCGTTTGTTATCCCAGCTTCTTGGCAGACAGAGGTGAGGAACTTAGCCTCTGTTCAGCCCTCAGGAAAATTGATTACCTATGAGCAAAGTAACTAAATTGAAAAAAGATTGTTCTATTGGTAGAAAACTTGTTCAGCAAACAATAAATCTAAATTCATACTCATTTCCTAAAAGAGGAACGAAAAGGGAAGAAATAAACAGAAAGAAAAGAAAGTAGAGGAGGAGGAGAGAAGGGAAGGAAGGAAGGAAGGAAGGAGGGAGGGAAGGAAGAAAGGGAAAGAAAGAAAGAAAGAAAGAAAGAAAGAAAGAAAGAAAGAAAGAAAGAAAGAAAGAAAGAAAGAAAGAAAGAAAGAAAGAAAGAAAGAAAGAAAGGAAGGAAGGAAGGAAGGAAGGAAGGAAGGAAGGAAGGAAGGAAGAAAGGAAGGATGGAAGAAAGAAAAGAAGGAAGAAAGGAAGAAAGAGAGGTTTAAATAAAAACAGCATGTGTTAGATGTTAATAACGACACTAAATCTTTTTAGCGATAAATGCAATCATTTAATTCTCTGGACAGAGACATTTTGTATCAACCCATGTTGTACGGACTTGGAAGCCCTGAAAGACCACCAGAGACCACGACCAATGTGAACAGCAAAAGAGTCGTTTATTTGCAAGCTCAAGCTTAATCCTCCGTGCAGTCGGTAACTGGTGATGGTAAGAGTCTCTAAGCACAAAATCAGCACAGCTTTTATAGTATTGAACAAACAAGTTTAGGGAATTTCCACACAAGCAGTTATATAATTGGTTTCAGTCCACCCTAACCGCACTGCCCTTTTTCTGAACTATTGGTATATTCTGTTCCTGGAACACTTGGGCAACTGTTCTGCTTTCTTAAGGGTGGGCAGGCTTGGTGGCAATCTGTGTTTCTTTCTCTCTCTCTCTTGGGGTTACTCTGAGGGCAGCCTAGTACAAGATGGTGGGGTTAATCTCAAATTGGAGTTACTTTGGCTGTTCATTCCCTCCTCTTCTAGAGCATCGGGGACCAATCATGGTCCCCTAATTGGCACAGTCTTCTATATTTGCAGTTTGGCGTTGGGACCTCAGAACTAATAGATGGACTGTGCTAATCCTCTCTTTTACAAAGAACACCAGGCTACAAAGTCTGATTGTGAGCAACAAAATTAACAGTATCAAAGGCCCTCACATTTTCTTCCACCAATCCTGACTCCTTATATCAGAGCTAACAATTTTATACCAGCTGTACTCATTAGCTCCAATTTTAAAACATACTCATACCATTTGCTACATACTTAAGCTTTCTGAGGTTTGTCTTCTTTACAAACATTTTAAGACAATCTTTACTTTTTAATTCATTTCTTATCCAGAGGATACCAATTTTTCCCAAATTCATTTCCTAAGGCTTTCTTTACTACCCTCCTCTTCTTTACAATTTCTTGAGCTTCTTTGTGGCTAGAGTTTAAAACTGCTCATTTTCCCTTTGACCTGCGGAACCAAGTTATCTCAGAAAGCCTCAAGGTACCAGTGGGATGAAAAGCTTGCCAGATTTTAAGGCTAAGATTAGGGCTGGTGTCATTCCTCTTACTACCTCCATTGATTAAAAAAAATATCTCCTTTATCTTTAAAACTCACCCAGGAGGAAGCAGGTTATTACCATACCAGAGCCAAACTAGGCTGTGACCCTGAAGTGCCTAAGGCAAGCCAGTGATATCCTTGCCCCCAATATCCACTGTGGGAGTAGAGATGGTTATTGGATATCACCAAAAGAATGTCCCACAAGATCTTAGTTTTAGCTTTCAACCTGGAAGCCATCTCAGGTGGTGGAATCAGGCAAGAGTTCAATCTACTTTTACCACGATGGAGGTGGTCTGGATGATGATGTAGATTTCCTCTCGGTGATTGTCAGTCTGTCGTTGAACTTTACCCATTATGGTGTGCAGCAGCAGCAGCAGCAGGGTCTTTCAGTGGCTCCAAGGGACTGTCACACCACTTGCTGGGCTGCAAATTCCTACACAGACTGGTTAAGGATACATTGCATAGGTTTGGAAGGCTGTGACCCCACTGGTTTTTAAGACTATTTAGACAATAGCTCAGGACAATTTACCAAGATAACAACTTTTTAAACAAATAGTTCTTTTAATAAGGCTAGGATTTTCTAGGCATATATAGAGGGCTCAGGCCTGTACTATTATTTCCCATGCCTTTTCCGTCTATTTTGCCATATTTTTTAAAAAGTGACTCTGGTCCCTTGTTCTTAAAAGAGGATGATGGACAAAGATTCATCTTCTGTCACTTCTTCAAGCTGACAGCGGTGTTGATCCTACCTAGCCACTAACCTATAACCTTAGCCTTTCTTACAAAGAGGATACCAGGGTTAGATGTCATTAAGAACAGCATTTTAACTTTTGACAAATGCACAGACCTTTTTTCTGCCTACAGCAGTGTAGCTTATTTAGCCTTCTGGTTTGCACAAGGATCTTTCTGGATGGTTTAGGAATGTGATCTCTAGTTATCCTAACAATGCCTGAGTTACCTACGCAGGCTTTCAGACAGATATCAATAGAAACACAGTCTCAGGTTTACAAACATTTTTCCTGAGCAGATGAATTTCATGTAGCTGGTGTCAGCTCAACAGTTACTGCCAATTAGAGCTTTGGGCACATACAGGGGTTGGAATCTAAAACTATCCTCCACATTTTACAACCTTAGCTTTTTAGTGCTATCACAGATGACTAAATTCCTGTCCCTTACAAGGTAGATAGTCAAAGATATTAGGCATGCTTAAAAACTATCTTCCCATGACCTCTTGGCTCTGACGAATTTTTGAAAGGCCATGCACAAATGACGCTAGGATCTGACATTATTTCTGCCATTCAAGCAGTGGCTTACGGTCTCTGGATGCTCTCCATTGCTTTCATCCCAGAAATGTCTTCTCTACACTGGGAAAAACGCCTTATTGGCATTTCTCTTAGTTGGTTTCTGGACTTGAACTCGGGGCCTGAGGGCTGTCCCTCAGCTCTGCAGCTCAAGGCCAGCACTCTGCCATTTTGAATCCTAAAGCAACTCTGTTTGCTCTTTCAGCCTTCTGCTAGCTGAGTAGAGGTGACAGTTTCACACAGACCTTTTTCTGCCCAGGCTGGCTTCGAACCAGTTTGCAGATCAATGAGTCTCATAAAAGGCCACTTTAATTTAAAGCAACAAGGTGGTCAACATAGAAGTAACTTTTAAGCATGTTCTTACCAGAATGTAATTAAAGTTACATCTGACAAACTTACAAGAATCCACACTCTTTTGGGGGGACCTGCTGGGAAATGTTAAAAAACAAACAAACAAACAAACCTATGAGAGCAAACGGAAATAGGAATTAAGCACTTATTTTGGTAATCCTAATTTTTCCTTTTTGCACTTTGAGGCAAATGTTTAGAACAATTTTACTTTTAATCTTTATATACAGAAATCCATTCCTAATTTGTAAGCCTCCTATTGATCTGTTTTAATATTCTATACTTTAGTTTTTAGTTGCATTTTGAAAAATCCCTTGAACTCTTGAGGCTACATGTCACTCATTTCCTCTTGGCTGCTTGTTTAAAACAGATACACGTTAAAACATTTAAACTCAAATAACAATTTTTTCTTAATGCAAAAATTACAATCACCATCATTGTACCAAAAAGCTAGACTTAACACCTTTATGCTTTAAAAAATCATATCCAATGGCAGAATATCATTGAGAGCAAATCACATACAAATAAACTTTTTAACCTTCTTTTTAAGGCCTTCTTAATTTTAATTTTAACACATCCAAGGGGCAGTTTTAGCAATGCTATTCAGATCATCACATAACTCATTTTTACCATCATGTTTCCAGTGTCTATCTGCAGGGAAAAGGGACAGAATGAAGATGGGCCACTTGGTCCTTCCTGTGGAATGGGCACACACCCATTCTCAATCTTTAGGGTTAGATGAACTGTGTTTGTGCCAGTTTGCCCTCTTTAACCATGCGTGGACTTCTCCCAGGACCTGTTCCACCATGCATGACCAGCTGAACTGCACTTCTGCCTGTTCACCCTTCACTCCTAAAGATAGATATTCTGTTGGCTTCTAAGTTTCACCTTTTTGTTAAGCCAGATATTTTGATGACAGTGTAAACAGCCTTATGCATTCTAAACTAACACATTTTCAAATTTTCAAGTTAAACAATCATTAAAAAGCCATTTAAAACAACGTGAAAATTCTATAAAATTTTTCTGGTAATGTCCCAACCTCATAACTTTTGAATTTTAAAGTTAAACTCACCTAATTGTTACAGCATGCTGACAATTTCTATCATGAACATGTTCGTAAACACATACAAAACACAGATCTTTAAGTGCACAAAAAATAAAAATCAGTTTTATGTACATTTTCTAAAGTTTTCAAACAAAAATTTAAGACAATATTTCTTTTAAACTAACTAACTTTGTTGAGCTTCGTTTTCCCAGGTCTTGAGTGTTTAGCAAAGCATTTCAACAACTGGTCTTCTGAAGCCCTTTTGTTGGAGAAAGGCTGGGGAGGGGTGGGCGGGGGAGGTCACCTGAAACTAACCTCGCCTGATTCTTATCCAATTTTAGATCAGAGCACTTTACATTGTCGGGACTAGCTGAAAAGTCAAAAACAGGCACACAGTCTTCTCTGTCACTGAATCCAGCTAGAGGCTGGAACTTTTATTTCCCCAGAGATGTTTGAATAAATTTCAAAAACACAAAACACAAAACCCATATTTAAAACTAGTACCAAGGGGCTGGGAAGGTGGCTTAGTGGTAGAGTGCTTGCCTTGCATGCATGGGGGCCTGGTTTGATTCCCCAGCACCACATAAGCAAAAGGAAAAAAGCTGGAAGTGGAGCTGTGGCTCAAGTGGTAGCACGCAAGCCTTGAGCTGAAGAGTTGAGGGATAGCACCCAGGCCCAGAGTTCAGGCTCCATGACCGGATCCCCCCCCCAAAAAAAAAGATAACTAGTACCAATTCTAAAACAGAACTAGACAACACAACAACCAAAGTCTGAGTTTATCCCTACCAGAACTCTGTGCCATTCTCACTCAGCAAGCTGAATCCAGAGTCTGCTGAATGAGCCTGCCACTCTCACCCAGAACTTCCCTATCTCAGGAAATATAGAACGAGAACAATCAGGCCTCAGTGAATGGGGTGACATCTCACCAACATGTGTTGACCCAGGGGCCTTTCAAGGTGGAAGAGAAGTCCCAGTCATTTTGGGGCAAGGGAAATAAGTCCCTAGTGGCCATCCCCTCAGAGTGGCAGATTCTCCCCCATACTCAGTACCCCCTGGGTCAAGGCTTAAGGGTAAGATAAACCCCAAATGACAGACAGAACACTCAACATACAGACACAACTTACAAAGGCATGCTGCAGCATTGTAAATTGCCAAGCAAAAAGTTCCAGACTACAGAAAGAGTTTCCCAAAAAAATGGAAAACTTCCCAATACAGAAGGAAAACTTCCCAAAAAATGTCTGCATGAATGTGCAAGACTACAGATGGAAAATTTCCCAAAAAATGTCTGTACTAAACAGCAACCTATCCAGAGGGGTCTGGAGACATCTCCTCACAGACCCCATTGGCAGTCTTATAGCACGTCCGCCAAGACTCCTTGCCAACCAGAATACAGACCTCGCTGGACACCAGAATTAAAGATACAGAACCTGCAGGCAACCAAATATACAAAACAGCAATGACTAGACTTGACAGCTGGGTTTTTGGGGGCGTCTGGATGGTCTTATGAGGCAGAATCCAGACGAGACCCCAGAAATGTTTTATGGACTTGGTACCACTGAAAGACCACCAGAGACCACAACCACTGCGAACAGCAAAAGAGTCGTTTCTTTGCAAGCTCAAGCTTGGTCCTCTGCGTGTTGGGTAACCAGTGACACAAAGTCCCCGAGCACAAAATCAACACAGCTTTTATAGTATTGAACAAACAAGTTCAGGGAATTTCCACACAAGCAGTTACATGATTGGTTTGAGTCCACTCTAACCACACTGCCCTTTCTCTGAACTATTGGGATTTTCTGTTCCTGGAACACTTGGGCAACTATTCTGCTTTCTTAAGGGTAGGCAGGGTTGGTGGCAACCTGTGTTTTTTTTCTTGCTCTTGGGGTTAGTCTGAGGGCAGACTAGCACAAGATGGTGGAGTTAATCTCAAATTGGACTTATTTTGGCTCTTCAGCCTGAATAAAACATAGCATACTACATCCAAACCTTTGGTAAAACACAGGTCTGTCTTACACTGTTGGACCAATAGAAGTGTATGTCTAGTGCTGTTGCAGGTGTGTCTTAAGATGTGTGGAGTTTTTCATCCTGATGATCTTGCAATGGTGAAATTGACCATCTACACAAATACCTGAGAAGATCCCTGCTGAGACCTCTATAAGTCACAGCTTAACAAAGAGCAGTATTTACAATGAAATATATTGAACAACCAGACATCAGGACCAAAATTAGTTTTACCTGATTCGGTGTATTTTTTACACTCTATATCACATATACAAGTTCCTCATTCTTTTCTCTCATTATGTTGTCTTTCCTTGTTTTTGTTTTGTTTTCAGAACCATAGTATAATAGGATATTTCTTATATTTTTGTCTTCCAGTCTTCAGAAACTCTGCAGTTAAATAAGCTTAAGTTTCGTTCGTTAGAAAATTAAAAGCACATTGGGTGAGGTCTTAATCATAATTTTTTATGATCTCAAATGCGTTTTTGTTTCTGCCATTTTACCTGTATAATCTCACTTCAATGTTTTCCAAAGGGCACTTTAGTGGAAGGAGGAAATTCAAAGTGAATTCTGGTAGAGAATTTCTGTTACTAAAAACTCTGGTACATAGTAAGGTAAGCAACTCCAAAATTATTCATTAGAGAGATGAGTTGAAAGTCAGCTTTTTACACACTAATACTCTTTCCTCAATGAAAACAGAGAATTTAAAATAACTAATATTTTTTAAGTTATTGGCACAAATGTGCACGGATTTTCTAGAAATAAAATGATCACTCATGATCACTGATACTTCAAAGAATGCTTTCCAATAAGAGGAATCCTTTTCAGACATTTTCACACAATGTGTATCTGCCTGGTAACAGCATCCCAAACTAGACTAACACATCTAATAGCTATTTATTTTTTGTTGCCTTTTTGCAATACTGCTTTCTTATCATATTGATTAGTATGAATTCTATGGCCAGTATAAAATCGCATTTGTAATAAAAGTTACTAGACGGGACCTTCATGGATGAGGTGGTGTGGGGTTTCTGGTGGAGCCCTGTCTGATTCAAGGGAGGAGTTGGTATTGGCACAGTCTCTGTGGTGGAGCAGGGTGGGGCTTTGAGAGAGAAGCACAGTCTGTGTAGGGCTTTGAGACAGCAGGGAGGGGACAGGAAGGACTAGACTTGTTAGGGGTAGGGTCTCTTGTGGAGTAGGCAGGATTGAGCATGGTGGCTGGCAGGTGGACCCATTTTCAGTGGAAGAAGGTGGAGGTACTGGGGAGGAGGCTGTTTGGGGCAGAGCTTTGAGAAGGAAGAACAAGGCTACAAAGGAGGAGATTACTTAGAGGAGGGGTGCTGGTAGAGCACTGTGAACCCTTGTGGGATATGTAGGGTGAGGTTTCCCATAAGGCAGGGAAGGGAATGGAGGCAAGAGCCTGACGGAAGGTGGGGATTCTGGTGCAGGAATGAGGAGCTATGAGGGAGAGGCTTTTCAAGGTCTGGCTTTGAGAGGGCAGGGTGGTACTAGGAAGACATGGGCTAGTAAGGGGTGAGGTTTCTGGTGGAGAATGGCAGGCCTTAGGGAAGTATGTTAGGGTGGAGGTGGGGTTTCTTGCACAGCAGGATGTAGTCACAATGTATGGAGGAATTTTTTTCAGGACCAGAGTTTTGTGAGAGCAGTGAGAGGATAAAGTGCACTAGACTAGTTAGGATGGGGTTTCTGGTGTAGCCAGTCATCACTTCAAAAAGAAAAATCAGGTTGGGTGGGATTTCAGTGTTGCAAGGCAGGACATGGACTTTGGACAGGGTTTCTAGTAGAGCAAAGAAACCTTCAGAAAAGGACTATGGAGGGACAGGGATTTACAATTCAGCCTGGTGAGGCTTCCAGAAGGAGGCCAACTGGTGCAGTGGTTTCCAGTGGAGCAATGTGGGTGTCGAGAGATTGGATAGTGTGGTGGGTATTTTCTAGTGGAGTTTTTCTGGAGCAGGACAGAGTTTGGAGCCATGGGGCTAGTTGGAGGAGGGGTTTTGAGAAGGAGTGGAAAGGCTAAAATGGTGTAGGATAATTATGGGCATGGTATCTGGTGGTGTAGTGTGTGGATCTGAGGAAGGAGCCAATAGGGGGCGGGTTTATCTGGGGAGCAAAGCACGGCATTGAGAGAGTAGATGTGGGAGGTGGAGAGGGTTGTGGTGGAGCACGGTTGGCTTTCTAGGCAGGACATGGGCTGTGTGAGAATCTTTGGCCAAGCAAGGTAGGGCTTCAAGGGAAGTTATAGGCAGGTGGAGGGTTTCTGGTGTAGCATGATGGGCTTTGTGGGAAGAGGTAGGTTCAGGGCTGTGTTTGAGAGGTTAGGCCACTTAAAAGTAGGCTAGTTAGGGGCTGGGAAGGTGGCTTAGTGGTAGAGTGCTTGCCTTGCATGCATGAGGCCCTGGGTTCGATTCCTCAGCACCACATAAGCAAAAAGAAAAAAAAAGCCGGAAGTGGCGCTGTGGCTCAAGTGGTAGAGTGCTAGCCTTGAGCTGAAGAGCTGAGGGACAGCGCCCAGGCCCAGAGTTCAGGCCCCACGACCAGACCCCCCCCCCCAAAAAAAGAAGTAGGCTAGTTATGGGAGGAGTTTCTGATGAAACCAGGAGGGGCTCGAGGGAGAAGGATGATTGGGGGTGGGGTTGAAAGGAAAGGGAGGAGCTTGTAGGTACTAGGATATGGGAGCAATGGGACTATGCAGGACTAAAGTAGTGAGGGGCATGGTATCTGGTGGATGAGGTGGGGATTCTAGGGAGGATCCCAATGTAGGCGGAGTTCTTGGTGCAGTCAGGTGGGACATAGAAGGAGATATGGATGTGGCCTGGTTTCTGGTGGTGCAGAGCAGGGATTCCAGGAAGGGGTGGAGTGGAAGAGGGATTTCCCTATAGCAGAGAAGGGCTTTCAGGAAGGAGTCTGGTTTCAGTCAGGCCTTTGAAAGTTTATAGCAGGGCTACCAGCGGGTAGGTTATTTAAGGTTGCGCTTTTTAAGGAAGAGGCTGACTGGAAGTGTATTTCCAATGGATCCAGTCAAGTTTTATGGAAAGAGGGGATAGGAAGGGGGCAAGGCTTTGTGAATAGTGGAGCTACAATAAAGTTACTACTAATAAATAAAATATAAGAACACCATTTTCTGTCAGTGTAGAATTATATTACTTTTATGTATGCAAGAGATACTGGAGAAAGTAACCAAGTAATAATTCCTTCCTAGTGAAATTTTTCTTTATTCCAGTTGAGTGAAAATAAAACCACAGGACACATCAGGCTCAGAGGCACACAGGAGACTAAGACACATGTAGCATTGGATTTGATTCCCCATCACCACCATTAAGGACCACAAATAAAAAGTTTAAAATTTCTCACTTGGTCATAATGGACACTATTGTCTTAAAATTGGAAATGAATAGAATTTTTACTCTGACCATTTTAGAAATCCTAAAAGTAAGTAGTAATGTTTTAACTTTATACAATATTGGGAAGTATACTAAAAATAATTAGGAAAATATAAAATTGTATGCAGAATGTTTGTTCTACACCATCAATTCTAATCTAAAAGAATTTAAAACCAGAAAATTGCCATATAGTGAGGTTGCAGCATGGTTTCTTTTCAGTCATCAAAATGGTGACTTAAGCAATGTGTCTTTATCATTGGATGCATCAATGTTAAAACTTCTAAGAATGTGAAGCACTACTATTCAGACCCTGAAGAAACTCAGAAGGAGCTGTGAAATGATGTTGGAATAAAATTAATGACTAATTAGTGTAGGCCAATAAATACTTTCCAGAAGAAAAGGCTACATTGAAAAATAAACAGTGAAAAGGAAGCAGGCAGGCAGACCTAGAAGTAAACATTATCCAATAAACAACATCTACGGAGGAATGATTGCAATCTTCTTTTACCTAAGTTACAGTTACTGACCTATGTTCTTCCCTAATGCCAAATAACAAAGACATGAAAATACAGTAATCATTTTCAAGGCATTAGAATTTACAGAAAGAATTCAATGAATGTATTGCTAGAAAGTAAAGATAGATGTCTGAGTTAAAGAGTGAAGAAAATATCTGTAATCTCTGTCCCTCTGCTGTGAGAGGGGTACAAGCTGAAGCACAAGGAGAATGGACAGAAGTATAGTAGGACATACCAGTAGTTCGCAAGATGCAATGATGAATGTAACAGGGGAGAAAATCAACAAGATCATCACTTAGCACAAATGGAATGAGAGAGGAAGAGGGAGAGAAAAAAGGGAATATTAAGAGTTTAAAGTGAACCTGTCTGCCAGGACTATCCTAAGCATATATTAATTAATAAAAATGAGGGAAACCATGGAACCTATGTTTCTTTGAGTCTGGCTTCCTTCACATAATATGATTGTTTTCCAAGTCTTTCCATTTTCTTAAGAAAGGGGCTGTGTCATTCTTTCTGACAGAAGCATAAAATTCCATTGTGTATACATACCACATTTTCTTGATCTTGTCATCTATTGAGGGGCATCTTGATTGGTTCCATATCTTAGTTATAGTAATAATGCTGCAAAAACATAGTTGTATATTTTGTGTGGTTTAGCTTGAGATCATTTCCACAAGTGCCCAGGAATGGGATTGCTGGTTCCAGAGCTATGTATATTTGACCTTACAAAATGATGCTAATTGAAATGAACTCTAAGTCATAGAAACAACAAGCCTTTTTTTTTTTCAGATATCAACCTTGATGTAGTAAAGTAGTGTATCTAGATCTTATTTTATTTCATTTGTCTTTTTCCACTGTTTTATCCCTGGAAATATCTGTCTTGATTCTGGTACCTTCCATCTGGTATATGCATTTATCTGATTTGGAGAAGGAAAAGGAAAAAATATGGTGATGAAAGAAGTATAAAGAGTGACCCATTGCAACAATCATATTCACATGACACTATATCGGAAGTGAACTTTACAAATTTGGGGTGGGGGGTGTGGAGGGTGGGAAGGGATAAGAGAACAACAATGGAGTGGGTAACACTATTCAACAAGGAATGTACATTACTCATGTAACTGTAACCACTCTGTATAGTATTTTTGAAATAAAATAAAATATAAAAATTGAACCTATCCCAGGAAAAATATCCTTTTCAAAATAATACATCTGTAAGTACTTGTGAGGGATGCTAGAGTCAAGCTATTAGACCTGGAAAGGGATAGATTGGGAAGCCATCTCAAACAGCAGTCAAAAGGCTGAGAGCTGTGCTCTGGAAAGGTCAAACAGTCAAGGGAAGACAGGGGTATGAGCTATTACCTCAAGAGTATTTAAGTTAGAGCTGTTGGACAATGAAAGATTAAGACTTTGGAGACAAGATGTATGTCTGTGTTATGGTTGTAATGACTATTGCTCCCTTGTGCTCCCTAACAATAAGGGATTCATTATCACTATGTATACAAACAATATCTCATGTTAATAGTTGTTGTAAACACCAGCAAGATTGATGTGGACATACCTGTAGCCACTGACCACGCCCTCCCCCCCGTAGTAGAATGAATATAAAGCATGTCAAGCAGGATTTAGGGATCCAGAAGCTGGCAATGAGGCTTTGGGTCCTCTGGTGTCTCCTTTCCTATCACTTCCTATGATTTCTCAGTTCTTTGGCCAGGTATCCCATCATCTTTGCTGTCCTATGGTGGCGGTTAGTGACAGTACTTATATTCTGAAATCCTCAAAACAAAATGGAAAAACACTTCCTCAAAGAAGATTGACGAATGTATAGGAGCACCTGGAAAGATACCAAACATCAGCAGTCATACTGTGATCCTCTAGCAAAAAGGTAAAATTCAGAAGTATCTTAACTTCTGATAATATAAGAGATGGATAATTGTCCCTTTTGTATATTTGGTATTGCATGATTTTTCAGAAACACATATACGTTGTGAAATAATGTTATTTATTTCATAGGTCACAGACCATGTCACTGGAGTGATGACCCTAATGGCTTATCTCAGTTGCCTGATTCAGACTTAGATGATTGTGAATTGCCTAATTATGAACATTTCTTCATGAAACTCAACAACACAGAATGAAGTGTCAGGGTCAGGCCATTCCATACCTGTAAAGATTTTTACGTATATTAGAATAATATACACCTACACTGCTCAGCACTCATGGCACATTGGTATGTTATAATTATCTTCAGATCAGAGAAACGCTAGAGCTTAAAATAGAATGATGGGCTATACATTTTCAGTGAAGAGTGATGATCACCCCCTGCAATTATTCTCATTAGAGAATCCTTCCTATACATTTTACTAACTTAGCTTCTACTCTGTGTTTTACCAATATCAAGGAGTGTCACACTGTCTTGAGCTACAATACTTCATCAACCTTAGCTGCCTTTGAATTTTATCTCCAATATTGATACCAAGGTCAACTCTGCAACTCTAATCACATAGTTAGTTGACACCCGAACTTTTCAAGCCTGGTTAAAAATTCAGCTATCACTGTTCATTGCCAGTGTTGAAGATCTCACCCCTATAAATTTATTGTGTATCTTCTTGTATTTCCAACACTGCCTTAGATGTTGGTTTTTGAAGTAGAGCTTTTAGTTTGCATTTGATTTATGGAGGTACTAGTAATGCCAGTTGAACTGCACATATTATAATGTAAGTAATTTGATGTTTCAACATGTTAATTTAATTTTGACAATTGAATAAGTGAATACACATCACTCACAAAAGTTTCTTTATGATTCTCCTTCCCCCCCCCCCGCACCAACGTTGTAAAGCTCGTTTTGGACATGACAACTTGTACTTCTCATTGTTGCAAGGGGGGAGGGGGGAGGCTGGGAAGGGATGTGAAGGGTAAACAAAAGAGGAGTCTGCAATGCTTGGTAAGAAATGTACACATTATCCTGCCCATGTAACTGTAACTCCTCTGTACAGTATGTTCACAAATTAAATTAAATTAAATTTAAAGAAAAAGTTTCTTTATGAGTACTGGTATTACTTTATTGTGAACTTGCTAAAAGCCAGCCATGGGAGCACATGTCCCTAATCCCATCACTTCTGTCACTGAGACAAGGCTTGAAAGGTCCAGCCCACTTGGCAATTCATAGTGAGAACCTTTCTACAGAGAAGGGGGAGACAATATCAAAAAGAGCAAATGAATCTTCCAACAGTTTTGTTGCATATTCTTTACACTTAGCCATGAAGACCACTATAATAGTATTGTTCATGACATCTTACCTACTCTTTTCCTATTCTGCACTGTTTTGTTTATGGATTTCTAAGAAATCATATAAGAATCGCATAAGAAATCTATATAAATAATATAAGAAATCATATAAAATAGTTTTGTTGGGATATATAATCCAAAAGGAATAATTTCAGGAAACTATTAAGCACATACAATGTAATGCAGGGCTGGGAAGGTGGCCCAGTGGTAGAGCGTTTGCCTTGCATGCATGAGGCATTGGGTTCAATTCCTCAGCACCACATAAGCAGGGAAAAAAAGCCAGAAGTGGTGCTATGTCTCAAATTGTAGCACACTAGCCTTGAGCTGAAGAGCTGAGGGACAGTGCACAGGCCCAGAGTTCATGCCCACGACCGGACCCCTCCCCCCCAAGAAATGTAATGCATTGACTCTTTATTGAAAACTTCAGCAGTTGTAGTTTGTTTATTCTGATAACAAAGATTATAAACTAAGTTACAATAGTATGCCAAATGGAACACAGAACTAAAAACATGAAGGGTAGCACTAAAGAATGCTACTGCTACCACTAATAGAGTAAGAATGAAATTTAGGCAAAATTCCCTTAGAGTAAAAGCCACAGGACAACCCCTACATTGCTTTCATTGTTTCATATGAAGAAAAGACTTTTTTTAGTAAAGACAATTTTTCAGTTATTAGTATCAATTGGGTATATATTTCTTAAGGCCTTCAGGAAGAGTGCTGTGTAAGGCCTTCAGGAAGAATGCTGTGACCATGTTCATGAAAGCTTATTTCTCTGGGACCTACTACACAATGTGCAGAACCATTCCAAGCACTGCACCTGCATTAGGGTAATTTTAGTGCTCATGAGTATTTTTCAAGTTAGGAAATGAATTATGTATTTTATTAAAAACAGAAGTAGGCATAAGGCTAAACAAATTTTCTAAGTACCTAAGACTTATCAGTTGTAGACCCATAATTCAAATCCAGGTTTCCACCAGGCATATGTGAGGATATTCTGTGTCACATTCATTACCTTTCGAGAGCTATGGAGCAGATGAACCCACATTATCTTCCTAATTATGGTAATAATGGCAATGACATTGCTACAAAATACAAATATTTTTAAATGAAAAGGGTGTGGGTAATGACATTGTAAGTGATCTTTATACCAAATAAAGTTCGGTTTAATTTCTAAAGAAATACCTGAGTGAACATCATTAAGCTTCCACTGTTTATTATTCCTGGAGTAATTGCTTAAGGAGAACAAATCCATGTCAAAGACACTTGTGCTGATGAACACAGGCTTTTAGCATTAAGTACCTTGAATACACAGGGAATAGTTTGTTGTGGATATATAATCCAAAAAAAGTAATTTTTGTGGCTACTTACTTCCTTGTTGTACCAAAGAAAATCTATTCCCTATTCTAAAACATATATCAATTTAATGGATATTAGTGATATCAGTATTAATTAGGTGTGCATAATATATGTAATATATGTTATTACATAACGTATAAAGGTTATATTTATAATATATGTATCATTACTGATATTCTATAACTACTATAAATAATATATGTATAAAACTGGTTTTAGTACTATACTGTGAAGGATAGAAGGAATGACAACTTTATTTAAATAAATATATTAAGTTTTAATCACCTAAGTTATTTTTGTGCCAGTACTGAGACTTGAACTATGGTCTGGGTGTTGTCCCTGAGCCATTTCACTCAGACTGGCTTCATATAGCTCTCTTCAGATCTCAGCCCCTAAATAGCTGGGATTGCAGATATTAGTCTTGTTAAATTTTTTAATTCCATCCTTGGTAGGTTCTTACATAATTATTTTTGAATGTTCAATTATATTATGATATTCCATTTCTAAACCAATTCAGAATAAATAACTACTTATTGGGTAAAACTATATATTGCAATCGAAATTGCAAGGACCCTACTTTACTATCATTTTTCAAAGATATTGCTAGTTTAATTTCTGGACAGACAAGTAGAAAAATTAAATTATGTGTGCATAATACATGTAACATACTATATTGCATAATATATAAATGATATGTTTATAATATATACGTAATTAGGGATCTTCTATAATTACTATAAATAATATATGTATAAAACTGGTTTTAATATTATACTATGAAGAATACAAGGAATGACAACATCCTTATCTTAACTATCTCATTTTCAACAGTATGTAAACTATGCTATAAACATATATCTTCAAGAAAGCACACCTCTGTAATCACATATTCACCTTCAAATATTCTCCTCATCCCTATGAACATCCTCTAAGATTGGCTACACTTATCCACAGCAAACACTTTGTGATACTTTCTGGATAATGTTGCCTGTCTTCATCCTTATCAGCCTTTCAGCAACTTCAGTGAAGAGCATTTTCTCCTGCTTTGCCTGCAGACGATATCATCATTGTTATTTCCCAGCAATGAAATTGTGCCTGGCACTTGAGCACTGGTACATTCAGAGGTTCTTTGGTTGTGTTTTAGTGTAAATGAAAACATACTGATTTGAAAATACTACAAATATTCATTCTTTAAGTTTATTGTTAATTCAAATATAATAGGGGTGGTTTTAGTGGTGCATGCCTTTAAATCTAGCTATTTAAAAGTCTGGAAACAGAGGATCATAGTTTTAAGCTAGACCAGGGAAATGAACCATGAGACACTTATCTTCAACTAAGAACCAAAAAGCTAAAAGTGGAGCTGTGGAAGACTAGCAGCCTGAGCTCATAAGAAAAGTAAAAGAACCTAGGCCCCTAATTTAAGTCACAGTATTAGCACTCATATAATATATATATATATATATATATGTATGTATGTATGTATATGTATATATATATATACACACACACACACATATAGGCTCCTAAAATATCCTGAGTTAATTTGTCAAAACCTGGTCATAGATTACATATGAGGTGTGAAAAAGTATGTGTCTGAAATGAACCCAAAGTATTTTGACAAGACAACTGGAAGAGTTATCACTTAATCAAATAGTAATGAGGGATAGGTTTGTAGATAAAGATCAAAGCTCACTTTGGGATCTTTTGAGTTTGTTAAAATCAGTAGCTAGTGGGCTGGGAAGGTGGCTCAGTGGTAGAGCGCTTGCCTTGCATGCTTGAGGCCCTGGGTTCAATTCCTCAGCACCACATAAGCAAAAAGAAAAAAAGCCGGAAGTGGCACTGTGGCTCAAGTGGTAGAGCGCCAGCCTTGAGCTGCAGAGCTGAGGGACAGTGCCCAGGCTCAGAGTTCAGGCCCCATGACCGGACCTCCCCCCCCCCCCCGAAAAAAAAAATCAGTAGCTAGGATTTGTCAGTAGACAGGATGCTATTAAGGACTTGAATTAATGAAAGAACAGAGCTGGAGAAAAAAAGCCAAATAATTATGTGCACTCAGTGGTAACAGTCATGAGAAGGAAGATTACAGAACTAAGCCCTGAGATACACAAATATATAAAACATGACAAATGAAGAAAAACTAATAAGTATGTAATGCGGACTTATACGGATAGGTATTTTTAATGTTTAAGGGTTATGAAGTGATTGTGTGATGACCTAAAATTTAAGAAATTGGTAAGGTCAACTATTCCTTGGGCCAACCATAGCTGATAGTTTAAGTAACACGGGGTCACAAGAGTATGTCTTGATATACCAAAGTGAAAACAGGCCAATATGTGGAAAGCCATTTTTTGGACATGTGGTTGGAGTGACAATTACTGCAGTTTGTTCAGTAGAAGGGTACAGTTTTAGCACAATGATAGAAATCTTTCAGGGATCTGGTAGATTTTCCCTCTGTCTTCAATTTCCCTTTTTTTTTCCTGAGAACTAAACTATCATCACTGAAAGCCAGTCCCAAATTGTGCCTTTGGCAAGTTACCAGATATTCAGTCTATCACATGCCCAAATAACAGAGAATGGGAACAGGTAGACATTGAGCACTCACAGTAGACAGGTCTCTGGTCTTTCTCAGGAAGAGCCTTCTGCAATTGTGGGATAGATAGGGCTGGATAATACACAAAATAACCATCATACGTTGAAAGTATTCTGCTAAGTTGACACCTGAGATATTGGATGTTTTAACTGCATTGTATTGATTTTGATGAATCAGTTAATCAGAATGCTTATACAATATGATGTTAGTAGACTCTGAAATGTATGTTTATTGCATTTCCTTTGTATAACATATAGTATGTTTTGAAATTTGGTATAAATCATTCATCTTTTTATTTTTTCAATATGGATTAATCCTAGTTCTCAAGCGTGGGGAAATGCCCTGGAACTTTGTACCTTGAAGTCATATGTTGCCATGTGTCATATCCTATTTTCCTTGTACAGAGTTGGTAATAAATCATATGTAATTTATTTTTTATTTTTATTGATTTTCTATTGCAGAGTTTGAACTTGGGCGCTGGGCACTGTTCCTGAGGTCTTTGGCTCAAGGTTAGCTCTCTAAAATATCAAGCCACAGTATCAATTTTAGTCTTGAGTGATTAGTTGGCGATAAGTGTCTCAAGGGAACTTTTCTTCCCAAGCTGGGTTTGAACTGTGATCCTCAGATATCAGCCTCCAGATTAGCCAAGATTACGGGCATGAGCTACCAGCACCTAGCTATATGTAATCCAAACTGAAGTTTTCTTCAAGTGTTTCATCCTACACTGAAGTTATTTTTCTTACAAACTTTCTAATAAATATGTAATCTATTCAATTTTGAAAAGTAGTGCTGTACCTCCCACTTATTTGTGGCATTTCTGAAATCCAAGTTTCTCTGTGTTTCAGGGTGGATACTTTTGCCTGTATCAAGTATTGTTGTTGAACACATAACATCTGGCTGCTTAGAAAACAAAGGATGTGAAACTACAGTAGCCAGATAAAGAACTTCCAGGACAATTCAAGGGCAACTCATGTACTCTCTGTGTAGGTGAATAGGGACCATAGAAAAGAAATTTTTATAAGTGATTGAGTGTGTGCACATAGATGATCATTTGTTTATCTGTTGCTATAGATTTACACATTTACTAGTAAAACAATTATATATATAATATAAATTATATATAAATATATATTATATTTATATGTAATTTATTTATATGTAAATTTATATTTTATATAAATTTATTTTATATATATATATATATATATATATATATATATATATATATATATATATATATATATATATATATATATATTGCAGATCACAGTTTCCAAAATCCAGAGAACCACCTTCATGGGCATCACTTTCTTACGTTGCTCTTTGGGTAATAAGAATGAAACCTGGAATTGTTCAGTGGTAGAGAAATTACTCAGAGATTCAAGCATTTGTCTTTCAATATGTTGCTTGTTCCTAACTCTAAAATTAGGAAGACTGTTAATATATAATATATGTTATATTATAATATATTATATATAATGTATAATATATTGTATATTATAATATATGCTATATATAGTACCTAACGGTAGTATATATTTACAAAGAAAAATACAATAAACCTATCAATTTCCATACTTTCCTAGCCTTGATTAAGTTCAGTAGAGTTAGGTGCATTACATCTCAATAGGAAAAGTCTACTGAAGTTCTAATGACCTTGAGCTAGATAAGGAGAATCCTTGTAAAAGAAGCCTCTTCTCAATTATGAGAAAAGGTAAGTTTGGAATTTTTTTTTGTTTTTTTTGGAGGGAGTCGGTCATGGGGCCTAAACTCTGGGCCTGGGTGCTGTCCCTCACCTCTTCACCTCAAGGCTAGTAATCTACCATTCAAGCCATAGCACCACTTCTGGCTGAGGAATCGAACCCAGGGCCTCGTGTATGCAAGGCAAGCACTCTAACAACTGAGCCACCTTCCCAGCCCAAGTTTGGAAGTTTTCAAGAAGAGGAATTTGTCATTTGCTTTGCATCCTTGATTAGTAATGAATAGGTATCATTTTGCTCCAAATTTTGTCTCCTTTTATGTTTCCTAAACAGTTACACAGGATCATCATTCCATCGCATATCTTTAAGTCCTTCTTTTATTTCTTTTTATCATTATTGTTTCGTTGTTGCTGTTTTGCTGATGCTGAATCTTGAACTCAGGAACTAGGCAGTGTCCCTGAGCTCCAAACTGGTGCTCTACCACTTGAGCCACAGCACCACTTCTGGCTTTTTCTTCCTGGGCTTGCTTTGAATCATGATACTCAGATCCCACCCTCCTGGGTAGCTTGGATAACAGATGTGAGCCACCAGGGCCCAGCACGTCCCTCTATTTTAGATATTATTCTAAAAGCCTCCTATCCAACGTCACTCCTAAGATAGTAAAAGGAACTATGCCAATAGTTCCTTCACACTCTCATCTCCTGTTATGGCTATTATGTGTCTTTTCCGTTTTATCTTAAACCTACTTCACTGTTCTCTTCCTAATCCATGGTTCTAGGTGTGTTTCTAATAATAACCTAAATTTAGTGGCTATAAACCCTAAATCACTCAACTATTTTTTTTCAATATGATTGGTTTTCTGTATAAATATGAGCTTATACTCAGCTTCGTGCATCTACCTCATGGCATAAGCAGAGCCTAGGCTTATTCTACCTCAAATGCAAGAGGTTAGCCAAATAATAGCCTACAGTATTCCTGCCTAGGAGTCAGTCAAGTAGTTGAGTGCCTGAAAGAAGCAATGCATTCCTCTCCTGTGGAAGAGACAAGAGCTTAGAGAGCAAACTGGAAGTCACAACATTTAACAACTTCTCCTTTGGGGAAACTGACCTCCTGCAAAGTGGCAGTGAGATAACACCTAGTGAATTTTCATATATGAAGGAAGTTGTCATGTCTCACTACACAACTCACTTGTAGTCAAAGACAGGGTCATTCTCTTGTGTCCTCCATAGGTCCAGTCTCACTTAATCTCCATAATAGACTTTGCCCAGATGACTCTATTCCTACCAGAAGATCGCTAATGAGGAGAAAAGTGTGATCTCTTGGCTTCTGACTGGCCCGGTGGGAACTGAGGCCACATTTAGTTTTGAACCTGTTCCTCCTGACAAGGCTGTGGTGGGTGGTAGGAAAACTCATTCTCTGAATTGTGCCCTAGTACCAAATCTCTTCAGAGAAAGTCAAGGAATGACAGATTCTGCCTGGGGTTGGGGGGTGAGTTTCTCCATTTCCAAAGAGTTCAATTAATATCTGATTCTGAGGCCCAGATGTAGGTCCTTCACCAGATCCTCCAAGTTGGAGTGGATGTTAGCTCCGACTCCAGGTCATTCTCATATTTCTCCAGCTCTTTCTCATGAACAAAAAGGTCATAGGAGTCTAGTTCAGAGACAAGAAGAAATGAGAGTAGCAGAAGAATCATAGGCAGGGGGAGGAATTAGAAACTTTGGGTGAAAAAAGGGCTCAGAAAATCTAAGATCACTCACATCATTTGGGAATCACATCATAAGATTAGGGAATAAAAGTAATAAATTACTACCTAAATTAGTAACTCCACTGCTCTGACTGCATTACAAGTATTCTGTCAAACGGTAGCTATCCTAACTCTATTTTGATGAGGAAAATGGAGCATTCTTTCCTCACAAAGTTCTGAGTATATTCAGCCATAGCCAGGTTATTCTTACTCTCTATTTTTCTGTTACTTTCCTTTGCTGGATTCTATCAATGACACTTGACAGTGTTATCATCTTCCGACATGTAATTACATTTTCTTTTAATCCATTTGCTATAAAAATAAAACAAATTATGGGGAAAACTTTGTTTATGGTACATTTTCTTCCATGTCATATTTATTTTATGTTAAATATTATTTTAATAATTTCATTTTTAAAACTTGAGGAAAATGTTTTGTTACTATTAGCACTAATTATTGCACCTGTTTTTGTATTTTCCTATGTGTGTATGTTTTTTATTAAGCTTCTGAAATATTCTTTTCCCCCAACTGTTGGTCTTCTTAAAATTTCTTCAAATTATAAACTATATATGATGGTCCTGTATGTGTTCATTGATATATTTAAATTTTGATCTAATATTCACATATTATAGATTATCTTCAACCTATTGTAATTGCTCTCAAAATCAATATGGAGGTCCCTCATTAAAGCAAAAACACAATGCCACAAAACCCAGTGAAATTAGGATTAGGTATCTATCCAAAAATATTTACCAATGATACAGTGGAAACATTCACTTCTCACCGGTTGCTGGTGCCTCACGCCTGTAATCCTAGCTACTTAGGAGGCTGAGATCTGAGGATCGAGGTTCAAAGCCAGCCCGGGCAGGAAAGTCTGTGAAATTCTTATCTTCAATAAACCACCAGAAAACCGGAAGTGGCACTGTAGCTCTAGTGGTAAAGCACTCGCCTTGAGCTGAAGAGGTGAGGGAGAGCACTCAGGCCCAGAGTTCAAGCCCATGACAGACCAAAAAAAAAATCTGATAATGAGCTGCTAGAGGTAGTTTCCTTAAAAATCTAACAGCCAAAACTGGACAGGCAAACCCAGAGCTCTGCACCGCATCAGTCCACCATGCCAATTGCTTCTACCATAGTACTGGCTACCCAGTTTACCCACTCATGACCCTGATTGTGCCCCACAATCCCTCACAACTTTTACTCTTTCACTTAGTCTATGCTTTCTTGTCCCTGCTAAACTGTTCTGGATGCCTGTATTAGCTACCCCAACCCTTGCAAAGCGGTTGCTGCTACCCAATTTCCTGCTACTTCAACTAAGTTATGACAGTCACAATTACACTTTCCCTGGTATCCTGGTCTCTGCTACTCTTTTCTGCTACCCATAATTCATAACACCATGGTTCCAGCCACCTGATCCCTGACATCCTGATAGCACATTCCCAAACAAAACAAGGGAACAGTGGGCACAGACAGTCGACTTGGGTACTCCTCTTGCAGGCACATTGGGACGTTATTCTTCAGGTATTTAACACAGGGGAATTACTGGTGGTGGAAAGAAGTGAGGTTACTCAGAGGTGACCAATATCCACAGATATCAATTGACAATTTGTGGCTAGGAAAAGAAGGCCCTAAGGTGAAAGTTAATGAGAAAAGAAAATTTTACAAAGATATTGGGGATGATGCAATAGGTTTAGCTTATACTCTTCTACTAGTGATCTGAATTATTTTTTGACATAGATATGTAACTACTTTGCATTTTAAAAATTATATGAAGATGCACATTTATGTGGAACTTATATTAATTTATGAAATAGTTACATAAGATCACATTGATGATATTCAATATTTTATGTTCAATGTTATGCTCATGAGTCTGCTTTTGGCAATATGAATTGAGCTCTCTAACAACAAATGGAATTTCATTGTCAAATACTACAAAGAGATTACTGATGCTAGTACCAAAATGAAAGCTGGAACAAGAAAGCTGAAAGTTTGAAGGGAAGGGGTCAGTGGTAAGGGCGATGATGAAAGAGAAATTTTTCACCATGGAATCTTGGAAGAATAGAATGTGTTTTGTTGAATTACTAGCTTTTTAAACCTTCTTAGAAAGCAGAACGTTATTTTTTATTCTTGCTTTTTGGAAGCTCTTTAATGAATGGTTTAACCAAAAATTATCAAAATTACTATGAAAATTCAATGATGTGAATGATCAGATTAACATTATACTCAAAGTTGCCTTGAGATGCAGGAAGATTGGATTCTTTTCTATTAAATTAATGGAATAAGCTTCCTTTGAATGGTTGGACAGTCCATGACACTTGTTCCAAAACAAGAAAAGATACTGGAGAGAAAAAAAAGAGGAAGGAGACTCAAGGCAGCTGAAATTAGCATGTTCTCATTTGGAGTTTAATGGTTTTTTTCTACAAAGAATAAGAATTTCATCTTAACATAATAATTTCAAAATGGATATGCTACAGGATAGCTTCTAAATGTAATATTTAATGTTGTTGGATTACTTGAAGACAAATGTTTACAGAAAACTTTAAATTCCAGAAAAACTGTAATGTTCCAATAAACACCTAGAAGGAATATAATTTTAAAATTCACGGTTCAAAGCAAACCCTGGCAGGAAAGTCTGTGAGTCACTTGTCTCCAAACAGGAAGTGGCACTGTGGCTCAAGTGGAAGAGGGCTTCTCTTGAGCTGAAGAACTCAGGGATATGCTAAAACCGAGTCCCTGAGTTCAAGACCCAGGACTGAAAAAAAGAAATTTAAAAAATTAAAGCATTAGGGCCGGGAAGGAGACTCAGTGGTAGAGTGCTTGTCTTGCATGAATGAGGTCCTGGTTTCAATTCCTCTGCACCACATAAGCAGAAAAAACTGGAAGTGGCGCTATGGCTCAAGTGATAGCCTTGAGCTGAAGAGCTCAGGGACCGTGCCCAGACCCAGAGTTCAGGTCCCCCTACCAACAACAACAACAACAAAAATTAAAGCATCAAACAACCTGAAGATGTTGACCAGAATAATGAGTGAGGCATTATCCGTTTACATGACTTAGTGACTTGAAACCTAATTTACCAGGGGAGGTGGTGGGCAATTTGTGTGTTTGCCAAAACCTGCGAAATTATTTTGTACTCTCCCAAGGATGGAGAAAGGAGGGAATGGGGGGAGGAGGATAGGTGTTTGGCGGCCTTGCCTTTTGGTTCAGTGATTGTTTTCTGGAGTCAAATTCAGAGAAATACTGCTTGCAATTCTAGTTGCATGGGGAATGAAGAAGCCATGCCCTGGAAGTGGTCTTTGCACTGCCCTTGTCCCGGTTCCAACCACCACTGGATAATCCAAGTCCCATTTGAGGACCAAGATGCATTGAAGACTACTAATCTACTGAGCAGGTGGACTTAACCACAGCCAGCAAAGGCAAAAAATTCAATGCGGAGGGCAGCACTGGAAAAATCCTGTACAGAGGGGGTTCAGTTACATGAGTAGGGTAATGAGTACATTTCCTATCGAGCATTGTTGCCTCCTCCTTGGTTTTTCCCCTACCATCCCTTCCCTCCCCACCTCTCCAAATCCTCCCTCCACAATCCGTGCCTGACATTGTAAATTCATTTTCTACATAGTGTCCTGTACATCTCTTCGTCACAATGGGTCAACCTGCAGCCCCATTTAAGCATTTTGCTACATCTTTTCAACTCCCCAAATTACAAAAGTGAATATACAAGATGCACAACATTGGAATCAAATACAGTGAAAACAGGGGTTATATCATGGGGGGGATGAACCTACAAAAGAAACACATAGTGCCTTATAAGTATATTAAAAACAAAACCAAGACTGACTTGGGGTATATTTCACTTCACATCATCTTATATGATCATATGTACATAACCTTTGATCTTCTCTGCTTGTCCTAGACATGTACTAGTCCTTGCAAATAAGTGAAACCATGGGACCTATGTTTCTCTGGGCCAGGCTTACTTCACTTAATATAATTTTTAACAAGTCTTTCCATTTCCTAACAAATGGGGCAATGCCATTCTTTCTAATGGAGGCATAGAATTCCATTGTGTGTGTGTGTGTGTGTGTGTGTGTGTGTGTGTGTGTGTGTGTGTACATTCATATATATATATATATATAATATTTTCTAGATCCATTCATCTACTGAGGGGAATCGGAGTTGGTTCCATATCATAGCTATGGTGAATAATGCTGCAATAAACATGGTTGTGCTGGTAGCTTTGGTGTGATCTTGTTTATGATCATTTGGGTAAATGCCCAAAAGTGGGATTGCTGGGTCATAGGGAACTCTATGTGGAGTCTTTTGAAGAACTTCCATACTGCTTTCCAAAGTGGTTGAACAATTTTACACTCCCACTAACAATGCAGTAGAGTTCCCTCCAGCATCCGTAATTATTACATTTCTTGATTATAGACATTCTAACTGGAATGAGGTGTGATCTCAATGTTGTCTTGATTTGCATTTCTTTTATGGCTAGAAAACTTGAGCATTCCTTCATGTGTCTAACGGGCATTTTTATTTCCTCTTCAGAGAAATCTCTCTTTAAGTCTTTAGCCCACTGAGTTATCAGGCAGTTGTTTCTTTGAGGATTTGTTGTTGGGGAATTTAATTTTTGTGTCCTAAGTATATTTTAGATATAAGACCTTGTCCATTTTATGACTCATGAAGATCTCCCAGTACGTGGGCTTTCTACAGTTCTTGTTAGCTTTTACCTTTGCCTTGCAGAAGCTCTGCTGTTTCATGAAATCCCATTTGCCCAACCTTTCTTTGATTTGTTTTGTTTCTTGTTCTCTATTAAGAAAATTTTGGCTTGCGCTAAAGAGCCCTAGAGTTTCTCCTATTCCTTCATGTAATGTTTTCACAGTGTCTGCTTTTATTTTGAATTCTTTTATCCATTTGCAGTTGATTCTGGTGCAGGGCGATATATACAAATCTAGTTTTAGTTTAATAGGTGTTTAACCAATTTTGCCAACACCATTTACTGAGAAGGCTGTCTTATTCCACTCTATGTTTTTTGGCCCTTGTCAAAGATTAAGTGGCTATAGGTCAGTGGATTCATTTCTGAGTCTTCGGTCCTTTTCCATTTGTCCTCAGGTTTGTTCTTGTGCCATTATCAATCTGTTTTTATTACTATGGCTTTTTAATAGAGTTTGAAATTTGGAACTGATATTGCTCCAGCACTGTTCTTTCTGCTAAGGATTGACAGACCTACAGCCAGCATTAGAGTTAATGGCAAAAAGTTAAAATCATTTCTTACAAATTCAGGAATGAGATAAGGATGTCTTCTCTCCCCACTCCTCTTCAACTTAGTATTCGAATGCCAGCTGGGGCAATAAGACAAGATGCAAACTTAAAGGGGATCTAAATAGGGAAAGATGAAGTAAAACTATCCCTCTTTGCAGATGACATGATCTTGTATTTAAAGAACCCCATGGACTCCACTCCCAAGTTACTTGAGCTGATCAGAAACTTTGGCAAACTAGCAGAATATAAAATTAACCCTCAAAATTCAATGGCTTTCCTGTATTCCAATAACGATAAGAGTGAGGCTGAAAATAAGAACACAATACCTTTTTAATATCCTCCTCCCAAAATACCTAGGAGTTAACTTAAGAGGTGAAAGACCTCTATGATGGAAACTTTAAATACCTGAAAAATAAAATTAAAGCAGAACTAAGGAAGTGGGAAACCTCCCAAGCTCCTAGATTGGGAAGAGTAACATCATAAAAATGGCAATACTGCCAAAGGCTATATCCAAATTCAATGTGATACCTATCAATATCCCAATCTCACTTTCAATGAAATAGAAGAAGCAATCCAAAAATTCATATGGAAGAATAAAAGACCCTGAATAGCAGAGAGGATTTATGTGATTCTCATTTGGTATTACCACTTTCATTCTACAAAGTAATCTATGGATTTTAACTTTCTTCCCTCCCTTTGGATAAACCTCACAAAAACCCTGCCTCTAGCTCCCAAGACACCTAACTCTTAGGTCTGGACAATTGTTCCTAGATAGTGAATTATTTAGTTGTATTTTGAACACATAAAACATGCATATAAAACTAGCACATTTTGATCTCATGAGAAAACTGCCTTTTCCCTCTCTCAAATTCATTTCCTGATAGGCATTTTTAGAAAGAATATATTTTCATTTTTAGATGAAAGTATTGTAGGAAACTATGTTCATAATCTGGCTCCTCCTGCACCTCAACACCTAAACACAAATTTCACAAAGCATTTATAAGAAACGATACAAAGACAAAACACTGTGAAATGCTCAGATGCAGAAAGTTTTACAAAACCCAGAGTATAACTCTGCTGTCTGAGGCAGGGGCTGTCTGTGTAAATTAACAAACCCCAAAAGAGCAGCCAGGAGTACCGGACATGAGTGTCCCTGGCTGATACTCCATGGACAAGGAGCATGGAAGGGCACCCTGAGCCTACAGGACAGTGTCTGGAGGAAAGTTTCCTTGCCAGCCTGAGTACAAAAGTTAGCATCAACCCACCTGGGCCTGTATTTCTTGTCTTCTCCCCAGAGCTGAGCACAATCGTCCCCTGCTCCACAGATGATACTGTACAAGCTGATCCCCAGAGTGGCTTCTGTTTGTCTGCACTCCTTTCTAGGTGGGTGCTCTCCCGCCCCGCCGTGTGTGTGTGCTCTCATGGGCTGATCCTTAGGGCCCAGGCCCATGGGGCTGGTGGGTGCTAGAAGTGGGTCAGTGGCACTGTGTCATTCACGCAGCAGCTTCCTTAGTCCAACAACAGGTACACCCTGATATCCTCCCCTAGTCTCAGGCGAGATGCCCAGAAGCACCCGAGTTGTGCAGGCTGCCACTAGGATCCTACTTCATCAGAGGGACCAGGATGCCAGATGAAGTGGCTGCTGCCTCAATTAGTAATTATTTTATGGAGCAGTTATAAACAAATTGACACACATTACTGTATGATATATAATGATATATCTTTGAGTCTCTAGTCTACAAAACCATTGAACTTGATACTAGCAAGAATGGATTTTATTGTATGCGTTTATAAGGCCTAATGGCAAACTGAAATAAAAGTACAACAAAACTATTTTTTTTAATTTGATTTTATTTTATTTGTGAACATACTGTACAGAGGGGTTACAATTACATGGGCAGGATAATGCGTACATTTCTTACCAAGCATTGCAGCCTCCTCCTTTGGTTTACCCTTCACATCCCTTCCCAGCCTCCCCCCTCACCCCCAATCCCAATCCTTCTCCTTCCCCCCCCTTTCCCCCCCGCATCGACGTTGTAAAGCTCGTTTTGGACATGACAACTTGTATTTCTCATTGTTGCAACAGGTCCACCTGTATCCTTAAACAACTGGTTTTTCCCCATCTCCTCCACAAGTTATACTGACATCAAATATAGTGAAAGCAGGGGTTATACTGTGAGGGAGGGACATACAAAGCAACAAAGAGATAATCTTATAAAAGCGTTAGAAACACATGCATGAAAGAAAAAAACATTAAAATACATATCTAAGGGTTCATTTTCCTGACATCACATTATCTGACCTTTTCCGCTTGACTCATACATGTACTAGATAATGCAAATAAGGGAAACCATGGGTCCTATGTTTCTTTGGGCCTGGCTTACTTCACTTAATATAATTTTTTCCAAGTTTTTCCATTTCTTAACAAATGGGGAAATGTCATTCTTTCTGATGGAGGCATAGAATTCCATTGTGTATATATACCACATTTTCTTGATCCATTCATCTACTGAGGGGCATCTGGGTTGGTTCCATATCTTAACCATGGTAAATAATGCTGCAATAAATATTGTTGTGCTGGTAGCTTTAGTGTGGTCTTGTTTGTAAACATTTGGGTAAATGCCCAAAAGTGGGATTGCTGGGTCATAGGGGAGTTCTATGTGAAGTCTTTTGAGGAACCTCCATACTGCTTTCCAAAGTGGTTGAACAAGTTTACATTCCCACCAACAATGAAGTAAGGTTCCTTTCTGTCCACATCCCCTCCAGCATCTGTTGTTGTTAGAGTTCTCCAAAAAACACATTCTTAAATCTCAGAATTAAAAAAAAATTGTATGTAAGTAGTGCAAATAATGTTTACTAGAATAGTAAAAAACACAAAAATATTACATTCGTTACATTCAAAAGTAAAATAAGTAAGTACGGAAAGAATTCCTACTGGATAAAAAATATTACAGTGTTTTAACAGGTAGAAGTGATATAGGTTATATGTTTTGTTTTTATAAAACTTATTTATATCTCCCTTTTCTGTTTAACTTAGTGAAGAAAAACGTTAGAAAGCAGAAATTATATGTGACACCTCTTACTTCCAGTACTACGAAGGGGAGTGGCACTTCCTAATGGGAGTCCTGGGATGACACCAACACCAAGTCTATATAGACCTATCAGAGGTCCCTGTGGTGATCCTGAGGGGGAATCTGGGACACCTCACTGCTGCTGCAGCAGGTTCAGCACTTGTTGTGGTGGGCTGCATCCAACAAGGCTCCATCTGTGACCAAACCAAGCAACCCAGCCTCAGGTGCCAAAGCCACGAGGTAAGGCAGGGCAGACCCCAAGTCCTGCATTCCATCTGTGTGGCCTACACTGCCAAGGCCAGACCCATGCCTGCTTTGGATCCCAATGAGGGTAGGGGATGACGCCATTGCTGCCAAACGGAGCATCCCCGGAATGGCACCCAGAGCTGTATCCATGTGGACCAGAAGGACAATGGAGGAGGCTACACAGCAAAGCCAAAGGGGCTTTGGGCCTCCAGTGCTGCAGCTGGTGCACTGCAAGTCCAGGCTCCTCTGGCACTGATGGGCATATGCAAGGATGGCTCCATACCTGAAACCACAAGGAACAGAAAATGGAGGTCTATGGGGATGCTGAAGGGGCTCCAGGGTGCTGAGCTGCCACAGCTGTCACAAGCCCGCTGGCAGAGGGGTCAGCACACGACTCTAGTCTCCAGAATGCCCTAAAGTCTGAACCAAGGCTGGGCTGCCTGGCCCCAAGGGGGTGAACTGTCCACCAAGCCTTCCTTCTCCTGTGGACTGTGCAGTGTACAAACATGGTGTCCTCCACCCTACACTCATGGGGGCAGGCAGTGACCCCAGAACAGTCTCACTGGGATGGCACTTGAACCCAGGACCACCACAGACAAGTACCATCACAGCTGACAGAGGAGAGGGCAGCAGTGGCTCAACTTCAGCCTCATGGCTGCCAGCTCCTGGGTGAAATTGAGCAAGTGAGACTGGGAAGGGAGGTGGGCAGGGTGGGCAGGGCTCATCTGGCAATGCTGGGGACCATGCACACACAATCCCTTCACTGCACATCCACCACAAGGGAGGGGGCCCCACTTGAGGAGGCACCACACCCACAAGCACTACAGAAGTGGAGGTTCACGTGGTAACATAGAAAGGGCTCCAGGGTACAGCCTTGCTGCTGTATTGAACAACTGGCAAAAAAAAAAAGGAAAAATGACCACTAAAACTTTTCATCAATGATAATCTATTATACTTTAAAAACAGTTTTACTTTCCTCTTGTCCTATATTTTTGCATGGGTCCCTCTGAATTAACCAGAAATCTCCAGGATTTCTTCATGCACAGTAATACAAATAAATATAGCTTCTATTCTTATTTGAATTAAGGGACGTTGCATTTAGTTCTTTCCCATGTTTGATTCATGAAAAAGAAATCCTGAAGTGTATCTGTAAAACACAAAGCTCGAGTTACCCAAAGAGAAATAATCACATGATTAGTGGGTCAGATGATATTTCATCTTTGCATTTCTTTAGAAAACTGCATACTACTTTCTACAATGAGAATATTAACCTGTATTTTGACCAAGAGAGTACAAAATTTCCTTTTCTCCACACTCTCACAACATTATTACCTTCTGAGTTTTTTAAAGGGCAGGTTTTTACTATGAGCAGTACCCCAGACTGGCCTTAGAATCAAATCCTCTTACTCCAACCCCCTAAATGCTTGGAATTACAAGCCTTTACCGCCACACCTGGCTTCTTTGATTTTTTTGATAAGAGTTATAATAATTATGAAGTAGTATCATAGTAATTTTGAGCTGAATTTCTCTAATGACGTCTGTTCAGAAAGCATTAAGCCAGCATAGAAGTGGTATTACACACAACTTTGTGATTTTCAGGGCTTTTTGGAAAGCATGTCTATTCAGAACTTTTGTCCATTTTAAATCAAGTTTCTTATTTATCTCATCTTTAATGTCTCTATACAAAATCAATACTTAATTCAATGTAGTAGAAAGGAAAAATTAAACAACGCCTAACATTTTTCAATTTTCAATAAAATGATATTGCTTAAATCATTTTCTGTTTATGCTTGAGACTATATAACTCAATTTGGGTAGACCTTTTGCAAAACTTTATGTACATTATTTATTTTATGTTGATTGCTCTTTCCAAACCCTGCGTGTCTAATTTTGGCTCTTTCAGTCTCATGTAGTTGATTTCAAACTGAAGAATAAATGGAAGGAAACAAACAAAAAAATAGAGTTCCTCTCATCTGATGATGCCTCTACAAGAATGAGGAAAGAGTTCATCCTGCTAAGGATCTATGATAGGCTTTCAAAAAGATAGTTCATTCTTCTAGGTTTTCCCTATCTTTGTGATGTACCTTAAATTATGTAAACCAAAATATACTGTTCAGATACGATTATGTTTTATCAGTTTTGTACATTTTCATATGGACTTCACATCTGCCTACAACATTCCTTCTTTATAATGTCCCTGATATTTTTACACTATCAAAACATAAGATAACCATTTTGATTTACAGCATGAGAAGTTATCCACCTGGGTTCCTTGGAAGCAGAGCATTGTCAATAGGTAACATTACTTCTGGTTGCTCACTACATGTAATGGTTTCTGTAATACATTTTATTTAGTATTTAAAAAACTGTTGGCTAAACTCAAAGCTCATTCATAGAAGTTTATGTTAAATTTTTCACAAGTTTTATTTCTCTTAATTCTTAAGATAACATTTGCTATAATGCTAATGTTATTACCATTTTAGTGTTGGGAAAATTGTAATTAAAGGCACTAAGTGAATGGTCCAAAGACACACAGTGAGGAAGGAAATGAATCAAAGTTTCCAAAAATCTTTCAGCAATTACAGAAAAGGTAGGTAAAATCTCACCATTCTCTTACACTCTAAATTCAATATTCATATTGCCCAAGAAATAATAGCATAGCAATTATTCCCCATGATGATTTTTTTCTGTCACAATTTGACTTCAGCACAGACTGTGTTGGCGACATTGCGTTATCATGTACATAATTGAGCTTATAAATTGATTTTCAAAGACAGCCAAATTTCTTCTGTCCTACACTTCCATTTTTCTTTTAAAAAAGTACCAAAACATTTAAATATCATCACTTTCTGTCTTTTAAGAATCCAAAAGAGAAATAAATTCACATTTAATTTAATAAATTCACATTTACTTTTAAAGCAAAGTGCTTTAAAAGTAGGAGATGATAATAACAGGCCCCCATGAAGTAAATTTTCTTCTACTTTTAAAATTATTCTGACAGCCTTGTGCTGGTTGGTCACACCTGTAATCTTGTCTACTTGAGATATCTACTCAGGAGGCTGAGATCTGTGGAGAACAATTGGAAGCCAATCAGGGCAAAAAAATATTTGAGATTATTTTTCAAAAATTTTAATGAACTAGCAAAGAGCCAGGAGTGGAGATGTAGCTCATATAATAGCTCACCAATCTAGAGAGGAAAGGCCTAGCAAGACCTTGAAGCCCTGAATTCAAATTCTGATCACACCAACACGTGTGCACTCATGCACAAACACACAGATTTATTCATAATACCTTCATGTCAGTGTTTTGCATTAATTTATTTGTTAACGATATTATATGGGTAAAATAAGGGAAATGAACTCTTCAATCTCAGAACATTTTTATACATTTTTTTATTTTAACAATACTGCACAGAGGGGTTACATTTACATGAGCAAGGTAATGAGTACATTTCTTAACAAGCATTGTTACCTCCTCCTTTGTTTTTCCCCCACCATCCCTTCTCTCCCACCTCCACAAGTACACTCCACTCCTCCTCTCCCCCTCCCCCTGCCTAAATTGTACAATTCATTTTTCAACATAGTGTCTTGTGCATCTCATTGTTACCAAGGGTCAAACCGTATCCCTATTTAAGCATTTTGTTTTTTCCTTCCCCTCCCCAAATTAAAGAAACGTATATACAAGATGTAGGCGCACCAACTTCAAATATAGTGAAAAAAGGGGTTATAGCATGGTTGAGGAACATACAAAGAAACAAAAAAATCACATCATATAGTATTTGTATGTTAGAAATAATAACAAGATAGAACCACTTGTGTTCCTATCTTGGGGTTCATTTAGCTTAACATCATCTTATCTGGTCAAATGCACATAGCTTTTGACATTTTATGATAATCCGGGACATATATTAGTTATTGAAAATAAGAGAAACCATGGGACCTATGTTTCTTTGGAGTTGGCTTATTTCACTTAATAAATTTTTTTCCAAGTCTTACCATTTCCAAACAAATTGGGCGATATCATTCTTTCTGATGGAAGCATAGAATGCAATTGTATATATTTACCACGTTTTCTGGATCCATTCATCTACTGAGGGGCATAGGGGTTGGTTACATATCTTAGCTATGGTAAATAATGCTGCAATAAACATAGTTGTGCTGGTAGTTGTAGTATGGTCTTGTTTGTGATCCTTTGGGAAAATGAACAAAAGTGGGGTTGCTGGGTCATAAGGGAGCTTTATGTGGAGTCTTTTGAAGAAACTCCATACTGCTTTCCAAAGTGGTTGAACACGTTTACACTCCCACCAAAAATGGAGTAGGGTTCCCTTGTGGCCACATCCCCTCCAGCATCTGTTGTTGTATAAATATGGATTGCCTCATGAATGTGCGAGTCATCCTTGTTCAGGGGCCATGCTAATCTTCTCTGTATCATTTCAATGTTAGTAAATGGGCTACCAGAACATGTTTTTTTTCCGGGGGGTCCAGTCGTGGGGCCTGTACTCTGGGCCTGGGCGCTGTCCCTCAGCTCTTCAGCTCAAGGCTAGCGATAGCTCTACCACTTGAGCCATAGCGCCACTTCCAGCTTTTTTCTTTTTGTTTATGTGCTGCTGAGAAATTGAACCCAGGGACTCAGGCATGCAAGGCAAGCACTCTACCACTGAGCCACCTTCCCAGCCCCAGAACATTTTTTATATAGAAAGTGTAATTGATTTTCTTAAACTAGACAATTCCACAAAAAGTAAGTTCAAAAGAATTGTCATGAAATTTTAGAATCATGCATTTCTTACATAAGCACACATTTTTGATGTTGGCATCATTTGTGGAGGGGAAGGGAAAAATATTTAAATAGGGATACAGGAAAACCAATTGCAGCAACGAAAGGAACTTTACAACTTTGGCATCTCTACTATGCCATACCTGCAGATTGTAATTTGATTGCTTATTTTGAGGTAGTATCACTATGCTGGGCCTGCTTGGACTGTAGTCCTCCAAACACAAGCAAAACACATTGCACCCAGCAAATGGTTAGAGTTTCTGAAAAGTCTTTTTTTGTCTGGGCTTGCCTGGAAATGCAATACTCTAATCTCTGTTTTCTAAGTAGATAATATTACAGGATTGAGCCACTTTATCCAATAAAAGTATACAATTTCAAGATATCTTGATATTGCCTATATTTGTGCTTAACATATATAGCTAACCTTAATTTTCTCCCTCTTTTGTTGAGTAATCTGAGTTGAAAATATTGATTTTCTTGATATACATGGCTTTGTTTTGGATGGAATCCCCTCACAATTCAAAAAATCTCCCAAAAAGTTTATGTCAAGAATCACGGAAAAGAAGGCTTCAGGTTGGGAAAAACCCCACTGATCCTTAACTTATAATTGCAGTATATTTATAGTGTTAGTCAATGCTTTTGAAGAATGAGAAGAGAAGGAAGGCAGAAATGTGAAAGATGTCAGGTCTCTGTAGAATTTCTGTAGTTGTCACTTCATGTTATCTTCTTCCTTAAAACTTGATTTATTAAGACCCTCTGGGTGGATATTGGTTGGACTGATTGGTAAACTTACCCAAGAAATGAAGCTGATTTTAGAAGGTGATGATTTGGTAAATAAAGGAATGATGAGAATGAGCACAGATATTGTCACAGAATGAACCGGCAAGGTTCAATTGCTGAACAGCAAAACAAAGCAGCTTCAAGTCCGATGATCGACATTGAAACATATATAGATAGATGCATATATGTATACATATACACACATATGTGAAAAAGTAAATATCCAGTAGAATACAGAGAAACTTGGTGTGACAAGTATTAAACTATATCAAACTGGTTGTAGGAAAGGTACAGTAAAATATCAATTGTTTAGCATAGATTTTGCATAGATTTGTAAAGGATGAAAATTTTTCCTTCATTTTATACTTTACAAATATCCTTAGTATGGTTTAAGTTTTTTTTTTTATATTGTAGTTGGAGCATCTATACAATGTTGAGAATCGGCATTACATAAAGTATGCAACATGAATACGACAGCCTGCATAGGAAAGTTCATTAGATTCTTATTTCCAATTAACCAACAGGAGAAATGGAGTTCCAGGTCAGATTTTATGTAGCGCACTGGCCTTGAACACAAGAGCACCATTCAGGCCGTGAGTTTAAGCTCTAGGATCTACAGAAACAAAAACACAAAATACAACTTGGAGTTAGATATTTTATAATGAAGCATTTTTATATACTTTACCTTGTTAGAAAGACTAGATTTCTGTGTTAGCTTTATAACCTACCATAATAAGTGATATTGTCCATTTAATAAACAGAAAGGCTTACTCAGATTTATAAGTTTGAAGGTTTGAGTGTATGTTCAATTGGTTTTATGGCTTTGGTGGCCTATGACAAGACAACGTCAAGGTGGGGCGTATGTCAAAAAGAAATGTTTTTGACCTAGAATGATTAAAGAGAAAAGAAGAAAGTAGATGACAGTCCATGTTCTCATAGGTTTCACTCTGAAGAACTTAATCTCCCAAAGAACTATTCAGGTATTCTCCACAGTCTGGGAGGAAATGATAAGTCATTTTTCTTTAACACATAGGTCTTTCTGGGGCATTCTAAATTCAAATGGCAACACCTTCACCAATGATAATGACTTGTCCAGGGGTTGAAGCAACTAGATATGTCTACAAATTCTAATTAGATCTCAGCAGACTAAATATCTTATGGAATTCCTATTAAAATATTTTCTTGCATACTTACTGGGTCTTCATACTACACATGTGTATATCTGTGTATATGTGTGTATGTGTGTGTTTGAATAAACTAATATAGCATTGTAGCAGATAAAATATTAGTGTGGCCTTTTTCTTCTCATACCATGAAAACCTGCCACAATTCCCAATCAAATTCCATCCAAGATCAACATTAATGCTGTTCCAAAATTCTGTATGCAAACCCATGTACATCTACTTCATTTAAGACGGCAATGGTGCATGAAAATGTTAAGTCTTCCAATTACATTGTCACCAAGGAAACAACGTACAATATTTCCTTTAAAAATATCTAGATTGGCTGGGCGCTGGTGGCTCACACCTGTAATCCTAGCTACACAGGAGGCTGAGATCTGAGGATTGCGGTTCAAAGCCAGCCGGGGCAGGAGAGACAGTGAGACTCCTATCTCCAATAAACCACCAAAAAACCGGAAGTGGTGCTGTAGCTCAAATGGTAGAGCACTCGCCTTGAGCTGAAGAGCTGAGGGACAGTGCCCAGGCCCAGAGTTCAACCCCCACGGCCGACAATATATAGATAGATAGATAGATAGATAGATAGATAGATAGATAGATAGATAGATAGATAGATAGATAGATTGTAGAACACTTTAGCCAGAAAATTGAAGGAGTATACTTCATAGGATTTAATTTAAATATTTAGTCACTGAAATGGATATTCAATATCCACAACTTAGAGCCCTTTTAAAATACATAATTGCAAACCTCATCTATTACCATCTTCCGTGAAGACAGTCCTTGCTGAAAACGAACCAAATGTGGTAAACCAATTAAAAAGTACGCCATTGTCAAATGCTGTTGTTTTAAATCATGGAAGTGACAGAGCAATTAATGCCAGTGAACAGCTGGTTCTAAGGAGTATGGAAAGTGATTACTTTGTACTCTAGGTGGAAAACTCCACAGATGTTTCAGATTGTGCTTCGTTCTAGGCATTTGTGAGATACATTTTGGAAAGCACAATGAATGAAAGCATGTTGTTTTATAAAGATCTGCTGGCTGACAAACCAAGGAATGAAAAGTTATTGAAATATTTCAAATGAGAAGACTGACAATAGGGTGGGTAAGATGTGATATGCAGCTTTAGATACACACTGAAGCAAACCAAAGAATAGGAATTTTTTTCCTTAACTAATGCTTTCTGGGTATATTGTGCTATACACTATAATGATGAAATGATCATTTCTTTGGAAAAGTCAGGAAAAAAAACATTGTCACCTGTTGAATTTCTTTTTAAAGTGAATCTTAAATAAAAAGGATGAAGAAATTTAAATATGTTAATAAAACATTGTCAAGTTTTACTTTAATTTTTCAGTAAAAATTAAAACAAACTAACAGACTATTAGTCCATTAAGATTTATAAGTTTCCTGTCATATTTTATTTTCCTTTTGTTCCTCTTTTTTGGGTGATAAGATTATTTTTTTCAGAAAGGCAACCTAGTCTTAACCATTACCCAAAAAGTTTATGCTGTCATAGAATCAGAGAGTTTTATTTATTAAATTAAGACAAAAGTAGGCTCATTTTATGCCAACTGAAAATATAAACACCAAAAACATTTTTCACTAAAAAACCACTCATAAAAAACCATGAGGATTTGGGGGAAGATGGAAGACGAAAAGCTGGAGGGTAAACAAGCTCTTGCATAGAAAGCAGTTAGTGTGCCATCACAGTACAGAGAATTTGGCAAGAGAGGGAAAATCCAGGCAAGATGACAGACCTGAGCACTTGCCAGTAGCCACAGCTGTGGCATCAGTAGGGACAGCGCCAGTGGCTATAGCCACCATATCTACAGAGAGAGTCCACAACAAAGGCCCCAGACGAGGCCGGTGAGCATATTCTACTCAACACCAGCAAGAACTGACAAGGAGCAGATATCTTCATCCTGCAGATCACAGACCAGAGACGACCCAGGAACCAACAATCCAGCATGAGTAGAATCCTGACATCCTCACTCCTCAGGGAGCAGAGGAGGGAAGGCCTCCCCTCCCCCACCACCAGAGATCTCCATCTATGATACTGTGCTACTCAGGGCTGAGAAGATAGCTCCAACTCAGGCTTTGGAAGAAAACAAGAGTCATTTAGCAGGTCATAGGAAGTAGACATGACCTGCCAGGGTCAGCTCCACCCAGGGGAATGTCACCCCACCCAGCCAGTGGTAGCTCTGTCCTCAGAGGAGTGATTTCCTTCACAGGGTAAACAAAACTAAAGGCTGCCCCTCATTAGAGTAGCCTAGACAAACAATTGAAGCTCAGTAAACATAAACCCTGAGAATGGGTTCCATGAGTATTTCAGGAGTTGCGCCTCAGGGAAAAGCTATTGTTTCCTAAAAGGCCTCAACCCTACCCAGAACCTAGACTCATCACAGCATCTTCACACTGGAGGAAACAGCCATCTCCCTCTTTTGTGATACTCAAAGCAGATCTCCCTCCCACTGAAATAGCCTGGGAGGAGGATCACAAAATCCTGAGTAAAGCAGAGCATTTTTCTGCCTGCCCAAAAATACTAACTTAAGAAATCAATCAAGCAAAACGAAAACCAAACACCACAAGCACACAAGCATAAGCAAGCATAACCAAGAGACTGGATATGGACACAGGGGAGATACAGTGTCATCCCATTACCCCCACCCAAAAAAAAAAAAAATCAAAGAACTCTATTTTAACCTTTTTTTCAATTTTTATTTTTTTAAGTGTTTGATGTTAATTTTTTCTCATATTTTTTATTTTTGGTGTGTGTGTGTGTGTGTGTGTGTGTGTGTGTGTGTTTAATCTCTTCTGACCTTTTGGTCCTTTTTTATTGTTTTCATTTTTTTCTCTCTTTCTTCTTTTTTTGTTTGAGTTAATTGCCGTTCTGCTCATCCCCAGATATTTACCTGTGGTCGATTATTAGACCTTATTCCCCATTGTGTTCATACTTAATCCAGAAATTTATTACTCTATTCAAAACGTCTTAGGCTTAACTTCTTTAATAGCAGTATTATCTCTTTATACCAATATAATTTTCAAGTAACTAATTTTAAAACTTTTAACTTTTTAGTTTTTCATGTTTCCTTTCTATCCGTCCTCTCATTTCATCCTTTCCTTTTCTTCTCTCAATATCATTTCTTTAAATTTACATAATTTTTAAGTGTTTCACTTCTTAAATTTAAATTTTTGTTTATCCATTTTTTTCTTTAGTTTTTAAAATCTCTCTCCTATCATTCTGTCCAATCCATTTCCCGCTCAGAAATTAGGACTTGGTTAAATTCACTCTTCTCTTACCTCTCCACATCCCTCTAATCCCATTTTTCTCCACATTTCTCCCTAAACCTAATAATTTCTGGTGTGTCAAATCCTTTTTGCATTTAGTAGCCCCTTAGTTCATGGTTGTTTGATGTTGAATAGATTGTATCTGATGAACTAGATTGTATCTGCAGACATTTTGACTGTGCAACTACAGAACTCCAGTTGATGCTTGCCTTAAAATAGTGTTCTAGCACAAATTGGTTTTACCTTCATACCAAATGGGCAAAACAAGCCAAAAAAACAAGAAAAATGGCAAGTCCGGGTATACAAATTCCCACTCATGATAATCAGGAGACCGATTAGTTAATGAATAATGCAGAGAAGAGTTCCCAAAAAGCTCTACAAACACTCCTTGTAAACATGGTGAATGAATAGATTGAAAACTTGCAAAGGACTCTGTGAGTGTGATAGAGAGCAACAGGGGGCGAACCAATGATTAATACAGGAATCTTATGAACATGAGGAAGCTACTCAAAGATTAATACAGGAATTGCATGAACAGGTAGAGAACAGTGAAAGCGAAATACAGGAATCGCATGAGAAAGCTGAGATCAGTCAAAGAGAAAGACAGGAATTGCATGATTGTGAGGAAGCTAATCAAAGAGTAATACAGGAATTGCGAGAGAGGGATGACAATTGACTAAATCAATAAAGGCATTGATGGAATCTATGAATAGACAGTTGAATGAATTCAGAGGGGGGAATGCCCAATGGAGCCCAATAAAAGGAATGGGAGTCCTAGGAAACCATAAGGAATAATCTAAGTGATTTGAGAATAAAAACTGAACACCAAATTAAGGAAGTAAAGTTCATACAAGACCTAAAACAAAGCTCCAACAAAGAACTTGAATCCATCAAAGCCAAACAATTAGAAGGAAAAGAAATAAAAAAACAAAGTAGAAAATCTTGACAGTCAGTTAGACCATGCAGAAGATAGAATCTCAGGGATAAAAGACAGCCTAGATATTATAGAGAAAGAATGTATAACTATCCAAGACAAATCCAAGAAATATGATAGATCTATTCAACATTTGGAAGGCACCATCAGAAGGCCTAACCTGAGGATAATGGGTGTAGAGGAGCACCTAGAGACAGAAGTTAATGGTTTAGAAATTTTATGTAACAGAATCTTAGTAGAGAACTTTCCAAACATGCAAAAAGATAAGCCTATGCAGATACAAGACGCTTTTAGAACCACCAAATCAGACTTACAAAAGATACTTAAAGATGTCCTACACATAGAAAACCAATAAGACCACAATAAAGGCCAAGAAACAGCATCCAAGGGAATAAAATTAGAACTCAACACTAAAAGCCACCAAAGAAAAGTCCTGTAACACATGGAGGCTGAACAACACACTGTTGAATCACCAATGGGTCATAGAAGAGATTAGAAAGGAAATGCAAATGTTCGTGATATTCAACAAAAATGAACACATAAATTGCCAGCTTCTCTGGGACACAGAAAATGCAGTTCTCAGAGGCAATTTTGTACCTCTGAGTTTCTACATCAACAAATTAGAGAGATCTGAAAACAACAATTTAATTAGACATCTGAACCTTCATGAAAAAGAGCAACAAAATAAACACCAATCCAGTAGATTGAAAAAATAATTAAATTTAAATCAGAATTAAACTAATTAGAATCCAAAAAAACCTAGAAAGAATCAACAAAACAAAGAGTTGGTTCTTCAAAAAGTTAACAAAAGTTGACAGACCCTTAGCAAATCTTATCAGAAGAAGAAGAGCACACAAGGAAATAAACTCAGAGATGAGAATGGAAACATCACCACAGAAACAACCAAGATACAGAACATTATAAGGGAATACTTCTCAAAGCTTTTGCTAATAAGTTTGAGAATCTGGTAGAAATAGACCTTTTCCTAGCAAATATTGACATGACAAAACTAAACCAAGATGAGTTAAACCAACTTAACAGACCCATATCAAGCATTGAAATAGAAACATCAATAAGAGTACTCTCATCTAAGAAAAACCCTTGACCAGATGAATTTACAGTGAAATTCTACAAGGACTTCAAAGCAGAGCTCACACCAATACTCCTCCAACTTTTCAATGAAATTGAAAGAGAAAGTGCACTACTGAACTCATTCTATGAAGACATCATAACCCTCATCCCAAAACCAGGCAGGGACTCATCAAAGAAACAGAACTATAGACCCATTTCTTTGATGAACATTGATGCAAAACTTCTCAACAAAATTTTGGCCTACCTACTTCAACAATTCATCCAAAAAATCATACAACACGATCAAACAGGATTCATTTCAAGTTTGCAAAGCTGGTTAAATATATGCAAATCAATTAATATAATTCATCACATCAACAAGAGCAAGGATAAGAACCACATGATTATCTCAATAAATGCAGAAAAAAGCATTTGACAAGTTCCAAAACCCCTTTATGATAAAGGTTCTGGAAAAATTAGGAATCCAGGGAACATTCCTCAAAACAATAAAGGCTGTATATGACAAACCTACAGCCAGCATTATACTTAATGGTGAAAAACTAAAGCCATTTCCTCTTAAGAACGAAACAAGGATGTCCAATCTCTCCACTTCTCTTCAATTTAGTATTAGAATACCTAGCTACAGCAATTAGACAAGAGGCAATCATTAGAGGATCCAAATAGGTAAAGATCATGTAAAACTCTCCCTCTTTTCAGATGATATGATCTTATATTTAAAGATTCCCACAGAATCCACTCCCAAATCACTCATGCTCATTGAAAACTTTGGCAGAGTAGCAGAGTATAATGTTAACCCTCAAAAATCAACGGCTTTACTATACGCCAACAATGAGAATAGCGTGGCTGAAATAAGGAAAACAACTCCATTCGTAATAGCCCTACAAAAAATGAAATGACTAGGAGTTAGTTTAACCAAAGAAGTAAAAATCTCTATGATGAAAACTTAAAAAACCTAAAAAAGGAAATCAAAACAGAACTTAGAAAGTGGAAAAACATCTCTGGATTGGAAAGATCATCATCATGAAAATGGCTACACTTCCCTAGGCTATGTACAAATTCAATGTGATAGTTATGAGTATTCCAACCTCATTCTTCAAGAAAATAGAAGAGGCAATCCAAAAATTCATATGGAACAATAAAAGACCTCGAATAACAAAAACAATCCTTAATAGAATAGTGCTGGAGGAATACCAATACCAAATGTCAAACTCTACTACAGAGCCATAGTAATCAAAACAGCATGGTATTGGTACCAGAACCGATCTCAGGACCAATGGAATAGAAGTGAAAACCCAGAAATTAACCCACAGACATATAGCCATCTAATCTTCGATAAGGGAGCTAAAAAAATAGAATGGAAGAAAGGAAGCCTCTTCAGTAAGTGGCTGGCACAATAGGTCAATCACTCATAGAAAAATAAAGCTAAATCCTTAACTTTCACCCTGCACCAGAATCAACTCCAAATGGATCAAAGACCTGGAGTCACAGCAGACACCCTAGGTCTCCTTGTCACAGGCCAAAATTTTCTTAATAGAGACCCAGAAACACAACAAATCAAAGAAAGGTTAGACAAATGGGATTGTATGAAATTGCAGAGCTTCTGCATGGCAAAGGATAAATCTAGCAAGATCAGTAGAAAACCCAAGGATTGGGAGAAGACCTTCACTAGCCATACAACGGACAAGGGTTTCATATCCAAAATGTACCAGGAATTCACAAAAGTAAATCTAAGAACAAATCCTCAAACAACTTCCCAATAAATAAGTGGGCTAAAGACTTAAAGAGAAACTTCTCTGAAGAAGAAAGAAGGATGGTCAATAGACACATGAAGAAATACTCAACTTCCCTAACCATAAAAGAAATGAAAATCTAAACAATATTGAGATACCACCTCACCACAGTTAGAATGGCTATAATCAAGAACTCTAATAACATCAGAAGCTGGAGGGGATGTGGACAGAAGGGAACCTTACTGCATTGTTGATGGGAGTGTAAATTTGTTCAACCACTTTGGAAAGCAGTATGGATGTTCCCCAAAAGACTCCACATAGCGCTCCCCTATGATCCAGCAATCCCACTTTTGGGCATTTACCCAAATGGTCACAAACATGACGATACTAAAGCTTACCAGCACAACTATGTTTATTGCAGCCTTATTTACCATAGCTAAGATATGGAACCAACCCAGATGCCCCTCAGTAGATGAATGAATCAAGAAAATGTGGTATATATACACAATGGAATTCTATGCCTCCATCAGAAAGAATGGCATTGCCCCATTTGTTAGGAAATGGAAGGCCTTGGAAAAAATTATATTAAGTGAAGTAAGCCAGGCCCAAAAAATATAGGTCCCACGGTTTCCCTTATTTGCAATAACTAGTATATTTGTGAGACAAGCAGAAACGGTCAGATAAGTTGATTTTAGATGAAATGAACCCCAAGATAAGGACTCAAATGTTTTTTTTCCCTCTTGGTATTGTTTCTAGCTTATTTATAAGATGATTTCTTTGTTGCTTTGTATGTCCCTCCCCCATGGTATAATCCCTGTTTTCACTGTATTTGATGTTGGTATAATTTGTGGAGGAGAAGGGAAAAACAAATTCTTTAAATAGGGATACAAGTGGACTCATTGCAACAATCAGATGTATAACACGTTATGTCAGAAAACAAACTTTACAACTTTGGTGCATGGGTTGGTTTTGGGTGGGAGGGGATGGGAAGGGATGGGAAGGGGAAACAAAGTAGGGGGCAACAATGCTTGATAAGAAATGTAATCTTTACTTTTCTCATGTAATTGTAACCCCTCTCTATGTATTTTCATAATAAAAATCATGAAATAATAAAGTAAAAATCCATGTCAATTTTTTGTGTTGTTGTTGTTGGTCGTGTGGCTTGAATTCTGGGCCTTGGCGATATCTCTCAGCTCTTCAGCTCATTGATTCCACTGAATCACTTGAGCTACTGGGCAGACTTTTCTGCCCAGGCTGGTTTTGAACCACCATCCTCAATCTCAGACTCCTGAGTAGCTAGGATTACAGGCAGGAGCCCCCAAAGCCCAGATTCAAGTCAATTTGTAAAGAGCAAGCTTATTGAAACTTCTGGCTTTTTCCAATAAACAATCTTACTTTTTAGCATTAGTTTATAACTATGAGTTATTTTTAGATGTAACTGTAAAGTTTTTAGTAGAAACAAACATAATTTTTACTATTGCTCATTATCACAAATCCCTTGTAATTGACTTTCCCCAAAGTCAATTATTATATACTAAATTACTCACTATTACATATCTATACTACATACAGTGTGAAGCAAAAATAGTTTGGACCATTTCATATAAATTATTAGATGGTATTTTAGCATTATAAATTTGCATCTGTGATTTTAAAAGAAGGAAATTGTAAAAGTGTAGTGTGTCCTAATTAATGCAAAATTTATAAGTTCATACAGACAAAATTATTTTCTTTCCACTAAAGGCTTTGAAGTAATACTATTGGAAATAGTGAGGCAAAAGGAGGAAGAATTCCAATCATGTCAAAGAATGTCTCTGTTATTCTGCTACCCCTTCCACTAACAAAACCTACCCGGTACCAGATGTCACAAAACTTCAAGTATCTCTCTTAGAAATCTATTTGGAAAAGTTCTAAATCACTGATTATTTATGTACTTTCTGTTATATGAAACAAAATATAGACATATAACAATTGAAATAAAATGCACACATACGTTGAAGTCACCACAGCTGGAAAAACAACCAACAAAGTAGAACTCCTCCAGGAACAAAAACATGTTGTGTCCGGTTGTTTTGAATCACAAAATCCTCAAATACATGTTACCCTTGAGTAGATCCATAAAGATAACTGTGTCTCAGAAGTACAGTTGTGTTAATTAGTAATTAAATTCATCTAGATGAACCTAATATAGCAAATCACGTGAATGGATCAAATTGTTTAAAACAAATGTGACTGTATGTGGAGTGAAAGCTGCACATATTTAAAAGAATAAAATAAAAATCATCACATACTTAAAAAATTCAGAAATGCAACCAATAAGTCCAATAGTATCCATATTAAGACCTAAATCCTACTGATTTAACAAGAACAAAATATGCAAATAATAGAATCTGAGCAGTGTACCTGAGTGTACATAATTTCAAACTACTCCAAATTACACTTCGTAGAAGACTGAATGTGGGTTAATTAAAGGAAAACATCAACCCATGATATAAATGACATTAAAAATCTCATGAAAAGAGAGAAGTAGTTTCTGGAAAATACTATTTTAATAAGTGGTGGTCAAAATCTTTCTAGTGCAGACAAAATTGCATACCTATTTAGTTAGATCCAAAAAAGATCCAAGATACTCAAAGTGATTTGAAACTTTGGCAAAATAGCAGGATACAACTGTAACATTATTATGAATGTTGACTCTGGCATGGAATTAATTTCCTCTTTGATCTGACAAATGATTATATGAAAGAACAGAATTTCAAATAAATATCAAGACCTAACTAAACATATAATCAGAAAAGTCATCATGCAAGCCGTATTGCAACTGGGATAAAAGAAATACCAGTTATGCTGATTCTGTATTTACTGTAAATGTTGATTTTTTCATAAATTATTTCCTTTAGCTTGCATTTTTAAAATACTGTGTTAATAATGTATATCTTGGTGACTAATTTTGGATTCCTCCTTCAATTTAGTTCTGAGTTTAATGTCTAACTTCAGTTCCTAACCCATGAAATTATGTTGATTACAAAACAAATCTAATAACCCTGTTTTATTTATTTATTTTTTGGGGGGGGTCCAGTCGTGGGGCCTGAACTCTGGGCCTGGGTGCTATCCCTCAGCTCTTCATCTCAAGGCTAACGCTCTACCACTTGAGCCACAGCACCACTTCCGGCTTTTTTTCCTTTTGCTTATGTGGTGCTGAGGAATCAAACCCAGGGCCTCTTGCATGCAAGGCAAGCGCTCTACCATTGAGCCACCTTCCCATCCCACCACTGTTTATAATACACAAAATCTCATAAGCCTGACACCAATAAGCATTGGTTATCATTTTGATATCATGGTCTCATGACTGATGAGGCTTACCTGCATGAGTATAGTTGTACCTAGATTCCTCAGCCTAAATTTAGCCACTGTTAAAAAATGTTTATATCTTTATTTGTCACCCATCGGAGATTAAACCTGAGTATAAACCTAAGAAAAATGATAAGGTGAGAATTTATCTTTTCTAGATATAAAGTAAAAAAGATTCAGCATAGAGTAACTCACTAGTTTAAAGTCAACTTATTTCTCCAAAACTTTCTAAGCATTTCCTTAAAATGTGTATTATTCTCAAGGGAATGAGGAATGTGAGAAGAGGACTAACCTAGCATTATCTTTAAATGCACATAATTTGGATTTACCTCTTTATTTTGCTATAGGCATGTTTGATTTAAAAAACTGTTTGAATAATTGATTTCCAGGTCAGGTATAATATATCCTTGTTGCATATTCCAAAGTACATTCAGAAAATTCTATATAGCAATTAAGTAAAGAAAGTCCGGGCAGAAAATATGGCATCTCTATACTATGTGACACCCAATACTTAGGTATTTCATTATGCCCCCATTTAATGAATGTGATTGTTTAAATCTTCATCAAGTATTAATTAAACTCAATCAGTGTCCTATAAAATAATTGTGTATAATTTTATCCTAGAATCATTCAAGAACTGCCCATTCAATCATGATATACATCACATTCCATTGGTATTCATATGGATAGGAATGAGTTTCTTAGGATCTCCCACCTGCCATTTGGAGGTGGCAGGACCAGGATTCAAACTGTGGGCTCCAGCTCCCACCACTTCAACCTGAGGATAGGGAACTCACTGGTCTGTCCAAGAACATCAGCAAGAGCAGTGATTAGGCAGGTACCAATGGCTCTCAGCAGTCCTCCTTGATACTTACAAGGCTGTGATAGGAGGATCATGGTCAAAATCACCCTAAGCAGAAAAGTCCTTGAGACCCCTGTCTAACTTCAGTGCCAACAAAGCCAGAAGTAGAGCCGTATGGCTCCACTGGCAGAGGGCTAGCCTTGAGCAAAAGCAGGTCATGGACTGTGCCCAGATCCTGACTTAAAGTTCTGGGACTGGCAAGAAGCAGACATACACAACAATCTGTGCAGCCATCAAGCTAAAGCAGGTCACCCTTTTGTCCCCAACTCAATTGGACAGAGTTCCCTGTGAAAGGGGCTAGGGGGCCACTGTCATCTTGACTCCAACCATTCTGCGTGCATCACAGGATTCCAGCCACACCCCCATTATTTCATGGTTCTTTCTGACCAATGGGATACAAGAATTGTTGCCACGCCCACATTCCATGCTGTCTGATAGATGGACTAGGCTCTGTTAGCACACTTGGAGGCTGAGATCCACAGGGGGAAAATCCGTCAACAGGAGCAGCAGGCCCGCTGTAGGCACCCGGGCCACCAGGCAGCTCAGTGCCAGACTAAGCTGGAGCCACAGGCCCTCTCCACCATGAGCTGTCACCACAATATGTGTGGGGATGGGATGCGGGACATATGGGTATCTAAGAAGAAAATCTGCTTCATCCATGACCTGCCTGATGATGTGGACTTCCAGAGTCCAGCAAGTGAGCTCCACCATGGATACAGCCAGCTGTCAGCACACATCTGAACCATCGAAGAGTCCCTTTTGGTGTGTAAAGAGCAGATGTTGGTCCTGCATGAGCTGTGCTGGGAGAAAGCCGAGTGTTTGCAGTGGCTGTCCCAGGAGAAGATGGAGGAGAGTGCTGCGGGAGCTGCAGTTGCTCCCAGCAGGGGAAGCCACAGACAGCAGTCTCCAGATGCCAGTACAGGCTGGTCCCCCCCCCCACCAACACTGCTTCAGATGCCTCAGGGCCTGTGGTGGGTGAAATGAGGGAGGAGCAGAAAGGTTTTGAAGAATTGCAACTTGAAGACAGCATGGAAACTGCCAGAGGAGAGGTCAGGGTTCCAGACCCCATAGTGGACTCCCTCAAGGAGCTTATCCTGCCAAAGATGCCCCACATCCAGATCCACCCACAGCTCCCAGGCTCAGGTGAGGAGTGCTCCCTCACTTTCTTCTGTAGATTGATGCAGATAATGACTCTCTATGTGACATACTGACTCTCAAAGCCTTGGCAGCCACCAGAAGTAAGTGGCCAGGTGCCCTTCTCTCAGGACTCCATCTACCAGGTGATGGGAAAGTTAAACTGGGGGTCGGGTAGGGCATAGGCTGCTGGGAATTGGCCCAAATTCAAGGGACATCTAATGGCCCATCGGTGGCCAGGAAAGAGGCCCATGTTATGCTTATCGCAATTAATAAATTGTTTACAAAGCAAAAAAAAACCCTCCAAGAACGATTTATTCTTCTAGTCCTGGGGCTTGAACTCAGGGCCTGTCCACTGTAACTGAGCTCTTTTTTTATTATTGTAAAGATACTATAAAGAGGGTTACAGTTACATGAGTGAAGTAATGAGTACACTTCCTCTTGAACATTGTTACCCCCTCGATTGTTTTCCCCCTACCGTCCCCTCCCTCCCTACCTTCCTTGAGGTTCTTTTTTTTTTTGATTGTGATTAAGTGATTACATAATTTCCGGAATTTCACAGTATTGTGGAATAATGATGCTCATTTAAAGTCACAAGTTCATTCTAACTTTCCTGGAGAAATTGTCTATCACAGTCTGTAACATATAACGGTGTTCACATGTTATATACCATATATGTGATCAGCAGCATGGGGATATTTAGTAGTGGTTCAACCAGATGAGTGGGAGTTCTTTGTTTCTTAAGTCCTGTTAGTTTTGTCGTATCACCTAACATTTTGGATTTAGCATCCACTTATCAGGGAGACCATGTACCATTTGTCTCTTCGTTCTTGGCTTATCTTGCTCAACATGATTCCATCTAGCTCCATCCATTTCCCTGCAAATGCCATTATTTTGTCATTTCTAATGGCTGCATAATATTCCATTGTGTATAGATACAACAATTTTTGGATCCATTCAGCTGAGGTCGAGCATCTGGGTTGTTTCCATATGCTAGCTATTGGAAACAGTGCTGCAATAAACATGGAGGTGCACGTGTCCTTGTATATTGGTTCCTGTTGTTCAGGGTAGATGCCTAGAAGTGGTATGACTGGGTCATAAGGGAGGTCAATCTTTAGCTTTCTAAGGACCCTCCAGACTGCTTTCCAAAGTGGTTGTATAAGTGTACATTCCCACCAGCAGTGTAATAGGGTTCCTCTTTCTCCACATCCCCTCCAGCATTTGTCGTTGGCTGATTTGTGGATGTGGGACATTCTGACTGGGGTAAGGTGGTATCTCAGGGTTGTCTTTATTTGCATTTCCTTCACCACCAGGCATGATGAACATTTCCTCATGTGTTTCTTTGCCATTTTTATTTCTTCATCTGAGAAGTTCCTCTTTAGTTCCCTTGCCCATTTAGAAATTTGTTTGTTAGGTTTGGGAGGGATTAGTTTCTTGAGTTCCCTGTATATACAGGATGTTAACCCCTAGTCTGATATATAGCTTAGTTGCGATAGATTTAGCTGTGCAGAAGCTTTTTATTTTAAGTTATTCCCATTTGTCGAGTCTCTCTCCAACTTGTTGAGACCCTGGGACTCTGTTCAGGAAGTTCCTTCCTGTGCCTATTAGTTCAAGTATCTCTCCTACTCTGTCCTGAAGTAGTTTCAGAGATTCAGGTTTAATGTTTAATCCATTTTGAGTTGATGTTGGTGCATGGTGATAGGCTGGGGTCCACTTTTAGTTTTCTGCATGTGGCAGCCCAGTTTTCCCAGCACCAGTGGTTGAAGAGGCTGTGTTTCTTCCATTCTATGTCTTTGGCTCCTTTGTCGAATACTAGCTGGCTGTAGGCCTGTGGGTTTATTTCTGGATCTTCTGTTTTGTTCCATTGGTCTTCGGGTCTGTTTTTGTGCCAGTACCATGCTGTCTTTGTTATTATAGCTCTGTAGTAGAGTTTGAAGTTCGGCATGGATAGCCCTCCCATATTATCTTTATCCCCTAGAATTGATTTGGCTATTCTAGGTCTTTTATTGTTCCATATGAATTTTTGGACTGTTTTCTGTATTTCAGTGATGTACGTCATTGGGATTTTAATAGGAATTGCATTGAATTTGTATATTGGTTTTGGCAGTATTACCATCTTCACTATATTAAGTCGTCCTATCCAGGAGCATGGAAGGTCTCTCCATTTCCTAGTGTCTTCTGCAATTTCTTTCTTTAACTTTTTATAGTTTTCATTAAATAGTTCTTTTAAATCTTTGGTTAGGTTAATTCCTAAATATTTTATTTTGGGGGGAAGTTATTGTGAATGGGGTTGCTCCCTTTATTTCCCTCTCTTCTTGTACATTGTCAGTGTACAGGAAGGCAACTGATTTTTGTGGGTTTATTTTGTATCCTGCTATTTTGCCGAAGTGATTTATGATTTCTAAGAGTTTTGGGATGGAGATTTTGGGATCGTTAAGGTTTAGTATCATGTCATCTGCCAAAAGGGATAGTTTAACTTCTTCTTTCCCTATGCGGATCCCTTTAATGTCTTTTTCTTGCCTTATTGCCCTGGCTAAGGTTTCCAGGACTATATTGAAGAGGAGTGGAGACAGTGAGCCTCCTTGCCTTGTTCCTGATTTTAGGAGAATTGGTTGTAGCATTTCCCCATTAAGTATAATATTGGCTATTGGTCTGTCATAAATGGCTTTTATTGTTTTTAGAAATGTTCCTTCTATTCCTATTTTCTCCAGAGCTTTTAGCATGAATGAATGTTGAATTTTATCAAAGGCCTTTTCTGCATCTGTGGTGATAATCATGTGATTCTTGACCTTGGCTCTGTTGATATGTTGGATTACATTTATTGACTAACGTATGTTAAACCATCCCTGTGTCTCTGGGATGAAGCCTACCTGGTCATAGTGTATATTTTTTTTATGTGTTTCTGGATTCTGTTAGCTAGAATCTTGTTAAGGATCTTTGCATCTGTGTTCATCAAGGAAATTGACCTGTAATTCTCCTTTTTGGTTGGGTCTTTGCCTGGTTTGGGGATGAGTGTGATATTGGCTTCATAGAATGAGTTTGGGATAGCTCCCTCCTTCTCTGTTTCTCTGAAGAGCTTGAGGAGTATGGGTATTAGTTCTTATTTAAAGGTCTTATAGAATTCTGCTATGAATCCATCTGATCCTGGGCTTTTTTGTTGGAAGACTTTTGATAGCTTCCTGTATGTCGTTACAGGATATTGAATTATTTAATTGGTTAACTTCTTCTTTGCTCAGTTTGGGCAACTTGTATTTCTCTAAAAATGCATCCATTTCTGCCGGGTTTTCTTCCTTTAGAGAGTATAACTTTTGTATTTCTCTAAAAATGCATCCATTTCTGCCAGATTTTCTTCCTATAGAGAGTGTAACTTTTGAAAGTAGTCTGTTAGAATTGTTTGGATATCATGGGTACATGTTCTGATGTTTCCCGTGGCATTCCTAATCCTGTTCATATGGGTTTCCTCCCTTCTTTTTTTAATTAATCTTGCCAATGGGCCATCAATTTTGTTTATTTTTTCAAAGAACCAGCTTTTTGTTTGATTAATTTTGGTTATGATTTTCTGATTTTCTAATTGGTTAATCTCTGCTCTTAATTTGGTTATCTGGCTTCGTCTAGTAACTTTTGGTCCCATTTTTTCTTGTTTTTCTAGCTGTTTTAATTGCAACATGAGATTATTTACTTGGTCTGTCTCCATTCTCTTGATGTGGGCACTGAGGGCAATAAATTTGCCCCTCAGGATTGCTTTTGCTGTGTCCCACAAGTTTCTTTGTGAGGTGTTTTCATTTACATTGAGTTGTAGGAAATGTTTTACTTCTTCTCTGATCTCTTCCATTACCCAGGCATTGTTAAGGAGTGTTCTGTTCAATTTCCATGTATTAGAGAAATTTCTGCGGTATGCTTTGTTATTGAAAGCTAGCTTGATTCCACTGTGGTCAGATAGGATACAGGGGATTATGTTGATCCCTTTGTATTTGCTTAAGTTCCTTGCATGTACTATGATATGGTCTATTTTGGAAAACGTTCCATGAGCTGCTGAGAAGAATGTGTACTGTGTTGTTTTTGGGTGAAATACTTGGTAGATGTCAGTTAATTCCCCTTGAAGTATGGCCTCACATAATTCGGTATCTTCTTTGCCAATCCTCTGGTTGGTAGACCTGTCCTTTGGTGAGAGTGGTGTGTTAAAGTCTCCTAGTATTATCGTATTGGGATCCATTTTATTCTGTATGTTTGAGAGCATTTGTTTAACATATCTGGGTGCACCAATATTTGGGGCATATAAGTTGATGATGGTTATATCCTCCTCTTCGATTGTTCCCTTTATTAATATGTAGTGTCCGTCCTTGTCTTTCTGTACTGATTTTAATGAAAAGTTTATTTTGTCAGATATCAGGATAGCTACACCTGCTTTCTTACTGGGGGCATTTGATTGGTAGATCCTTTTCCACCCCTTCACACTGAGTTTGTATATTTGGCCTAGAGGTGGGACTCCTGAAGGCAACAGATGGATGGGTCTTGTTTTCTGATCCAGTCCTCAGTTTGTTTTCTTTTAATTGGCGAATTCAGCCCATTTATATTAAGAGAAAGTATAGAGAGATGCATTGTTGTCCCTGCCATTCCGTTTTCCTAAGTTTTTCTTCTTTCCTTTCCTCTTGTGCTTGCTCAGTTAGACTTTGAGTAATGCCTGTTTGGGGCAGGTCCCAGTTCCCGGTTGCTTTCTTCAGGTTGTGTCCCCCCTCTTAGAATTCATTGTAATGCTGGCTTAATGTTTATGTATTCATTTAGTTTTTCTTCGCATTAAAAGTTTTCAGTTCTCCATCGAATGTGAATGCTAGCTTTGCTGGATATATCAGTCTCGGTTGGCAGTTATTGGCTTTCAGGGCTCGTATGGTGCTTTCCCAGGCTTTTCTTGCATTCATTGTTTGTGTGGAGAGATCTGCAGTGATTCTAATTTTTTTCCTGTTGTAGAATAGCTCCTTCTTCATTTTCATGCAGGATTGTTTCCTTATGATTCAGATCTATCATTTTTACTATAATGTGTCTAGAAGTGTTTCTCCTGGGATCTTGCTTGTTGGGTGTTCTATACTCTTCTGTAATGTAGGTAAGATGCCCTTTTTTGAGGTGGGGAAATTTTTCATTGATTATCTTGTTGAATAGGTGTTGCTTTCCCTTGCTCTGGCATTCCTCATCTTCGTCCACTCCGATTATATGAAGGTTAAGTTTCTTGGCATTATCTGCTTGCTCTTGAATTTCCTTTTGGTTTAATTTGAGTGATCTTTCCATATCTGTCACTTTTTGGTCCAGTTGGTGTATTTTGTCTTCTGTATCTCACACTCTACCTTCCATTTCATTCACTCTGTTGACCGTGGCTTCTATTGTGGTTTGCATGGAGGAAATGGATCCCTTTATGGATTCAATGTTGGTTCTCATAGTACTGGTATCAGTATGTATTACCTCTAATTTGGCGTTTATCTCACTTCTTACTGAGGTTTGTGCAGCTTCTATTTTTGCATCCAACTCTTGTTTGATATCCTGTATCTCTTTTGATAGTTCATCCTTGTGCTCTTTCAAATTCTGATCAATTTCTCGCTTTATTTCTTGAGTCATTGCCTCCAGCACCCCTTGGATATAGCTTTTGTCTTCCATTCCTGCTTTGCTCCCACTCGGGCTCTCCCCTGCGTGGCTGCTGGCTTTTGAGGTGAGCTTGCTGTCCTGGGTGGTGGTAAACCTTATGATTTTTCTCTGTGATTTTCGCATGGGGAGACTGCTCTGCAATTTTGTTTTGGTGTGTCTGTCTTTGCTTGGTTGCTGATTCTGTATTGGTAGAGAGAGTCTGTGCCTGATCTGGTTTCTGTTGAGAGCCTATTTCCAGCTGCTGTTCTGACCTACTTAGGATTCTTGGCTCTCTGCTGTAGATTGCTGGCAATTCCCGCCTTTGGAAGGGTTGAGCAGCCTAGACTGCTTGTGTTTGCTCCTACGGGTGCTCTTGGGAAGATCAGATGCTCTGGATGCACTCTCCCAAATACTGGAGTCTGCTATAGGCTCCTGATGTGTTTTTGTTTGTTTGTTTGTTTTGGGCTGGTTGTGGGCTTGAACTCTAGGTTTGGGTGCTGTCCCTCAGCTCTTCAGCTCAAGGCTGGCACCCTACCATTTGAGCCACAGCACCACTTCTGACCATTTTTGCTTTTGTGATGCTGAGGAATCAGATCCAGGGCCTCATACATCCAAGACTATCACTCTATTGCTAAGCCGCGTTATCAGCCTGAGCTCCTGCTTACTATCAGGTGCTGGCAGCCTGTGTTGCCCAATTCCCAGCCTAGGGTATATGGGTGGAGTTTTGGTGGGGTTTGGGCTTCTCTTGTCCTGAGCCTCCAGGTCTTTTGTTGTCACAGGCGTGCTTCCCGGGGAGTGCTGTTTCCTGATTTTCTCCCCTCTGTTGAGGCGTATGCTCAGCTTTTGGCTTCAGTTGGGAGGAGTTAGTTGTGTTGTTCAGGCACCGGATCCCCAGGCCTGGTTCTGGCCCCCGCCTGGAGAGTGCTCGTTAAACCTGTGCTGATGTGTATACCACCTAGGTTATGCAGCCTGGAGGACACAGTTCAATTTTCTACTGTTGGTAGTCTTGACCCAGGGGCGCTGTTCCTGGCTTGGGCATTTAAGCTCCCTTCCAGGGGCACTCTTGCTCTGGCCTGGCCAGCGGAGTGTGCTCCACAGGCTGGTGGAGTTCTCGAACAGTTCCCAGTTTTAGTGGGTCTTGTGGTCCGGGTGTTGGGGTAAGGAGTCTAGGTCAGCATCTGCGGATTCCCTCCAGCTCTGGTCTCCCTTGAGGGATACACTGTCCCCTGTGGAATACTCACTCTGGAGCTGGTTGTTTCTGTGTGGTGTAGGTCTTCAGTTGCTGTTGCAATCCAAGTTCAGTTGGGGTGGTTGTGGGCTGGGCTGGGCGGTGGTGGCTCTGTGTGATTCTTTTCTGTCTCTGCCTCCATCGAAGCTGTCGGGTCCACAGTGTCCATGCTCAGGCGCGGGTGATCTGCAGGCAGCCCCCTGTGCCTCTGGGACCTGGGCGGCCCCTGCCGGGTCGTTGCGATCGTGATCGGGAGGGTCTAGTGCCTCAGGTGGCTTTCGCGTGGGTGGTCTGCAGACAGGTCCCTTTGTCGCGCTGCCGGTGCCAGGCGGCCTTGGCCGGATGGAGCCTCTCTGCTCTGGTGGAGACTGAGGGGTGGAGGTGGGATCCTCATGGAGACTCCCGGCTGGTAGGTTTCTCTGTTTGTGGCTATCAGCTGTTCTGCAAACCGGTACCTCAGGCGGCTTCTGCACCGGTGATCTGCAGGCGGCCCCCTGTGTCTCTGGGGCTCCGGCAGCCCCTGCCAGGTCGGCTGGCCACGGCTTGGCACACTGCCGCTCGTCCAGTAAAGGTTGGGGGAGGGGTCTTCGCTCTTCTCTGTTCTGAAATTCTTCTTTTCTTCTCTTTCTTTTTTGTTATTTTCCATCTCCTGTTTTTCTCTGAGTGTTCATCTTTTTGTTGTTGTCAGTCTCTTGGGGAGATTAAGCATTGGAACTCAAACTCTCTTTTTGGTTGGGGAGAGCTGTGGAGTTTCCCTACTGCCCCATCACCATCTTGGTCCCCGCCCCAGAGCTCTTTTTGATCAATGCTGGCCCTCTACCAGTTGAGCCCCACCTCTCCTTCAACATTTTCTGTGTGGAATCGAACCCAGGGCTTCAGGCATGGTAGGCGACCACTATAACACTGAGCCACATGTTCCGCTAAGATGATTCTCCCCCCCCCTCCCAAACCCATATGGCCATTCCTCAGATAAATAGGAAGTAGGGGCTAGGATGAATATGAAGCACAAGTCTGGTTCACAACAAAATACTCCCCCGCCGCCTCTTCCCACACCCTTAGTTGAAGTTTCTCTTCTAACATTGAGGGATGAGAAAGGGAGAGGGGAGTCCTGAGAGAGTACCAACAACAGTGGCCCCCTGAGTCCTACATCCTCTCCCACACGTGGTCCTCCAGATTCTGATCTTACCTGACTCAATGTGGAGTCTACACTGTCTCCCCACCACTGCAAGGCTCAGGATGAACTAAATGTCAGCCCTGGCCTCAGCCCACACCCAGGGTGGAAGCTCCTAGTCCCAGACCCACTTCCACCTCTGACTGCTCCGAGTTAGACCAGACCCACCACTCACCACTATGTTGGCAGTGATGACCTCATGCATGGATTACAGGAAGACGGTCTATGGCAAAGAGCAGAAGCAGCAGGGTGAGAAGGGCAGAAGGAGTTGGGACCTTCCTTGGAGCCCTCCCATCTAGCCAGAGCCATGCTGACCCAAAGCATGGACAAGGCCAAGGGGTGAGACCAGATGGAGGAGCACGGGACTAAAGCAGGTACTGTTTTGTCTTGGAGCACTTGAAAATTCCAATTATATTTGTCCCATGCCAATCCCAAAGCCAACATGCAATGCCTCTCCTTGTTGTTGTTGGCCATGAGCGCTGTCCCTGAGCTCTTTTTCTCAAGGCTGGCACTCTACCACTTGAGCCACAGTGCCACTTTTGTTTACTGATGGTTCATCAAGGATAAGAGTCTCATACATTGTCCTCTCCAGACTCACTTGGCACCATGATCCTCCAGATCTCAGCTTCCTGAGTAGCAACAATGCCAGGCATGAGCTACCAGTGCCCAGTATATGATGCCTTTGGAGGCATCTTGGCAAGTCTGTAAAGGAGCCCCAAAGGGCCTGGATAGACCATGACCCACTCAAGGAGCTGGGATGGGGGAAGGCTGACCTCCTAGCAATTCTGTTCCCCCAAAATTAAAGATGTCAGGTGGTATATGCATCAAACACCTAGGCCAGCAGCCACCAGGCTTAGTGGGGAAAAAGTAGACAATACCCAAAGATTGTAGTGAAGAAATTTCTGATTTTGTATGCATGAGGTGTGTGTGTGTGTGTGTGTGTGTGTGTGTGTGTGTGTGTGTGTGTGTGTGTGTGTGTGAACTCAGGGCCTAGGCTCTATCCCTGAGTTTTCTTGCTCAAGGCTAGTGCTCTGCCCCTTGAGCCACAGCCCCATTTGCTTTTCGATGGTTAATTGTAGGTAAGAGTCTCAAGGACTTTTCTGTCTAGGGTGGTTGAAGCATGATGGGGGCCCCAGGGAAGCAAGAGTAAACACAACTCGTAGGTACAATCTCTATGGTGGGCGACTCCTGCTCCCTGGTGGCCAGACGCTGAACATGCGGCCCCATGCCATCATCCTCAAGAGTTCAATTTGGGGAAGTGACCAGGGCCAAGCTGTTTTGCTCACCCTGATTGCTGATGCCAGAGCAGGTCTGTTCCACCCTAGGCCAAGAGAGTTCCAGGAGGCCCGACTTACCAGGGACACAAGGAAGGGAGAGGTCAGCTCCAGGCTGAGCTAAGAACCTTTGCCCACGGATACCCCAACTTGGTCTTACCACCATAAGACCTGTCAAAGAACAACCCCACAAAACAAAATGGGAGCTGTGCCTCCAAGTGGTAGAGCTCTAGCATTGAACCAAAGAGCTCAGGGACAGGGCCGCCAAGCTTTGAGTTCAAGACTCCCAGCTGACCTTTCCCCATAAAACACAGGTTGGCTAAATGTGAACTAGTAGGATTTGTGAAGTGTTTCTGAGGAATGTTGATACTGAAGAAAGCACCCTAATTCTAATGACAGCTGAACTTGTGACATACAGCTATGTGGTGAGTCCTTCAAAAGGCACAATTTCTGGGTCCTTCCCGCATGGGGGTTTTGTGCTGAGTCCTCAAAATGGTGCTGTTTGCTGAGTCATCCCAAAGGGTGCTATGTGTTGAGTCCCTGAGAAGAGTGGGCTGTCCTGGGTTTTTCAAAGGGTGCTGTGTGCTGAGTCCATCACACAACGTACTGTAAGTTGAGTCCTTCAAAAGGTGTGGTATGCTAATTCATCCCAAAGGGTCGTGCTATGTGCTGAGCCCTTGAGAATAGAGGGATGAGTTGACCTTTTTGAGTGCAGTGTGCTGAGTCCTTTACACAGGGTGCTCTGTACTGTCCTTCAAATGTTGCTGTGTGCTGATTTCTTCCACAGTGTGGTATGTGTTGAGTCCCTCAAAATTATTCTATGTGCTGAGTTTTTTTGTTTTTTGTTTGTTTGTTTTTTGGGGGTCCGGTCATGGGGCCTGAACTCTGGGCCTGGGCGCTCTCCCTCAGCTCTTCAGCTCAAGGCTAGCACTCTACCACTTGAGCCACAGCGCCACTTCTGGCTTTTTGCCTGTTTGCTTATGTGGTGCTGGGGAATCGAACCCAGGGCCACCTGCATGCAAGGCAAGTGCTCTACCACTGACCCACCTTCCCAGTCCATGTACTGAGTTTTTGAAGTGTGCTGTGCACTTGGTATTTTACACAGGGTGCTTCATACTCAGCCCTTCAAAGGTTGCTGTGTGTGGAGTCTTAACATGGTGTGATGTGTGGAGTCTTAACATGATGTCCCTGGGAAACAATGTTACGTGCTGAGTTTTTCAAAGCATACCATGCAGTGAGTCCTTTACACTGTGGGCTATGGACTCCCTCCTTCAAAAGGTGCTGTGTGCTGAGTACTCTACCCAGCGTACTGCATATTGAGTCCTTCAAAGGGAGCTGTGTGCTGAGTCCTTTACACAGGGTGCTTTGTGCTGTTTTTGGAAGTGGGCTGTGTGCTGAGTCATCCCAGAGGGTGCTATGTTCTGAGTCCTTGAGAGGTAGTTATCCCCAACAATCACACACACACAAACACAAACACACATACATGCATGAGTGTCACCATGCAACTGCTTGGTGTGTGAAGTGGAGGAGGATGGAGGAGAGTCTCCTCCAGGGATGGGGCTGAGGGGAGATTCAATCCCCCTGGCAGGTACTGGGGTTGGGGGGAGTGCTGAGCTGAGGTAAGGCTGCAATTGCTATGGTCTGGAAGCCTCAGGGCCCAGTCAGGTCTGCAACTGTGGGTGGGGGACGGGTCCCAGGGGAGGAGGGGGCCGGGCCCAGGTGCCCACTTTGGTGGCAGCAATGGCCAGGGACCCAAAGGGTCAGGGTCATGTGTGCAACAGGGATGGGGTGGCCCAGGAGAGGATTGTTTGGCCAAGAGAGAGCAGAAAGAAGAGTGAGCATGAGCACAAGCACCAGTGGAAATGGCTTCAGTGGTGGTGGCCGCCCAGATCATAGCGTGGGATGCTGAGCCTGCATGGCAGGCACTTTGCTGGGTGCAGCCCCTCAGAGGCACGGCAGCCATGGCGGCATGGAACACAGCAGAGCAGAGGCTACAGAGGTGGAGATGGAGACGGTGGCGGAAGCCACCTTCACAGGGCAGGAGGCCACTGAGGCATTGGTGGCGGCTGAGGAAAAGGAGCAGAGGCTGTACACAGCCCCACCATGCGCCTGCAGATGCCTCCTCCTCCTCCCAGCAGCACCGTGTTTCAAACATGGCGCTGACAGCTCCAAAACTCGGAGCCTCTTGCAGGCACTTAGGGGAGATGGTGTGCCCCTGGATTGCTTGTGGCCCTGACTTGGTCCAGGCCTGTGGTCCTCATACTCGGGGCACGCACCCAGAGTCACAGCCTACAGCTTCTCCCAGCAGCACATGTGAGTGGCTACCCTGCATGCTTGCACCCCACGACCCCTGCACCCTGCAACCCCCCTACTCTACCCTTCCACCCACCTGTGAGGACCCGGACCCGTTCCTCTCACCTCCCCTCTCCATCCACCCCTGGATATCCCCAGCGCCCCACAGTCCACACTGGCTCTGCCACAAATGAACTCCAGGGGTGGGGGGTGGATGTGGGTGTCTACCCAGGGATCCCACCCTCATTCCTAGTGGCCAGTGTCCCAGGAAAAGGGAAGCTGCAGGGATGGGTGGAGAGGGGGCACCACAGAACCCCTGGCCTGGAGCAGTGGGAGCCACACAGCCACGCATCTGCACCCTTCCCTGGTGAGAACCTGGTGGCTTTAGTCAGAGGTGGGAAGCAGCACCTCTACACCTGCTTTCTAAGGTCTTTTCATTTTCACTGGGAGGGGGGTGTTAGATGCAGAACATAGGCTCCTTTGATGTGTGAACCCTTGTCTTCTGTGCTCAGTCACCCTTTCACCTGAGGACATTCCCAGAAGAGCCCACTAGAGAGGTGAGGGCACTGGGGTCAGATAGAAGGTGGATATTTGGCAGAAAAACACACCCTCTCTGACAAACATACACCTGGCCTGTACCCCCAACCCCAGTTGTCAACAGTTCTGACTGGGTGATCACATTTCCCAGCTCTGCCAACCTCTGCTAGTGTTCCCAGGCCATCTAGTCTCCTTGTCCTACCCAAGAATCCACCAAGTCACCCAGAAGTATCTAAGCTGGAAGTAGGGAGTCCATCCATATATATAGCCTTTAGGACCCCAACAAAGTCCCCAACAACGACCCCACCCCAGGCCAGACACTTTTGTGTAGGCACCATGACCCCCTACTTTGTTTTCTGTCCAGGCTCTGAGGAGCCACCTGTCTCCAGACTCCTTCACCCAGCGTCCTGGCCTAGGGTTTTGGTGAATGGGAAGTCAAGGCTGGTTGTTGCCAAGGGGAAGGGTCTGGCCCTAGAAAAAGGGGGAGGCAGGGTGGTTCTGCATTATTAGAGCACTGATTCCCTTGGGTGGGAGCCCCTGGTTCTGACAAGGGAACCCCCGTGCTCGAGCTGGTACATGCCCAGATGAGAAACCAACAAACTCAGGAGAGGCACTGCTCTGAGTCTGTATGCTTATGTGTGTGAGTGAAAGAGAGAGAGAGAGAGAGAGAGAGAGAGAGAGAGAGAGAGAGAGAGAGAGAGAGAGAGAGAGAGAGAGAGATCATCTTTCTCATGGTACAGCCTGTCTGTGCTCAGGTGAATAATCAGTTGGCAAATTCCAAGTGCTGCATGGATAAGTCTTCTGTCACTAGTTTGGATTTTTGTGTGTTTGTGTTTCTGTGTGGTGTGTGTGTGTGTGTGTGTGTGTGTGTGTGTGTGTGTGTGTGTGTGTGTGTGTTGGGATAGCAGGGAGATGAGAAAAATGAAAATATATTTGTCACCGTGTCTAAAAAGAGCAAGAGCATTTTATTTGTTGTTCTTTAATCATTAATGTCCAGTATGAGCCCAGCCACAATTTTTGTATTCTCTTTCACCATTTCATGGCTCCTTTAGGGAAGGTTTCAGTAGATGTTCCTTTCCACCTCTTTCTTCCCCTTTCTTGCAGCCCACAGTAGCTGCTGGACCTGTGTGGGTCTCCCTTAGGAGGCCTGTGTGAACCGCAGACCAGAGTGGACACCTGCCCATCTGTCTTCAGCCAGAAGGCTCATGAGGCTACTGTGACCACAGCTGCACTCTTCCAGCCAGACAATATGCTCTGGTGTGTATAATTGGAGCTAATTCAAAGTTGGGAATGTGTCTGCCAAACATAAATAGGGAATGAGATGGGGGGGGAGTAGGGCAGTGGCTGTGAAGCTAAGAGGGTCTGGGAAGTGTCAAACGGTGTGACATGGCAGATGGTTCACTGTGACCGAGAATGAGAGGGGAATCTTACCCAGGCATTGGCAGTGTCTGTGGGAATCAGGGAAGGGGGCTCCGGGCACCCAATGGTGGTGTGGATACCCTCCCTGGGCAGTGCACTGGTGGGCAGTCCTCTCTGGAGTTCTGCAGACTCCAATCTGTGCCCTCCTGGGCTGTTTCCAGCTGGGCAATGGTAAGCAAGTGTGTTCCCCATACTGGAGCGTGCTTGGGATCAGGACATGGCAGTTAGCTAAGGCTCTCTGAATGCCATTTTCTGTAACCTGCTGTAGGCTGTCTGCAAGGAAAAGGGGTCTACTGACTTTGGAACCCTTTAAGTTTGATTGGGACAAGTGAAATGCCAGATTTTCCAGGGTTGTTTTTCTTGAAGCTGGCAATTTCTACTAATGCCTGGGATTCTGGGACGGTCAAATTAGATGGACCATTTCAGCCACCAAACAATGACGTTCAAAGTGGCACAAGCAGAGTTCCCAAGCCAGATGGTCTCCTGCTATGAAGGTCATGCCTTGACTGCCTTTCTCTGGCAGCTGCTGATTCTCCTCTGGCTCTCTCTAGGGTGACCACTACAGTTGAGGATGTCATGGGGAGCACAGACTGTGACCTCCCCATCCGCAGCCTGCCAGCTGTGAACAGAGACAATACCCAAAACCTGTACTGCACTCTGGGAGATTCAGAGACCCGGGATGCCTCAAGGATCCTTTCTCTGCAACATGAAATTTGGGGACCGGATATGGTGGACCATCCTTTATGGCCCCAGAGAGTGGAGAAGAGGGCTCTTGAGCCTGGCATTCACTTCACAGCAACCTTGTTCACACCTGAGTAGGGAATTGAGTTCCACAGAGCTGGTCAGTGGCTGGATAGAGATCTTTGAGAAAATAGGCATCCCAGAGACCCCAGAATCCAGTGAGTACATCACGGCTCACATCCTTGGAAACAAAACAGTTAAGTGGGTGGCACCAGGAGGGTGTGAATGGAGGGAGAACAGTGGGAAAGCTACATCAGGCTTTTCCCCCACCCAGGATGCTTACCTGAATTGCATGGGACTTTTCTGTAGTATTGTTGTAGGCAGATGCTCATTTATTTATACAACAAACAGTTACAGTGTGCGCCAGGGCCGGGAGGGAAGGGGGCGGCATAGACAATGAAAGGTTCCAGTGCTGGTTCCACAGCACATGAAGAAATCTTGGTTTGAGTTGGATGCCGGTGCTTCACACCTGACATCCTAGCTACTTAGGAGGCTGAGATGGGAGGATTGAGGCTTAAGGCCCAGGCAGGAAAGCTCGTAAGACTCTTATCGCCAAGTAACTACCAAAAAGAAAACGCCAGAAGTGGATGAGTGGCTCAAGTAAAAAGTGGATGAGTGGCTTTGAGTAAAAAGGCTCAGGGACAACACCCAGGCTCTGAGTTCAAGGCCTAGGAGTGACACAAAGAGAGGAAAGAGAAAGAGAGGAGGAAACGATGGAGGGAGGAAAGGAGGAAAGGAAGGAAGAAGGGAGCATGCAAGCCTTGGTTTGGAGTCCCTGGATCAAGGGAGCCAAACATTCACAATCTCTGTGGGGTCAGTTTCAGAGCCAAAATCCAGTATGTAGGACCAAGTCACAGACCCCTCTGTGACTTCATGACATCCAGAATCTGTGTGGTCGCTGACTGCAGAGGGAAACAACCTCGGGTAGACCATAGGGTTCAGGGTGGGTCACAGAGTTTCAATCTCCCCTGTCTCACCGAGTTTGTTTTCCTGTCAGATAAGAAGAAAGTGTCCAATGGCTAGGGAGGTATAGAGTGAAAGAGTGTCAAGAGGCGTTGTCAAGGGATAAGCATGAAGATGAAGAGGGAGGACGAACCCAGATGAGGCGTGTCAGGCCATTGGAGCCATGACCTCACCTGACAACCTAGACCATCAGTGATAGAGCTTTCGACACAGCGACATGGCTATTAAAATCCTGGCACTCTGGGTTCACCATTGACCTGGTTGTCGTTGGCTACAGGATGTCTGTGCAGTACATCCTTGGGGACTGGGACTTTTCCTGGCTCAATCTGAAAATGACACCCGCAGTGTTCATTCCTGGTCAAGAGACAGAGGTAGACGTGCCACTGGCACAGGACAGCCAGGAAATGAGGGCAGGAGTCAGACCCGTGTTGCTCTAAGACTTCTTCTAGGGAACTCTAGGGCCCCGTGACTGCCATTCTCAGAGGTAGAGGTGGGTCTCTTTGCTGGCTCAGCCTTTATTCTAGAAGACAGATGTGGGATTCAGAGAGGGCTGACTGAAGGTCGAGGCTGGTTGGAAAACCAGAGGCACTGGGTTCTGAGCAGGGTTGTTTCTTTGAGGATACTCAAAACCCAAGAACATTCCTGGGATGGACCAGCCCGTTTCTCCTTCTCAAGAGAGAGGGACCTAGAGCTCTCCAGTCTGCATCCCTTGGCTGAGAAATCTAGTCATTCCCATATCCTTGGTTGGATAACTAGACCTCAACTGACTGCCCAGTGTCGAGGCAGGACAGGGAGAGATCTTGAGTCCTTGATGAGGTCATGGTCAGTATGAGATTCTACTTGAACGTCCTGTCTTGGTGCATGGTCAGTCCCATCTAAGACTGTCATGATCTAGGACATAGAATCTAGACAATCAGAGCAGGATGGGGTCTATTCTGTGAGTCTTGAGTATTATGTGTGAACTTTGAGCTCCCGTGTGCTCACCTGCTTTCTTTCTTGGGTGGGTCTATGCTAGAAAAAGCTTATAACTAGGACCTGTGTCCCATCCCTTGTTTTATGCTCAAAGCTATCCCTCTACCATTTGAGCAACAGCTCCACTTGCAAAATTTTTGGGTGTTTAATTGTAGATAATAGTTAATGACTTTGCTGCCAAGGGTGGCATTCAACTGCAGTCCTCAGATCTGTCTCCTGAAAGGATAGGATGACAGGCATGGAAAACCATCTTTGGCTGGGTGCCAGTGGCTTATGGCTGTCATCCTAAGTATTCAGGAGCTGAGATCTTAGGATCATGGTTCAAAACCAGCTTGGGCAGGAAAGACCCTCAGACTCTTCTCTCTAATAAAGCACCAGAAAACCCAAAGTGGTGCTGTGGCTCAAGTAGTAGAGTGCTGGATTTGAGCTGAAGAACTCAGGGACAGCACCCAAGCCCAGAGTTCAAGCCCCACAACCAAGAAAAAGAAAGTAAAACATAAGGTTGAGGTATGTTTGTGTGTGTGGGGGGGGTGGTAGACATTTACCGCCCCGCTGAGTCATCTTGTAGATGGATTGTCCCAAACTCTTAGTCAAGGGCAGCTGATTCTTGACCACAGGTGAAGCTCTGTGTTGGATATCAACCATCGGACCTCAGTCTCCTCACGGGACAATTGTGAGGAAACAAGGGACTAATACAGAGGGATCTCTGGAGCAGGGCCAGGCATAGAGGGAGAATCTGTCAGATATGGTTCTCAACAATTCTGTGAGCTATGACTGGAAGTTACCCTGAATGGGCTCAGATGAGGTCTGCTATTTATCAGGCAACAGGTGTGGGATTATGAAACAAAACATGACTGTCTTTCATCATTACCCTATCCCCATGAGGAAGGGGATCCTTCACTGTATTCACTTTTGCAGCTGAGGAAAACAAGGCATGAAGAAGCCAGGTGACCTACTCATGACCCCAGCTGACAGGAAGCTCGGCCTGACTTCTCTGCCATGCTTCCTAGGATAGTGGGTGTTATTTAGTCCACTTCTTGTCGTGGTACATCCACTTCCTGTCATTCGTGGGGCTTCAATTCTGGGCCTGGATGCTGTCCCTGAGTTCCTCAGGTCAAGGTTAGGGCTCTACCACATAGGCCACAGCATCACTTCCGGTTTTCTGTTGGTACTTTGAGGATGAGTCTCACCGATGTTCCTGCCAGGGGCAACTATGAACCATGATCTTCACATCTCAGATTCCTGTTTAGTTAGGATTATAGGCCTGAGACACCAGCACATGTCTTAAGTGTAATCTGGACCTCTTTCTCTCCCTTTCTCTCTCTCTCTCCCTCTTTCTCTCTCTCTCCCCCCGTCTCTTTCTCTCTCAGGAACTGGTTGAATGGGTACTGTAGGAGGTGGGCCAGCATCCCCATGTGGCTGGAACCCAAGGTGGCACTCTCATTCTGGAGGTGGGCTGTGGGTCAGGAGCTTTTTTGCTCAGTCTGTTGAACCAGCTTCATGAGGTAAGCCCCTCTGTGCCCCAGCTAGACTCATTGTAAATCCCGTGAATTCTTCCCCACATCCCTCTGCTACACCGTTGAAGGAAAGTGGATGAGGAGGTGTTGCCTTGTCCCCCTGCGCAGCCCAATCCCGGGCCTCTGACACATACCCCACCTATCTGGCTAGACCCTGGCTATAAGACAATGAAATTTCTCGGTGTCTACTACCCTTTTCTGGGGAGTGTCATTTCGGTTAGGGGAGCGAGGTGAAGAGGAAAAGCCCCAGACGTGACACCTCCCAGGGGACATTTGTTCTTGTGACAGAGCCCAGTCATTGCTGTGGATAAAGAGGAAGCCACCATCAGAATCACCCGGAACAATGCTCAAAGATAGGTAGGCTGTTGAAGTATCAAACTCATTCATGTCTGCTTCCTACTCCCAACAAGGTGGTGCAGTGTGGGTGGCCCAGCTCTGGGCCGAAGGGATTATAAATGGATGGTGGCGGTCAGGAGCTCATGGCTCCCACCCATCATCCTGGCTGTCCTGGAGCCTGAGGTCTGATGGTCATGACTCAGAGCCAACCCGGGCAGGAAAGTCTGTGAGATTCTTATCTACCATAAACCACCTCCCTCCCCAAGCCCACACACAAAAATGCCAGATCTGGTGCTGTGACTCAAGTGGTAGAGACTCAGCCTTGAACAAATGAAGCTCAGGGATAACACCCAGGCCCCAAATCCAAGCCCTAGGACTAACACAATCATAAAATAAATGAACAGTGTACACCTTTTATCTGACTAGCAAGAAAGATGGATTCAGTCTTCTCGCTGGTAGTTGTAGCCAAAGATAAGGGGCTCCCCTTGATGTTTCCCTAAACCTCTTCTTCTCTCCTTTATCTGTCCAGGCTTCAGTTGCAAGACAGAATTCGGATCATCCCCCTGGATGTGACCTTAAGTACCCTCCCCCACCCACCTTCCTTGGGGTCAGGATCCTGGATGCACTCCTTGCTGGGAGGATGAGGCACCACAGAGATGAGGGTAGGTATCCCTGACACTTACACACACACACACACACACACACACACACACACACACACACACACCTAGGCCAATTCAGACTAGGCTTTTCCAAAGACACTTTATCTCCTTGGATTAACTGACCTAGGTGAGGAATCTGATCCCCTGTAACTGATTATTTTAACTTGGGCTTGTTAGTTGACAGGAGATAAACGGGAGAAAAAAAAATAAAGCCTTTGGTGCCCATCACCTGGGGCTCAGGCTCATGCCTATCATCCTGTCTACTCAGGAGGCTGATATCTGAGGATCACAGTTTGAAGCCAGCCATAAGCTGGAAAGCCTGTGAGACTCTACTCTTCATGGAACCACCAAAAATCTAGAAGTGGAGCTGTGGCTCAAGTGGTAGAGCACCACTCTTGAGCAATAAAACTCAGAGAGACAGCTCCCAGATTCACAGTTCAAGCCTACACACACAAAAAAATGGCTCCATCTTTTTCCCCAGAGATTGCCCAGGCCTCGAGCCCACTGTCACGGAGTGTGATACAACACCTATCCCTGGGTGGTGTATCAGGAACTTCCGAACTCGGTGGTGGAATCCAGACCTTCCCCTTCGTGCACTCTCAACCCACACTGGCTGGAAGGCAGAGCGTGACAAGGCCAGCAGCCTACAGAGTGGAGAGGCTCCAGCTCTGCCAAGGTGATCGGAACGGGCTTCTTGGAGGCAGCACTTGAAAAGGGGGTCTTGCTTACCAAGGAGGATCTGATAGGAACCAAAGAGAGCAAAGGTGCTGCAGATGATGGACAACATAGCAGAGTATGTTCATTTCCAGGCAGGGCTGCTGGTGAGAGACTCAGTATAGATGTGTGAGACTTGGTATAGGTGTGTGAGAATTGGTATAGATGTGCGAGACTGTCCCAAGGCAGGCCTGAGGGGATACAGAAGAACAGCTATCCAGGGCTGGGATTGAGTCTTAGAGGTAGAGGGCTCTCCTACCATGCAGAAAAGCACTGGTTCGATTCCTAGGTCCTGCATACACAGAAAAAGCTGGAAGTGGCACTGTGGCTCAGGTGAAAGAGCACTCCCCTGGAGACAAAGAAAGTCGGGGACAGTGCCAGGGCCCCGAGGTCAGGCCCCAGGGCTGTCACTATAAAACAGTTCGCTCAGGGACGTTGGTGACAAGTTGATGGCTATGCCCTGAAGCTCTTAGTAGAGCCATCCATGATTTGTGTTTCCTTTGGCAGAGGGGAGCTGGAGACTCCTTTTGCCCTGGGCACTCCTTTAACTGGCTTTCAGCAACCCTCCCAACGTCTTCCACCGGGACTTGGAGCAGCTGGCCCCAGAAATCCTCAGGTAACGGTTGGGTGGGTAAGGGTGATATAGGGCAGGCCCCAAAACACTTAGTGGGTCTGATCTGCCCTGGATGAAAAGGAAATCTGGAGGAGGCAGATGGGAGGTTAGAGAGGCCTAGTGATGTGGAGGGGGCCCTTTAATCCACACGGCCCCACCCAGATTCAGAGCTAACCTTTGCTCTCCCTGAGGGAGGTAGAGGGGGTGTCCAAGTGGTAGCATCTAGAGGACTAGGTGGAAATTCTGAAGGACTAGACACCTTAAGCCATGAGCTGGTGGTTCACACCTGTCATCCCACACCTGTCATCCTGGCCACTCGGGAGGCTGAGATCCAGAGGATCTCATTTCCCAGCACAGGCAGGAAAGTCCCACGAGAACCTCATCTCCAATCTCCAACCAGAAGTGGCATTGTGGCTCAAGTGGTAGAGCACTGGCCTTGAGGAAAAATTGACGTCAGGCACAGTACCCAAGCCCTGAGTTCAAGCCCCTCAACCAAAAAAAAAAAAAAGAAAGAAAGAAAGAAAGACACCCCTTCCTTGCTTGCAAGAGATGGTGAAATAGTGAGGTTGCTGTGGTTGGGAGACCAGATGATGGTCTCACTGTACAGACATTTCTAAGTACTCCCCAAATTTGCACCAGTGTGAAGCCATAACAGGGTGGGTGGTGCCTTACCAAGAATTCCAGAGGTCGTGGCCTGTGGCAGGCAGGGAGTGGGTGAATGGGAGCAGGGGTGGGATGGTAGTGTCAATTATATGCTCTCCATCCATGGAAGAATGGTTTTGGATGCTGGTGACAAAGTCTGAATTGAAGGGTTGCACGTGGTTTGTGGCCTGACGAGTTGGGTTTCCCCTGTGTCTAAGAAGGAGGCTGAAGCCGGTTGCTGCCAGTGGCTCACAACTGTCATCGTTGTTACTCAGGAGGCTGAGATCTGAGGATCGCGGTTCAAAGCCAGCTTGGGCAGGGAAATTTCAGAGACATTATCTCCAGTGAACCACCAGAAAGCCAGAAGTGGTGGTAGAGCGCCCACCTTCAGCTGAAGAGCTCAGGGACTGCGTGCAAGCCCAGAGTTCAATCCCCATGACTAACAACCAAAAATAATGTAGCTGAGTTTTCTGCATAGTGGTGTGTACGTTTAGGAAATGCCAAGATGTGTTATGAGCTATTCCAGATGTGTGAGATGTCCTTAGTTTTGTCTACTCTTGGTCTGAGGACGGTGGTACCATCTTCTTAGGGGTGGGATATTCAGGTTGCTCAGGGACTGCTGAGGCCTTGGGCTACCCGTGTGTGTGTGTGTGTGTGTGTGTGTGTGTGTGTGTGTGTGTGTGTGTGTGTGTGTGTGTGTGTATTTTTCTTTCATCTTTCTCTGTCCCCTTCCTGGGTGCCTGTCTGCCTCTTTCTGACCTTGGATGGTGCCCCTCCTCCACACTGACCTTGCCCTTTAGCCCCCTATCAAAGTCTACAATGAGTCCTAAATTGCCAGAGGCCTACATTCCAGCTTTTGTTTGGGACCCAAGTCGGGCCTGTCCAAATATTTGGGCGCCTCCAGGGGATTCTGGGTCAGCATGGCCAGCTGGCATAGGGTCTCCCCTGCCTCTGAGGGAGCTCAGTCATGCGATGTCCTGTCCTTTTCCTCACCTGGGTCTCTGGCTGCATGTCCCTCCCTGCATGCTTGCAGTGGAGTGGAGGAGGGAGGGTTTCCGGTGGCCCTAACCAACTCAAGCTTGATAGCTGTCTGAAGGCCGCCCAAGCAAGGAGGATCCGGGGATACATGCGAGGTGAGACCAAGGTGGCTTGGAAGTATCCTTCGGTGTCTAGGAAATGTCAACATACCTTGTCCCAGGAAAGTCTGTCTCCTCCACCACCGCCCTCCACCCCCAGCTTGGCTACTCATGTCCTTCTAGATGATTCTGGATGCCCAGAATCCAGATGCACACACTTTAGATTCTAGGTCCAGGGAACTAGGGGATGTATGGCCAATACCTCAATGTTCTGGGTCATTAGCCTTGACTTGGCTATGCCCGATTGTTGTACGTTCACTTCTTAATCCAGTGCTGGCCACACACCGGCCACTTGTGGCAGTGCTGTGAAAGTGGCAGGAGTGGAAGTGAGATCCAGGGTGACCAAAATCTGGATTTATGGCCTGATTGGGGGTGAGGTGGGTCAAAGGGTGTCAAAAAAATCTTAGAGCTGGAACTCAGGGCCTAGGCACTGTCCCTAAGCTTCCATTGCTCAAAGCTAACACTCTACCACTTGAACCACAGCTCACCTTTCATCTTTTTTAATAGTTTAGTGGAGACAAGAGTCTCATGGACTTTCCTTCCTGGCCTGGCTTCAAGCGGCCATCCTAAGAGCTTAGCCTCTTACGTAGCTAGGATTGCTTGTGTAAGCCATTGGGACCTGCTAAGGATGTTTTTGTATGTGCTTGTTTGTGTGTGTGTGTGTGTGTGTGTGTGTATGTGTGTGCGTGCGTGTACGTGTGTGCGTGCCTGTGTGTGTGTGTTTGTGTGAATTTACCAGGGCTTGAACTCAGAGCCTAGGTGGTATCTTTTAGCTTGTTTACATAAGGTTGGTGCTCTATCACTTGAACTACAGTACACTTCAGCTCCCAGCAGCCCCTTACTGTGTGGAGAACATAAAGCTCAAACCTGGTCCTATTTCTTTGTCCTCAGGGAGGGTATGATTCCTCTGAAGCCTGGAGGAGTAAGGATGTTGTAGGAGGGGTAACTGTAGATGGGTGCTAGTCTGGGAGAGAGGTACTCTGTCTTTAGCCAAGAAGGATAGCAATAGCTCAAGCTCTCATATCCCTAGCTACTCAGGAGGCTGAGATCTGAGGATTGCCATTCAGAGGAAGAGCTAGAAAAGTGTTTGAGACTCTACTCTCCCAATAATCATCTGAAAGCTGGAAGAAAAGCTATGGCTCAAGTGGTGGAGTGCTAGCCTTGAATGAAAAAATCTGAGGGACAGAGCCCAGGACCTGAGTTCAAGACCTAGTACAAAGATGCGCCCATACACACAGGAAGGTGGTAATGATGAGCTGAGCCAGAACTGGGAGCAGTCCTGAGGCATAGTCATAGTAATCTCTCAAGCCAGATCAAGTGGTTTCTCCCCAAGTCCTTCTTGGGCTGAGGGGTCTGCGCCATGGCAGTAAGTTCCAGGGAACCTGCCCCTCCATCCATGCATGGGGCCACAGGGCCAAGGGAAAGAACACTAAGGATGCTCCTTTGTAATTGGCCCACGATTGCAGACCTTCATTTATCCCCAAGACCTGGTGAGGAAAGAAGGGCTCTGAGCCCTGGGACTCCAGGGATAGAGACTGCTAGAAGCAGCAGTCAGCTGGCTGTGATTTCGTGAGCCCACAAGTCTTTCATGAGCCCAACTCAATACCTGCCCGAGGTGTGCTTGACAGATTAGCACTCTTCTGATACCTGCGTGAGTGGGCATTACCTGCCATGCCATCTTGCAGCTTCTGCCCCTCCTGGCCCAGAACTGTGGTCTGAGACATTGATTTACTGCTCAGATTCACATTGCATCCATGACAGATGCCATTCAGATGATCGGGCCAATGACCTCCATGCCCCAAGGCTCGACACTTCTCTGATAATGTGGCCTGCTCTATAGGAAACGGCCTCCCCTGAGCTACTCTCAAGACTTGTAGAACACCTAGACATTGGGAGAAACTCAGGGGCCCACTGGAAAGTACTCTGCCTAGAGCCAAAGGGTGAGTTCCAAACTGGCCAGGGGAGTTGGTCATGGGAATGGAACTCTGGGCCTGGGCACCGTCCCCTCAGCTCTTCAGCTTACTGCTTGAGCCACAGCACCATTTCCGGTTTTCTGGTGGTTCCTTGGATATCAGCGTCTCCTGGACTTTCCTGACTGGGCTGCCTTTGAACCACGATCCTCAGATCTCAACCTCCTGAGGAGCTTGGGGGACAGGCATGAGCCACCGGCACCCAGCTGCTCTGGCCTTTCACCACAGTGGACTAGGAGCTCCTGAAAGCTTTTCTTTATTATTTTCTATGGCAATACTGGCCTTGAACTCAGGGTCTGGGCTCTGGTCTCTTAACTTTTTCCCTCAAGCCTGGCACTCTACCACTTGAGCCACAGTGCCATTTCTGGCTTTTGGTAGTTCATTGGCAAGAAGAGTCCCACTAACTTTCCTCCCCTGAACTGGCTTTGACCCAAGATCTCTGATCCCAGTCTCCTGAGTAGCTAGGATTTAAAGGGGTAGAGCCACTGGTGGCATTGGACTAAAGGGTTTTCTTAAGCAAGAGTTCTTCCCTGCATTTGCGCTGGCTCCTCAATGCAAAGGAGGCCTGAGGGTCAGGAGCTGTGAAAAATATGCTTCCAGACACAGAAAATGGCTGGGTCCATGGTGAAAAGTCAAGCTAATCTTCCCCCTGGGGCCCATTCTGGGACCCCAACCTCTTCCCTACCTGTGACTCAAATACAAACCTTGACCCAGCCTTGAATGTACTGCTAGACTAGTCTGAAGCCACAAAACCTTCATTCCACCCACATCACCTGCTCTACACCACACCTCAGGACATTTTCCCATGCTGGACCTTCTGCCTGAGGCTCTCTGTCCTTTTCCACATTTTAGAACTCCTGTGGAATTTTGGCACTGCTTTTATCACTTCCTGGAGCAAGTCTTTCCTTCCTTCTTTCTCTAGAGATGGAACTTGTGCAGGCTAACTGGAAAATGTTCTATCTTGGTGTGTGTGTGTGTGTGTGTGTGTGTGTGTGTGTGTGTGTGTGTGTGTGTGTGTGTGTGTGTGTGCCATTCCTGGGTTTTGAATTCATAGCCTGGACGCTATCCCTGAGCTTTTGTGCTCAAGGCTAGCATCTACTATTTGAATCACAGCTCTACTTCTGGCTTTTTGGGTGTTTAATTGGACAAAAGATCTCATATAGACTTTCCTGCTTGTAATTGTGATCCTCAGATCTCAGCCTCCTGAGTAGCTGAGATTACAGGGGTGGGCCATCAGCACCTGCCCTCTACCTCTTACCTCTAACCTTGGCCCTCCTGAGTCCCAGAAGAATATGTCTCACCAGGCTCACTTTTTTTTGCCAGACTTGGGGCTTGAACTCAGGGTCTGGGCATTTTCCTGAGCTTCTTTTGTTCAAGGCTAGCCACAGTGCCACTTTTGGCTTTCTCTGTTTCTGTGGTACTGAGGAATCGAACCCAGGGCCTCGTGCATACTAGGTAAGCACTCTACTGCTAAGCCACATTTGCAGCCCAAGACTGACTTGTAACAGGAGTTATGAGGGTGGGATTTATAGGTTTACCCCATTCGACATAGAAATCACTGACTATTTCATATCTTTGCCAAGATTTGGGACCAGTCTGTGACTCAGCAATGAGGATGGATGAATAAGTGAGAGCTACCAGGCCCTAGAGGTCTAGGCTCACATACTACAGAGGGATAGAGAATATGGATCCAGAACCTTCGACCACTCCTACAGCCTAGGAACTCTGAGGGCTTGTCCCAGCTTGCCCAGGTTGGGTGGGCTGAGCATGGGCAACCTGCTGAATGCCCATCATTCACATATCATCCCTCCATACACAGAGACATGGAGTTATTGCTGCCTTTTTGTTGGAGGAGGGGGCAGGTCTGGGGTTGAACTATGAACCTAGGCCCTGTCCCTGAGCTCCTTTTGCTCAAGGTCAGTACTCTGCAACTTGAGCTACGATCCCACTCGTGGTTTTTTGTTTTCTTTTTTTCCTGTGATCTCTTAGAAATAAGTGTCTCCGACTTTCCTGTCCTGGCTGAATTCAAATTGGCGTTCTCTACATCTTAACCTCCTGAGGAGCTAGGATTACAGGCAGGAGCCGCTGACACTTGGCTTTCTTTTCTTCTTGTTCTTTTTATAACTGTGACAATCTGAAATCTTCACAGTGTCATTTCAATGGTTTGTGTTCGAAGTAAACTACCTTGGAGTTCGATTGCTAGGATTGCCCCCCACAAATGGAGGAAGATCCTGACAAACTCATTCCTATTTGTATGAATTCTAATAAAATATTATAAAAGTAATCATTAAATTTGCAGTTAATTCATGGTTCTACTTAAGAATGCCACAGAATATCATTGGATTTATATCTTCAATTCTAGCACCATGGTATGATTCCCCTAATGGAAGGATATTGGCTAATTTTTAATTAGTGCTTTTGTATGTATTCAACCATGCTACTTCATTAAATGGTGGCATAATGTAATAACCAATAATTGGTAATAATATATATAATTTAATATTCTCACATTCCACCTCTCTCAGTATATATATGCGTATATATACACATATATACATACATATACATATCTATCAATGTATATATTGGGCACTACTGTGGCTTGATCAAAGGTCTTCAGAACTTCCTGGCAGCTCAGTTTTCTGGAGGCTGGTGTGCTAAGACTGTGACCCCATTTATGGATTGGGCATTGTAGGCTATGGGTTGAAATCCTAGCATGGCCAAAAATTTAATCGTGGAGTAAAAAGCGAACTTTGACACATTTTTTTCCTTCTGTGTGAAAGTCCTGGGTCTCAGTACAATGTATAATCCATATGCAAATATAATCTAGGTGATATGATGTAATAAATGAAGTTTTATATGTGTAATAATACTAAATAAATAAGGGTAGTAAATGTCATGCTCAGTAAACCCATGTATGTAAATAGATCTCATATATGAATATTATTTTTTCCAGTGCTGAGGCTTGAATTCAGGCCCTGAGAACTGGTTTGAATTTCTTGTCTTCAAGGATGGTGAGCTTCCTCTTCACCCACAATGCCACAGAGTTACCCAGATCCTGAGTTCAAATCCCAGGCCTGCCAGAAAAAAATGGTGCAAATTCCAAGCCAGGGCCTTATTATTATTTTTTTTTTTTGGCCAAGCACGGGGCTGAACTTAGGTGTTGGCACCTCTGAGACAGCCAGTCCTGGGATCCTAGAACCCGAGTCCAAATCTCGGGGCTGGCAAAAAAAAAAAAATTAGGAGAAGGAGAAGGATAAAACTGAGAAGTTCAAGGAGGTGGTTTTACTACTTTTTTCCTTTGTGTTGTGACCATCCTGGGTCTAAATGACAAGGCCCAGAACGTGCACATGACCTTGCATTGCTGATGTTTGGTGGGCTATTAGCGAAGCCATAGCCAAAACTGGTAACTTAGCCCTGGAGGTCAAATCCAAGGACTGCCACTAACGAATGGTGGGAGGTTCTAAGAGACTTATTCTGATGATACATCTGTACAAATGGAATGTTATAAAAATAACAATTAAATTAGTAGTTAGTGTATGATTTTCATACTATAAAATTATACACAATTATACTACATTGAGTAATTTTCAATTAATACTTTATTATGTATTCAATCATGATACTTAAAAAAGGAAGAAATAATTTAGTTGCCAATAGTTAGTAGTAATATCGTATATGCAATTTCATAATATACAGACATCTCTCTTGCTTTATACATATACATCTATCTATCTATCTGCCTATCTATTTATCTATCAATCTACACATTTATCTGGTTATACAGTTGTCACTCCTGGGGCTCAGTGGTAGAGTGCTCCCCTAGTACGTATAAAGCTCTGGTTTCTATTTCTTACTACCACATGCACAGAAAAATCTGGAAGTCGTGCTGTCGCTCAAGCAGTCGAGCACTAGCTTTGAACATAAAAGCTTAGGGACTGTGTCTAGACCCTTACTCAAGACCCAAGACTGGCACCAAAAAAAAAAAAGAATGTCTGAGCACAATGATATAAGGATAGGACTGTAAATATCACACAGCAAGCTGGGAGTCTGGTCCTGACAGCTGCCATCTAACCTGACTTAGCCAGAGGTAAACCATTTCAACCCAGCTCCATGGAACCAGATGCTGCTGGCTCATTCACCCCTGTCATCCAAAATACTCGGGAGCTGAGATCTGACACTTGTGGGTTTAAAACCCAGTCCTGGCAGGAAGTCTGAGAAACTGAGCTGTGCCTCAAAGTATTAGAGCTCCAGCCTTGAGCTAAAGATCTTAGGACAGTAGCCCCAACCCTTGAGTGCAATACCCATGGCTAACTCCGCCCTCCAAAAAAAACCCACTCCTCTAAACCATTAGATGTGAATTTTGTGCAGTTTGTGACATGTTTCTGAAAGAATGGTGATACTGATGAAAACACCCTAATTCTAACGATAGCTTGTGGGATACAGCTATGTGGTGAGTCCTTCATGAGGTGTTGTGTGATGAATCCTTCATGGGTGCATTCTTTCATCTGGTCCTTGTAAGAGCTCCACAAGTAAGATGATTGTGCACATGAGAAAGTTGAGGCTCAAATATGTCCCCATGTCAGGGCCAACATTATGTATGTATTGAATTCTAATGAGTTGTCTCCTGGTTTATTTTTTTCGGATGTGAATGTTGAACTCAGGGCCAAGGCACTGATCCTTCCCTGTTGGGCTCATGGCTAGTGCCCTATCATGTGGAGCCAAAGACCCTAGGCATCTGTAGCTGAGGTCTGTCATCCTGCCTACTCAGGAAGCTGAGATCTGAGGATCTGGGTTCAAAACTATCCCAGACACAAAAGGTCCCATGATACTATTATCTCTTACTCACCACTTAGAAACTTGTAGTGGAAGCCAGTGCCGCTGACTCGAGCCTGTCATCCTAGCTACTCAGGAGGCAGAGAGCTGAGGATCACATTCCTAACCAGCCTGGCAGGAAATTCCTTGAGATGGTTATCTCCAGTGAACCACCAGAAAGCCTGAAGGGATGCTGTAGCTCAAGTGGTAGAGCTTGAGCTGAAGAGCTCAGAGACATCACCCAGGCCTGCCATGGGAGGTGGCACAAATGAAGGCTTCCTGTCAAAACAGAGCACCGGGGAGAGAAAGAGCTTGGGGTACAAAGAGGCCTTTTTCTCCTGGAATTCAGAGCCCACCCACATTCATCCTCAAAAATTGCCCCCGGATGAATTATTACAAAGCTGTACAGGAGTGAGGCTTTTTGTCTGCCTGTTCCAACAATGAGGCAGACTTACTCCAGCAGCCTGGCGTGCACAGAAACACTCAGGCTACACTGGGAACAGTGAAGGGAGCCCCGGACATGCACTGTCTTGAAAGCACTCTCTATGCTATGAAATCATTCTATTCAAAGCAAATTTCCTAGCTGGGTGCTTTTCTTCATAGAGAATCTGGATGTTCACCAATAGAAATACATGCATACATACACAGACACATGGAATTACTGGCTCTTTTTGTGTGTGGCAGGTCCTAAGGCTTGAACCGTGAGCCTAGACATATTCCCTGAGCTCTTTTTGCTCAAGAAAGCATTTTATTGTGTCTTAAACCATGATTACTCTAGGCTGGGGTTTAGCCTTTACACCCACAGATGATCCAGGGATCCTAGGAACCAAGTTCAATTCCCAGCACTGGCAAAAAAAACCATGAAACCAACACAAATGGAGGAGGAAAAAAACCAGGAAGTTTATTTTTTCTTTTGTCTGGTCGTGAGGCCTGAACTCTGGGCCTGGGCGCTGTCCCTCAGCTCTTCAGCTCAAGGCTAGCGCTCTACCACTTGAGCCACAGCACCACTTCTGGCTTTTTCTTTTTGCTTATGTGGTGCTGAGGAATCGAACCCATTCTAGCAGCCACAATAAGGGAAACCATTCAGCTTGTGTTCTCCAGGTCTGTATTACTTCCCATAATATAATGCTTTCCAAGTCTTTCCACATTTTTACAAATGGTAGTCTATCATGCTCTCTGATGGATAAGTGGGATATCTCTCTGTGTTTGTGTGTGAGTGTGTGTGTTTATACATACATTTATATATATATATGTATATATGTGTACATATACACACACCTATATATGTGTATATATGCATATATGTATATAAATGTGGTATACATATATGTAACCTCATATATACATATATATATATATATGTAACCTCATACATGTATACCACATTTTATTCATCCATTCACCATTTGAGGGTTTTCTAGGTACTGGAAAGTGAGAGACATGAGCCTTATCCCTCTGTTTGTGGGAAGACATGAGCTCTTATAGCAACAGTCCTGAGCCTTGTTAGCCTTTTTTATCACCTGAAGTGGTAAAAGCTGATCAACAATTTGCAATTCCTGGGGCCTGAACTCAGTGCCTGTGCACTGACCCTAAGCATTTTTTTGCTTAAAGCTAGCATACCAACACTTGAGCCACAGCAACACTAACGGCTTTTTCTGTGTATGTGGTTACTGAGGAATCAAATCCAAGGCTTCATGAATGCTAGGCAAGCACTCTACCACTGGGCCAACTTCCCAGCCCAAGATTTTATTTTTTAAAAACTAACATGTAAAAGAACCAACTATATGAAAAACTGTATTACAGGAGGCGAGCTCCATGACTAGAACCATGACTTCCCTGGCCAGAAACCTGGGAGACCAGGCCTTTGCCACAAGTCTCCTCTGTGGTCAGCTTCCAATCACTGAGCATCGTATCATTGGCCTGAAAGGAAGGAGAGTGTTGAGATGTGAAACATGATGCAAGCAGACATAGTGGGCCTCATCCTCCAATGTCAACACTAAGGATGGGTACTCACAAACCCCAGATCCTGTGGCACACGTGCTAGTAGACACTAATTATGAATTGTGTGGAGTCATGATCCAATGGGCAGATGGGCTGGGCTATTATGAGAAAGACATAACCTCATTCAGAATCATATGGACTCCAAAAATGTGAACTAGAAAAGGTCTATTTTGTGTTTGAGGTTATTTTTTTTAACTTCCTTTATCTGCACTCTGTCCTCTAAAGCCAGCTCCCATGTGTGAACTCTTCTTATGCAGTAAAATGAGCCATAAATAAGGCCAAGTAATTGGTAATCTTATGGAAGTAAACTAGGCATAGAATGGCTGTCTGGGGTTCCTTCTCCTATCTGAGTTATGAAAATGACTCGTTCCTGAGACACAGAGCCCATGTACTAATGGGTTATATATATATATATATATATATATATATATATATATATATATATATATATATATGAGACAAAAAAGCCAGGACTTTCATGTTCCCAAAATTATTGCCATGTTAACTGAGTCTGACACATGAATTTGCATGTCTGCATGGAGGAAGTGAACATATTTCGTTTTTAAAACATGTAGTATTTTATACAACAATACATGCTTGTACAAATTACACTGACTTTAACTTCATCCCAGGTTGTCATTTTGGCTTTAGAGGAAGGTGTCTGGATTTCACCATTCCAGTAACAGTCTCACATATGCTCATGCAGGGTAAGAAGGGGAGAATGGGTCAAAGTGATGACTTCCTTCTGTGTTTCTCTGGAGGTGCCAAAAACCAGACCCAGAGCTTCAGGGGTTCAGGTAAACAAACTGTGGGTAGAGACTCCCTTCTCAAGAGATGCAATCTTCATGAAAATTGCCCACAGTGATCTAGTGCATACTAGAGTTGCCAGTGCTTGTTTACTTCTACACAGTGTAGAGAACACACAAGTGACTGCTGGAGAGCAAAGATGTGGCTGATTCGCCACAGTTCAAGAGAGGCAAAGGGATGAACACAGTGGCAGGGAACCTGTTCCTCAGCAGAAAGCCTTGCAAGATTCTGAACATCACCCTAAGTGAGGCTGGCATTTGAGCACAGTCTTGGACAGGTCATGAACATCTGAAAAGTGTGGAATGTTCTGCTAAGCCACAGGTTGACTAAGCAGACTCTCCTTGGGGGAAAAGGGTCTTCTATAAGTAAACACTTATCAGAAATCTCGCTAAACCTTATTCTTTATATTAAGTCAGTTCTTCAAGGCAGACAAGTGAGAATGGATAAAGGAGAAGGGCCCTAGGACCACTGAATTTTCCCATCTTAGAGCATCATTTTCTTTCTCAACATACAGTATGGAAGCCACAGCCTAGTCCCACTAGTCAATAGAATTATATGCTCAACACAGTATATGCCAACATGTTGAGGTCCAGAGAACTTGGTAATAGAGGTTCTGCTCTGTTCTCTCAGTCACTTTTCTTCTCTTTTTTGAGATAATGTCTAATCTAAGTTGGACTTTGGGCTAAGCTCCCTGTGTATGCAGATCATAGGCATGTACCACCATGCCTAGCCTCATTACTTCTTTTTGTTTTCTGCCCTTTGAAGGTCAGCCAATAGCTCTAACATGGCTGTCTTCCATTTACATTCTATTCATGCCCATATCTGGTTCTCTCCATCTTGTCTAAGTGGAGCCATCTGTCTCTAGCCAGCACGCTGTCATGGTGGTCCATCGTCCTTCTTCCAAGCTAGCTCCATACACATCTGTTTGTTAGTAGGGAGTCTTTCCTGACTTGTGCTTTTCACTTTTCCAAATGACTGGATGTGCAAGACAATGAAAGGAGTTCCTGAATTTTGCCAAAAGTATGAATGACATGACTGATTCAAGGCTGTTAACCGTTTCCCACTTAAACACACAAGCAGTGGGCCAGGATTGGTGGCTCACACCTATAATCTTAGCTAATAAGTAGGCTTAAATCTGGAGGATTGTGGCTCCGAGACCAGCCTAAGCAGAAAAGTCTTGAGATCCCACCTTCAACATAATCACAAAAGAAGGGCTGGAAGTATGGCTTACAGTGAGCATACAATCTGAGCAAGAGCTGTCATAGTATAGGTCACTTTTTGCTGCTTGTAGCACAGGCTCTTTAGTCCCAGGTCTGAACTAATAATATCTCTTCAATTCCAACTTTGTGTATATGTGTGTATGTGTACAACTTCACATACTCATGCACTTGTTGTGTACACTGATAATATTAATCAAGGTGCACGTGCTTATGTTGCAGAGACTTCAAACCAATTTGAATCTTTCCAAACACAATGAACCATCAAGAATTCTACCATTGTCAACATTCACTACAAAGATTCCACTTCCAAAATGCCATTTGGTTAGATGGTGTTTACCTATCCATATTTACTTAGTCTTTCCTCTAGTTGACCCTCATCCTCCCATACCATTGCACCTCCACACATTCCCCAGATTATTGTTTACAATGATCTTAACATTTTCCTGGAAATAAGGATTCTTTAGTGGTAGAATTAGCATTTAATTGTTAGCAAGTCACCTTCTTCAGTAATAAATCACAATGAGCTTAAAGATCTACCCTTAATCAGGTAGGGATAGGTGGACACAGCATAGTAAAATGGACAAAACAGCATTTCAATGCCAGGTGGAACACTATGGGACCTGATCTGATACCATCATGTGCTAAACATGGACCTCCCAGGTGATGGCAGAATACTTCTTGTGCTGGTGGGACTCCTGGATATCAGGAAAATAGTAGGCTGAGACTGAGTCCAACCCTTACTCTTCTCAAATTGCTGGAGAAGTTTCAGAAAAACTCAGTAATCTGAGAAATTTGAGGAAAGTATGCCAGGCTACAGGTGAAGAAAGACAGGAGCCTAAAACGTGGCATGGAATTTCTGAGAAGACACATTCGTACTTACTAAGAACTTATGGGCTTATAGAAATGGACTGGATGTGGTCGTGGTCAGACAGTGTGGGCATGCAAGCCAAGGAGGGGATAGGCCACTTCTTTACAGTATCATCCTATAGTGACAACAAGAAGAAAATAACCCCAAATGACACTGCACTGGTCATCTACTTGATGTCAAAGTATTGGGTCTGAACAGTACTGAGTGTTAACCTGGAATGCTGGTCAGAGAGCTGGAAAAGTATGGAGTAGCATGTGAACTGAATGATAAATTGAGGGATGGGTTGATGGAAAGGATTGTCAACTTCAACATCACATTCACATCTACCAGAGATCTCTCATAAAGGGACAGTACAGTCAACCATATGAACCCATTAGCACTGGTCATTCTTGTTTGCTATCCAATCACTTCCTGACTTATCAGACACACACACACACACACACACACACACACACACCAAATGGCCATGGTTTGGTGGACACAGAGGGCTAGAATATAAATGTCAGTGAATGCCTGGCATGTTAGCAGAGAGTATCAAGGTTTAGCCAACCTGCACTTTTCATTCCCAAGGTTCTCCGCCTGTTAGGTCCTTGTTGCAAACTCAGTGCTCCAATGGGAACAGATGCTGCCTCCAGGCCTACATATCTTGCTCTCCAGGTCTCAGAAGTCCCCAAAAGGCTGGTCTGGAGGTGTAGGGAACTAATGCAGGAAAAGTCCAAGTATTGGCGGCTCCAATTCATAGCAATGATTAGGTGCTGCAGAGCTCTGGATTGTGTTGTGCCTCCAAGGGAAGGAGGCACTGTTGGCACATGAGTGCATCAGGGCTTCCTGATCCTCCCTGCCCAACAGCAGCTGTTCTGGCTTGAGCAGCACACAGGGATGGTGTATGAGGCACCCTGGGGACAATACCCACCAGTAGAGGGACGGATAGGGCAATAAATCTACAGAGAACAGTGCCAGTACTGGGGAGTTTTGCTCTTTTATCAACTCCACATTTCACTTTTCAAAAACAACTTAGACTTTAGAGTAAGTTTCAACCTATGGAAAATTTACACAAGTGTGTTTCCCTGACTGCCCTAGCTCTCCCTCGATTCACATGTCATAAAACATATTAATCAAAGTCAGAACATTTCCATTGAAGCCATATTAGTCATTAAACACAAACCCCATACCAACCTCAACATTGCCTCTTTCTGCCCTTCTCTCACTCAGGAGTCCATCTGGTCCTGCATATTATTGCTCTCCTCCCCTTTGAGGGGCCAAAGTTCCCACCAAACTCCATCTTTGGCCATCATGAGGGGTTCTGCTCATCATTTGCTGTCTTGGTAGGCATAGATTGAGGGATGTCGATGGACTCTTCCTCTTTGACAGGAGACCACAGAGCAACAGATGCTGTAGCCATCTCAGTGAATCACACTGGAACACCGAGGTCACCATGCTTACCCTTGTTCATAGTACTCATGTTAGAACTCAGAGCATTGTACTTGCTAGGTAAGTGAGCTATACGCCTATTTTGTGCTGGTCATTTTTTAGTTATGGTCTTGCTTCCTATCCAGGTACATGCCTGGGCCTGGACTCACCTATTTTAAGCTTCCTGTTGTAGTGAAGTTGATATTCATTGCTAGCTTAAGAGGAGATGTCACCCAGTTTTTGGCCTGGGCTGGCCCTGAATAATGATCATCCAAATCTCAGTATCTTAAATAGTTAAGATTACACATGTGACTCCCAGATCCAATGTGCCTTCCTTCTCAACCCTACCAACTCAGCAGTGACTGACAGTTTCCTCTCCTCAGTTACTCTTACCTTCTGAAATTTCAGAGAGGAGACACACAGTTTCTTCTTCATTGTACTCTAATTGCTCCCAAGATTGCCTGAAATTGTACTATCTCCCCTCATTGTAGGCTCCCCAAGGATATTTCTGCACGAGGAGGTAAACTTAGCTGTGAATCACAAAGGGAGATTCTGTTACTTCAGCTGTGGGCTGTCAGTTCCTTCAGCAACTTCCTCAGCTACAGTCATTCTCCATGACACAATGGTCTTCCTGCATTCCCCACCCTGATGGGTACAAGACAGCATTATGCCAATTGGCCAGGTCAAACTATGGGCACTCAGTGGTGGAGCTGGAGGAGTTACACTTGTCCCCCTATCCAATCTGACATCCAGTCCCTCCCTTCAACAGAATTCAATCTCTGTGGATTCTCCTCTCTGCCAACTCCCTCAGTCTGTCTCTAGAACTAAGGAACAAGGTATATGTAATTGAGAAAACACAAACACAATCTCTCATCATGAATGGACTAATTTAAATAGTGAAAAAATGAACCACAAAATTATACTGAACCTCTCTCTCCATTTCCTTTATTTGTGCAAGTTTGCTCCCTAAATGCTTTTGTGTGTTTGTTGGAGAATGTGTATGGGTAAGGGTGCAGGGGACATTATGTATAATAGGACTTGAACTCAGGACCTTTGGCTCTTAACCTGGCTCTTTTTGTTTAAAGCTGGCACTCTACATTCCAGCTACTGCTCCCTAGTGGCTTTTTCCAAGCTAACTGCAGTAAGAATCTCTTGGGTTTCTCTCCCTACACTGGCTTCAAACTGCAATTCTGGTATCAGCCTCCCAAAAGGCTAGTATTACAGGTGTGTGAGAGCCACTAGTGCATGGCCTCTCACTGCCACTTTAAAAGGGCAGCTTTTAAAGTGAAGTAAAAGAACAATTCTTGATATAAAATAGGGTATCAGTGTGATTTAGGTAAATCTGGAGGCTCCTCATGGGAGGAATGGCCTTCTCCTGGGAAGTATTACAGCATTACATGAACCAAGTAGGTTTGATGAAATGTCCTCAGAGAACACACAGGATACCCTGAGTGGAACAACACCCAAAGCACAGGTTCTTAGGACATTGTCTAAAATAAGTTTGTAACCAAGCCCCTTACAGATGTGCCTCCCATAACCTTGGGAAAGATACCAGTAGAGCAGCCATCTGGATCCTGTCCTATTGGGGTACAGGGTGTTTGGAACCAAGCCTTTTCCTTGGTCCAAACCACATCAAAAAGAGGCAATATGGATGTTCCTAGTCCAATGACTGGGCCCTTTATTGCTACAAAATTAAGCTTCTTAAACTGAATGAAAGTATTCACTAAGTTTCTAAAGTTAAAAGAAATACACACGGAACAAATAAAAACATTGCATGTATGATCAGATGAAAAAAATCTATTCTAGATTGGAAGTTTCCAAGCAGAAACTGTGCAAGTCATAAAAACTAAGATTTGTTTTTTTTTTTTTTAAAAAAAAACCTCCTCCCAGAAAAGGTAGACTGTGGATCTACCTGCTGCAGGTTGTAAAGGCTTACCTAGAGCCTAGATATCACACATGTGTGGCTGCTGCCCCTGGTTGTGGGTGACATAGCCAGAACTGCTTTCCTATTTACAGTGGCTATTGGCAACTCTGCCTATTGCATATAGCATTTCCAACTTTCTCTCTTTGAAAAACCAAGGATCATACTGACTTTAGGGAGTTCTTGTGTCCAAGAAAAGGGAAAATTCAGAGTGAACTTGGCACTAAGATTGTCTGGTACTGATTGAAGGGTTATTGACTAAGGGATATAACCTGCCCCTGCAAGGAGACTTTACACATTGAATTAGAAACAGGTATTTTCTAAGGTCTTATAAACTGGACTAAATTAACTTATGGACAAGGAGATAAGCTAATTTAAGACATAAGGTTGGAAAGAAAGATCACAAGCATCTCAATGCCCGTATCCCAGTATGTGTTGGTGGATGATACTGCCACAGGAAATTGAAGAGCAAAGCAGGCATGGGGGAAGGTGGCCTTTGCAGGGGACAAGAACTTGCCATAAAACACAGCCAATGCTGTGCTGGAGTTTATTTTATAGGCTTTGTAGTTCCAGGGAGGTTGATACTATACTATATAGGGAACCTGCTTATTCTTCCCCACCATACAGCTGATTCTGGTTTCAGAGGTAATTTCTTGTTCTGATTTCACACAGTAGAGCAAAGCATAAACTTATACCTACATACATTTAAAGTGATTCTTTATAGGTAGTTTGAGCCTGACCATTGAAGAATAACTACAACATTTCTTTTTTTTTTTCCTTTAAAAAATTTTTTTAATTGTAAAGGTACTATACAGAGTGGTTACAGTTACATGAGTAAGGTAATGAGTCCATTTCCTATCGAGCATTGTTACCACGTCTTTTGTTTTTCCCCTACCATCCCTTCCCTCCCCAACTCCTCGCCCCACCAAGTTGTAAAGTTCATTTTCAACATGTCTGTATGTCTCATTGTTAAAATGGGTGAACCTGTATCCTTGTTTCAGCATTTTGTTAGTTCTCTTCCCCTCCCCAAATTAGAAAAATGTATACACAAGATGCAGGGCACCAGAATCAAATACAGCAACAACAGGTGTTATACCATGGGGAACGAACATGTAAAAGAAATTTAAAAATCATATAGTACATTAAAAGCAACAGTGACAAAGAAAAATACTATTGTTTCCCTATTGTGGGGTTCATTTCTCTTAGCATCATCTTATATGATCATAAGTACATAACTTTTGACCTTTTTTGCTTGTCTGGTAAGATTATCCTAGAGTATACTAGTTATTGCAAATAAGGGAAACCATGGGACCTATGTTTCTTTGGGCCTGGCATACTTGACTTATATTCTTTTTCATTTTTTTTTAAATTTATTTTATTTTATTTGTGAACATAATGTACAGAGGGGTTACAATTACATGGGCAGGATAATGCGTACATTTCTTACCAAGCATTGCAGCCTCCTCCTTTGTTTATCCTTCACATCCCTTCCCAGCCTCCCCTCTCCCCCCCCCAGTCCCAATCCTTCCCCCCCCCACGCACCAACATTGTAAAGCTCGTTTTCGACATGACAACTTGTACTTCTCATTGTTGCAACAGGTCCACCTGTATCCTTAAACGACTTGTTTTCCCCATCTCCTCCACAAGTTATACTGACATCAAATATAGTGAAAGCAGGGGTTATATTGTGGGGGAGGGACATACAAAGCAACAAAGAAATAATCTTATAAATGCATTAGAAACACATGCATGAAAGAAAAAAATCATTGAAATACATACCTAAGGGTTCATTTTCCTAACATCACATTATCTGACCTTTTCCGCTTGATTCATACATATACTAGATATTGCAAATAAGGGAAACCATGGGGCCTATGTTTCTTTGGGCCTGGCTTACTTCACTTAATATAATTTTTTCCAAGTCTTTCCATTTCCTAACAAATGGAGCAATGTCATTCTTTCTGATGGAGGCATAGAATTCCACTGTGTATATATACCACATTTTCTTGATCCATTCACCTACTGAGGGGCATCTGGGTTGGTTCCAGATCTTAGCAATGGTAAATAATGCTGCAATAAACATAGTTGTGGTGGTAGCTTTAGTGTGGTCTTGTTTGTAAACATTTGGGTAAATGCCCAAAAGTGGGATTGCTGGGTCATAGGGGATGTAAATTTATTCAACCACTTTGGAAAGCAGTATGGAGGTTCCTTAACTACAACTTTTCATATACAGAGTTCTAAGGCAGGGTGTGACTGACAACAGCTATTGAGGCACTTCCTACTAGTTCCCCATCCTCTGAATACTATCAGATGGAATATAGTGCTGCATCTCCCCTCTCCCCTTCCTCCCCCCACACTTGTGCAAGTCGTGCAGTTGAACTCTGGGCCTTCTGCTTAGTTGGTTGGCACTTGAGTACTTGAATCACACTTTCAGTCCTGTTTGTACTAATCATTGGAGGCTCAATTTTAACAGACTTTTCTAATTGATCTGGTCTCAACACAAGATCCTCTAGATGGCTCTCAGACTTTTGAGTAGCTAGAATTACAGATGTGAGTCACTGCTTCCAGCTAGATTATATTGTAAGGAGGGAGGTTGGGAGGTTTGTAAGGAACACAGGAGAACAGGGCTTGCAGATGGAGATTCCAGCAATTGGTGTGAGGTGTAGTCCGTGAGGTGAGGTCGACCTCATCTCAGCCTTGCCAATTGCCCCCAAGGTAAGTAATGTTTTGCATTATACAAGAATTGATTCCTTTAAATGAACAAGCTGCAGTAATATCTAAGGTTTCTAAATGAGATGGCCCAAGGCATTGTGCAAAAGCTCACAATGGGGTTTAATGATAAAGCTGTGGTACATGAACACATAAGAATAAAAAACTGTCCAAGATTCCATGCTTCTCCTATCATATATTTGTACATATATAAAAATTCTGGTCTCAAGCCCAAAGAAACATAGGTCCCATGGTTTCCCTTATTATCAATGACTAGTATATGTCTGAGACAAGCAGAAATGTTCAGAGGAGTTGATGTTAGGCGAAATGAACCCCAAGATAAGGACTCACATATATTTTTTTTCTTGCTATTGTTTTTAACATATTTATAAGATGTTTTCTTTGTGGCTTTTTATGTCCCTCCTCCTCGGTATAACCCCTATTTTCACTGTATTTTATGTTGCTATAATTTGTGGAGGGGAAGGGTAAAAACAAATTGTTTAAACAGGGATACGGGTGGACCCATTGCAACAATGAGATGTACAAGATGTTGTGTCGAAAAACGAACTTTACAACTCTGGCGTGGTATGGGGAGAGAGATTGGAAGGGATGGTAAGGGGAAACAAAGGAGGAGGCAACAATGCTTGATAAGAAATGTACTCATGTGGGCTGGGAAAGTGGATCAGTGGTACAGTGCTTGCCTTGCATGCATGAGGCCCTGGGTTTGATTCCTCAGAACCACAGAAGCAGAAAAAAAAAGCTGGAAGTGATGCTGTGGCTCAAGTGGTAGAGTTCTAGCCTTGAGGTGAAGAGCTGAGGGACAGTGCCCAGGCCCAGAGTTCAGGCCCACGACCGGACCCCCCCCTCCCAAAAAAAAAGAAATGTACTCATTACCTTGCTCGTGTAATTGTAACCCTTCTGTACCATATTTTCAAAATTTAAAAAAAAATCTGGTTTTAAAGTCTATGAGGAAAATCAATACCAGGATTTCAATAGGATTTATACATTGTTTTATAACTGGAATTTCAATTTTTGCCTGGAATGATAATAATGTCAAATTAAATTATGTTTCTATTTCAGGGGTCCATGCTGATTTCACTAGCAGCCCTGCTCAGAGGAAGGGTGCCGTGATGATGTGTAAACTCATTTTTAAACATGAGTTGAACAGAAACTCAATTTGTTAAAACACAGCCACCCACAAAGCTTTGTAGAAATGACCTGTCAGGATTGACCTCCCCAGTCCACAAAGCTGCAGTATCATGAACTACAAAAATCCAGCGGCAGTGTGGCTAGTGGTAGGAGATCATGATGGACCTAAAGAGGAAAATGTGTACAGTTTTGTTAAGTATACATACGGTTTTGTTTGCTAGCCATAGGGCTTGAACATAGGGCCTGGGCATTGTCTCTGAGCCTCTTTGTGCTGAAGGCTAGTATTATACCAAGTAAGTCCCAACACCACTTCCAGCTTTTTCTGATTAGTTTATTGGAGATGAATCTCATGGACTTCCTTGTCTCGGCTGACTTCAAACTGAAATCCTCAGATTTCAGCCCCCTGAGTAGCTAGGATTACAGGCATGAACCAGCAGGCTCTGGGTTTTTATATGTATCTTTTAAAACTTCAAATTAAAGCCCAACGGGGCGCTGGTGGCTCACGCCTGTAATCCTAGCTACTCAGGAGGCTGAGATCTGAGGATCGCGGTTCAATGCCAGCCCGGGCAGGAGAGACTGTGAGACTCCTATCTCCAATAAACCACCAGAAAACAGGAAGTGGCATTGTAGCTCAAGTGGTAGAGCACTTGCCTTGAGCTGAAGAGCTGAGGGACAGCGCCCAGACCCAGAGTTCAAGCCCCACGACTGACAAAAAAAAAAAAAAAAGAAATTAAAGCCCATAAAAAGGTGTACATTAAAAGGTGTACAATGCAGTATACTAAATTTGTATTTGTTCCCACTGGATCATCTGTGAACTGAGTTAAAAGCTGTCTTAGATATGAAAGGGAAGGAAAGATTTTCCACAAAGTTAGTTTTTGAAGACATTATTATTCAATAGAATTCCTTCTGAGAAGACATTTGACAAGATCAGATGTTAAGTCAAACCCTCATGGAAGGGTGTAGGAATTGTCTGGGAAAACCAGGCAACAAGATTTGAATTAGGAAGTAGTGTGCTTCCTTCCTCAGCTTACTCAGCTTTATTATCTGATTAAAGGAATGAGTGGGAAGAGGTCAAGTTCTAGGGCCAGTTTATTGGCTTGTTTTGTTCTCTCTCCAAATCCTATAATATCAGAGTGCTGAGTAATAGCCTTTTCCTTTGGAAAGTCCCCACATTATCTCACTCTATCATGAGAAGAGACCTCACTTCTGTGGAGATGAGCTTGCTCTTGGGTCCTTCAGACAGATAGTATGCAGACATCAAAAGTCCAATACTATAAAGGGAACCCAAGATACTCAGTTTTATCAATGATATAAAGGCCATTTCATGGCAATGAATCTGCAAACTGGCTATCATCAAGTCCAATAGTGGAAATAGCAGCCCTGGACAATTGACGATGTAACATGTTAGTTGATCTCCATTCTCTCTTCCATTCTGAATATTTACGACAATGAAGATCTTTGCCTCAAAAAGTTTAAGGAATTTGAGTCATGATACCACAGAAACAAGCAAAAAATCTGTACATAGAAAGTTTGTTTTATGTAATGTCCCTCATAGGCATATGAAGTTAATTTAAATTGAGTAAGTGAAAGGTTAAGTGAAACTGCTTTAAATAATTATTTTTTTGATTCTCCCATATTCCATTAAGAAAAATTATCGCTGATAAAAATACATTTACTCAAAGCAGCAGCAATGCAGGTTTCACAGAAGCACAATGTTTCTGTTTCCTATAATATCAGCTGAGCCTTCTGTGGGATCCAGGAGAAGGACATGGCTTTGGGAGGCTGGGAGAAGAAATAGGAGTCAGGATCTGATGAATACAAGCATCTAAAATCACCTAAAAGTGCAAGAGATGAGGTTTCTACTTAAATATCTGTATCTATCTTTTCTCTTTCTCTAATCCCAGTACTACAAGCCTCAGCCACTGTCAAGATTAGAGACTGGACACATGAGGAGGAAGCAGACTGGAGAGAAGTAAAATTGGTAAGAAAAGCTCTAAGATGCACAGGAGAGGACTCAGGTGGTCTCACAGAAGATGTACAAAGTCACCACAAAAGACAATGGTTTGTGTGTGTGTGTGTGTGTGTGTGTGTGTGTGTGTGTAAAAAGTGAGGCTTAAAGTCATGCAGCATATCCTGAACTATGATTTAGCAATGAGCGGTATCCAGACATTGATATGAGGTGCTGATAGTCTAGAGCAGAATTATGTCCACTGATGAAGGTTTATAATTTCAAAGAATGCAGTGCCTTCTAGCACCACAAAACTCCAATTAGAGAACCCAGAATAATAATGGGATTATAACATTGCAAACCATAGGTATGTTATTCTGGGGAATAACAGAGATGGGGAGGACGGAGATCCAAGGCTAGTCTAGGCAAAGTGTTAGCAAGCAGACCTTATCTCCACAAATACTTCTGGCTAAGGAGTTTATTCCTGAAATCCCAGCTCTGTGGGAGGTATATGTGGGGGAAGAGCAAAGCCCAAAAATTACTTAAAATACTTAAAGCAAGAAGCGGGCAGGAGGGTGGTAGAGTGCATGCCTAGCATGTATGAGGTTTTGAGTCCAATCAAACGATAGTACTATCAAAACAACCCAACAGATGTAGGATGAGCTCGTTAGCTGGATTCAGATACTAAGGCAAAGAAGTCATTAACATATGGCTTCTTTCCTCTCTATTAGAAATATTTAGAATTCAGGGAAGCATAGGAGAAGTGTACAGCACAAGTACCATGCAGCTGTACATTATCTATACAGCACTCTTAGCCAACATGCCTGAGCACTTGCTGTGTTTCAGTTATTGGCCTCTGATAAGCAGTCATTTATGTCAGACCCATAGAAAGAGCAGATGAGTTAATTGAGTCAATTGAGTTAAATCACTGACATTGAAGCCTATGCAGGGTTGTGATCTTCAGTGCTAGTACTTGGAAAACTAACCCCAACCCTGATGCAAACACATTGGCTCTGCAAACCTGATTGCATCTGCCATCTTGGTCTATGAAGTAAGTTAAGTTCAGGCCACAATAGAAGACGCTGCCCAGTGCACTGAGATACACCTGCTGTCATCGGCAGTGACTATTTTCAGGGCACTCTGGACTTTTTTTTATCACCTGGAACTCACCATAAGTTCCAATGATAAAGACCACTTTGGGTATAGAGTACTATAAGCATTTTGCTAGTAGACAACCAAACTACAGAAAACTCATGCTCAGCCTGATGTGCTTTGCTTTGCATAGAACAAAAATAAACAGTCTGTACATTTCTTATTTTCTGGAAGGAGAGACATATGTGCTGGGGACAAAGTACACTGTAACTATGAAACAAGAGGAATAGCATAGGAAAAGAAAGACCCCTCTGTACGGTATTTTCACAAAAATAATAATAAGAAGAAGAAAGCCTTTGTTTCTCTGGAGGTTACAAGCAATGGGTATTTCTGCAGTTTTAACAGCAGGGGGCACTTTTAACTACTTTACAAGTGAGTCCAGTCAGTCTGTTCGTTGTTGTTTTTGTTATTGTTGTTGCTGATTTAATTTAGGATAGAAACCTAAGTGAGATGGTGAGATGACAAAAAATCATTTTAAATGATCTTGGAAACATTAAAAAAACCTCACAAGTGAACAGATTAGTCTAAAAATGTACCAAAAATCAAGACCTGAACTGCTTGGTCTGGGTGAGTGTAGCTAACACACAGACCTTCCGTAGGTAGCTTTCCTTGTCTGGAGCAACCTACTAAAGCTGTGTACAAAGGAAAAGAACCAGCACTAGAACTTAAAATTTGGAAATGCCCGGTGCAAGTTGAGATGTATGCAATTCTAGAGGCTTTCTAGCATTGGGGGTTTTTGAACAACAATCTCTTCAACAACAATCTCCCTGACCTTGGCAAGCTGCCTTTTCAGGTACTAGTCAATATGCATGCATAGAAAGCCCCCTTGCTGTGTTCTCTGCAACAACGCTAAGACCATCAGTGTTGTAGGATGATGGGGAAACTCCTCATAGGACAGAATGTGGCCATTGTTATGCTTAGCAAATAATTAACTTGTCAAGCTGGGCACCAGTGCCCATGACTGTAAACCTAGCTACCCAGGAGGCAGAGATCTGAGTATGCCACTTAAAAATTCGCCTGGGCAAGAAAGGTCTTGAGACACTTATCTCCAAGAAACCACCAGAAAACTGGAAGTGGCACTGTGGCTCAAGTTATAGAGAGCTAGACTTGAGCTGAAGAATGGAGAGACAGCTCCTAGGCCTAGAGTTCAAGTCCCATGACTGACAAAATAAAGAAAGAAAATAGGAAAAGAAAGAAGGAAGGAAGGAAAGAAGAAAGTAAGAAAGAAAGAAAAAAAGAAAGAAAGAGAGAGAAAAAAGAAAGAAAGAAAGAAAGGAAGGGAGGAAGGAAGGAAGGAAGGAAGGAAGGAAGGAAGGAAGGAAGGAAGGAAGGAAGGAAGGAAGGAAGGAAGAAAGGAAGGAAATTGAAAGGAAAATACCTGTCACGATGAGAGCTATGGCATAGCTCGAGCCACTGCTGATAAAGACATCCTGACCTGGGAGATGGCTCAAAGACAGAGGCACTGTTAGCTTCTCCTGGTAAGAGTCAAAGCTCCCACTGGAGCCCATACCACTAGAATGGAGCAGATGCCCAGCACATGCCTGCAGCCCTAAGTCAGTGTGGCCAGAGTGATTAGCAGCCAAGCTACCAAGTCCCCTTTAATTCCTGCCTCCTGGGCACATTGTGGGCCAGCTCAGTAGGAGGTTTCAGAAGAGCATAAAGAGCCATGAAGCAAAGCAGTCATATAGAAATGCAAAGCACATGACTCCCACCTCTGGGTTTACAGAGTTCTTCTCAGATTATTTTGTGGATAACAAGATGTGGGTGAATCGTCTTGCTTCCTGAAAAATATCTCTGTATAGGTAGGCACTCTTTGCCTCACACTGAAAGGCAACCACTTGTCCAAAGGCTGGTCTCATCTGTGGCCAATAAATTTCCTTTTCCCAGCCATCTCTCCTTTAACAGACATCTGTAGGTTGGCTGATAGCACATCCATGAATGGGGATGTACCTGAGAAGGGGTTGAAATCATAGTGGTCCATGATGTCCTATCACCATTTCTCTCCCACTGTCATTTCAGAATTAGACCAGAAGCTGGTTGCAATCACAGCACATATCAACACAAGACTGTCAATACCAGAACCTTGTCAAAGTCTACTTCAAAGATACCTTTCAGTTTCAATCTATGTCTGACAGAATGCCCACCCCCTACTTTTTTGGTCTAGGATATGTACAGCTATAAACTGGGAGACTTTTAGAGAATGAGATTAGAGAAAATGGGTCTCCTGGACAGGATATTCTATAGGTATGACAAGTTGGAAGGAAAAAGGAACAGCATAAGGAAATACCATTAACAAGGCCAAAGTGGTCAAAAGACACGTCTCCAATGCAAGAAAGTCCTTCTGACAAACCTGTTCTTGTTGGGCCATGGCCTGGTATGGTGGTGCCACTTTACACTCTGGTCCCATTAGAGTAACAAACATGTCATGGCTTCTTCCTCCCATGGCCTAGGCTGACTACCAGAGGTCCATCCCCTGTTTCTACCTCTGCTTTCTAAAAGGGTACACACATCAAGGGGCTCTCTTCTTTCCCCCTACAAACATTCTACCTGTGTTCCCTCAGGACGTAACTTCTCAATGCCAATCTGGGTGCTGTTTTTCTATGAGTCCTAATGTATCCTCTCCTGAGCGTAACATTACTTGACTTTCCTCTCTTTGGTGCTGGGGACTGAACTGAGAGTCTTGTGCATGCCAGGCATGTACTCTACCACTGAGCTGTATCTTCACCTCTGAACTTTGCTTATCATGCTTGTTAAGAACTCTATTAAGTATTTGATACAATTACTAAGGTACGTGAAAATAAGGGAGATGCTGCACTTTGCAATTGGACAAAAAAATCACCTATCTATAGGAATTAATTCAACATTAGCTTGTGTGGCAATGAATGCAAAGCTCTGGCTAGGAGAAAACAAAAGCCATTCCTGAGAAATTCATGGTGATCTACTGGTAAAATTATCAACAGGAGTTTTCTAAGATGTGAGGCATGAGTCATTAATTATGAACCATAACTACTTCTTCAAAATTGTAAAGAAATAAGCCAAAGCCACCAGAAAAGACTCATAAATGGGTACTTAAGAGAAAACAAAAATGTTCTTAGTCAAACACTGGTAGATAGGCTGGGTGGTGCCTCCATCACAGCTTGCCCTCAATCCTTAACCCACTGAGGGATGAAAGTTCCTTGGCCATGCTTGCCTTCAGTTCTGACCCAGCAGCCTTAGAAGATTTGGGGTCATCCGACCTGGTCAGTTCTAGGACTAGAGACCCTGAGGTGTCAAGATTTACTCCTTAGGACTCCCACAATGGAAGCTATTTGCACTTTGATCTGCCCTGGGGCAAGGACAGAAAACAACCTGTTTCTAGTCACAGATCACCCTCTGGGACAGTTTACTTTCTAATGAGTGAGGCCAGCTTGGCTTAAAGATCTCTATCCCATCCCTTCCCACCCTTCCCCAACCTCATGCCTGGTAAAGGAAAGCTTATGGAACTTACCATCTCCCAACTTTACTAGCAGCGAGGGACTTCCACCTCATCCAGTAGTACCTTTTCCTTAGAGCTTTCTATAAGTTGCAGTATTCCCATAGGTCCTGTTTCTGAAGAAAAAGGGATTCTTACAGGAAGAATGCTTGGCACAGACAACCTGCCGGGAGCCTCACTGAGGGAAGAGTGAAAGATTCTGGCAAAAAGAATCAGTGACTGATTTGGCTTCCAGTGAAAACAAAAGTCTTCAATCTCTTCCTGGCCATTGTAGGTTCTAAGCAATTGAGATTTCTGTCTCACTCATGTAAAGTAAACATACCCAACAGGCTAGATCCATCCATCCCTTATGTCCTTACAACACCCTGTGGGCCTCAGACAGCTTTCACTGCTGGAAAAATGAACATGAGTATGGGTCATTGGGAGAGGCCATGTCTCCCCTCCTCTGTTTGACTTGGAAGTACTGTGTCAAGCAGTTCTTGATACACTCTGGGACTGGTCAGCTTCTCAGCCTCTCATTCCCTCAAACAGCTAGAGTCACTTCTGTACTTAAAGTTGCCAGATGCCTTGAGAAACTATCCTGGCAACCAAGAACTTGTACTCATCCTGTGAGTGCTGCTTCATTGCCAACTGAACTCTAAACACAGGGATCAGTGTTCCTGATATTGTTTCTGGAGAATGTGATTGAAATCCCTCTGACGGATAATGAGACAAAAACCTGTGGCTGTCTGAAGGAGAAGTAGCATCTGGATCTAGTTTTCTTTCTCTTCAAACTGCTTTTTGCTACTGGCATGCTTTTGGGAGATTGAAAACTATAAAACTGGGCCAAGGAGTAAAAACAACAACATTGGCTCTTGTCATCCTCCTCTTCAAAATAGCAGAAACACCATGAATTTAATACTCCTCTTGAGCACCAGTCCTATATTGCTAAGATTAAATCCTCCTGGCCAAATTTATATTTCAAATACACTGAAAGAATAAAAAGGATTCTAAAGAAGAATAAGGGCTCAGGGTATAAAATGTATACTTCTTGGGGTTCCGGGAAGATGGCGGAGGAGAAGTTGGAATCTGAACAAGCTCTCCCATAGAAAGCAGTTTTAGAGTTCCAGTGAACAGTCCTAAGCCAGAGAATCACACCAAGTGTGCCATCACAGGACAGAGAGTTAGACAAGAAAGGGAAAGCCAAGGCAAGAAGACACATCTGAGCGCTTGCCAGCAGACACCGCGGCGGCGGCGGCAGCAGGGTCGCGGCGGAGACTGCAGCTGGGGCCACACCTGAGCGCTCACACAGAGAGTCCGGGAGGAAGGAGCCAGACGCAGCAGGCGAGCGGATTCTATCCAACACCAGCAAGAACTGACAAGGAGCGGACATCTTCATCCTGCAGTTTGCGGACCAGAGACGACCCAGGATCCAAGACTCGGCGTGAGCAGAAGCCCGACGTCCTCACTCCTTCTCAGGGAGCAGAGGAGGGAAGGTCACCCCTCCCCCCCCAGCACTGGTGATCTCCATCTTGGATAACGACAAAGCTCGGAGGAGCTGCCACCTCAAACTCAGGCTTTGGAATAAAACGAGTCATTTAGCAGGTCACAAGAACTTAACGGTGAAGTGACCTGCCAGACTCAGCTCCATCCAGGGAAAAGTCACCCAGCTCAGACGCCAGCCATTGGAGTGGCTCTCCTCACTGGGTAACCAGAGCCAGAGGCTGCCCCTCCCTCTAGCAGCCTCAACAATCAATTGAAAAACAGAAACCCTGAGAATGGCTCCAGGCTGGGCTCTGTGAGTTTTTTTTCACAAAATAGCCCCAGGGAAAAGCTACTGATTGTTGAAAGGCCTCAACTCTACCCAGAACCTAGCCTCACCACTGCATCCCCCTCTTTTGTGATTCTCAAAGCAGATCAACCTCCCATTAAACTAATCTGGGAGGGGGATCTCAAAATCTTGGGTAAAGCAGAGCATTTTTCTGCCTGTACAAACAAACTGACTTAAGAAACCAATCAAGCCACAGGACCTCAAGCTGACCAGAGACTCCAACAAGAGGCTGGTTACAGACAAAAGGGAGATACAGGATTCCTCCCACCCCTCCCAAAAAAATCAAAAAAAAAAATCAAAGAACTTATTTTTTTCTTCTTCTTCTTTTCTTTTCTTTCTTTTTTTTTTTTTTTTTTGGTACCTTATATATATAAAAAATTGTTTTTCCTTTTCTAAAAATTTTATTAATCTTTAATTTTTGCTTTTTTTGAAAAAATAATTGTTTTCCAGTAATTTTTTTTCCTCTTATAAATTTTATTTTAGGAATACGTGAATGTGCGTTTTCCTTTATTTTCTTGTCTTCTTTCTCTTTTTCTTTCTTTCTTAACTATCTTTTTGTTTGTTGTCTAGCTCTACTGAACTTCTGATCTTTTTTTCTCCCTTTCTTATCCTTTCCACCTTTTCTTCTCTTTTGATCTTTATGTGACTTAACTCTTGTCCTGCACATCCTCAGATAAACCCAGAGTTAACTAGTAGACCCTATCCCCAATTGTGTACACACTTAATCCACAAATTTATTATTCAATTCAAAACCTCTGAGACTTAAATTCCTTAATAGCAGTACTACCTCTTTATACCTATATAATATTTTAAGCATTTTTTTAAGTTTTTCATTTCTCCTCTGTGTCCCTTCCCTTCCCTTAATATACTCACATTCCTCTCTAAATAGATGGTCTTTTATACTCCATAATAACATTAACTTTTACGTTTCTATTTTTTTCTGGTCTCTTTTCATTTCCTTTCCCCTTTCTTCTTTCTCTCTCTCTCTCTACTTGCATCCTACCCAACCTATTTCCTGCATTGGGATTAGGACATAGTTAACTCTCCCTCTGCCTCCCCACACCAATCTATTCCTATTTTTTACCCACACCTCTGCCTAACCCTAATAATTTATGGTTTTCCAAATTCTTCTCTGTGGTTCGAAGCCCATTAACATATAGTTGTTTGATGCTGAATAGATGTATCTGTTGAACTAGATTGTATCTGTAGACTATTGACTGTACAAATGCAAACTTTGATTGATGGTTGCCTTAAGATAGTGTTCTAGCACAAAACTGGTGCTATTTTCATCTCAAATGGGCAGAGTAAGCCGGAAAAACACAAGAAAAATGGCAAATCCGGATATCTCAATTCCCAATCTTGATAATCAGGGTCAGAACAGATAATGAATAATCCAGAGGAGAGTTCCGAAATAGCTCTACAAACACTGCTGCCAAACATGATAAATGAGAAGTTTGACAACTTACAAAGGACTCTGTATGAGCATGAAAGGGAGAGAGAGGAGGCATCCCAAAAGCTTATACAGGAATATCATAAGCGTGAGGAAGCTCCTCAAAAACTGATACAGGATTTGTGTGAACAACTTGAGAATACTCAAAGAGAAAGGGAGGAATGGCATGAGCAGGCTGAGAACACTCAAAGAGAACTGCAGGAATCCCACCAACGGGAGGAGAGAGAACTACAGGAATCCCACGAACGGGAGGAAGCTAATCAAAGAGTAATACAGGAATTGAGAGACCAGGTAGAGAATACACAAAGATCACTAAAGGCATTCATGGAATCCATTAACAAAGAGCTGAAGGAAGTCAGGGAGACCACAAAGGGCATGCTAAATGGAACCCAACAGAAGGAATGGGAGTCCAAAGAAACCATAGCCAATCAACTAAGTGATTTGAGAACAAACACTGAACACCAAATTAAGCAAGTAAAGAAATTCATACGAGACCTAAAACAGAGCTTCAACAAAGAACTTGAAGCCATCAAAGCTGACCAATTAGAAGGAAAAGAGATAAAAAACAAAGTAGAGAGTCTTGACACCAGGTTAGACCATGCAGAAGATCGAATCTCAGGGATTGAAGACAGCCTAGATATTATAGAGAAAGAACATACAACCATCCAAGACAAGTCCAAGAAATATGATAGATCTATCCAACACCTGGAAGACACCATCAGAAGGCCTAATCTAAGGATAATGGGTGTAGAAGAACACTTAGAAACAGAAGTTAATGGTCTAGGAAATTTGTTTAACAGGATCCTAGCAGAGAACTTCCCAAACATGCAAAAAAATAGGCCTATTCAGATAAAAGAAGCCTTTAGAACCCCAAATAGCCCAGACCAGAATAGGACATCCCACAGTCACATTATAATCCACACAGGATCAACTCAGACCAAGGAAAAGATCCTTAAAGCTGTCAAGGAGAAAAGGGTAATCACCTATAAAGGGAAACCAATTAGAATCACCTCAGATTTCTCAGCAGAGACAATCAAAGCAAGAAGAGCCTGGAATGATGTATGCCATGCCCTAAAAACAAACAACTATCATCCAAGAATACTGTACCTAGCTAAACTCTCCTTCATAACTGAAGGCCAAATAAAAACCTTCCATAGCAAAGAAAAATTGAAACAATACATCTCCACCAAACCAGCCCTACAAACGATTCTTAAAGATGTCCTACACATAGAAAACCAACAAGACCGCAATAAAGGCCAAGAAACTGCAACCAAATTGAGAATCCAAGAACCATAGGAAGAACCCAGCTTTCGCAGCCCCCAAGAAGGTAGATAACATGGCAGGAACTCCCAAATACCTCTCAGTCCTATCTCTTAACGTTAACGGACTGAACTCTCCAATTAAGCGACATAGACTGTCTAGTTGGATTAAAAAGCAAGACCCTTCTATCTGCTGCCTGCAGGAGTCACATCTTGCCCGTAAAAACAAACACATTTTCAATGTTAAAGGCTGGAACAAAATCTACCAAGCAAACGGCCCCCATAAACAGGCGGGAGTTGCAATCCTAATATCAGATAAAATAGACTTCAAATTAAAATTCATGGGAAGAGATAAAGAAGGTCGCTACATACTAATTAAAGGATCTCTACATCAGGAGGATATTACAATTCTAAATATCTATTCGTCAAACAATGGAGCACCCAAATTTATCAAAGAAACACTACTCTCCTTCAAATCCCATATAGATCCAAAGACATTAATTGTTGGGGATTTTAACACACCACTCTCCCCACTCGATAGATCAACTCGGCAAAAACTCAACAGAGAAACCGCAGATCTAAACAGCTGCATAGTTCAATTGGACTTAACAGACATCTACCGAACATTTCACCCAGCAGCATCAGAATACACGTTTTTCTCAGCAGCACATGGAACGTTTTCTAAAATAGACCACATTTTAGGCCACAAAGCAAACTTGTCTAAATTCAGAAACATTGAAGTTATACCTTGCATTCTCTCTGACCACAAGGGAATAAAACTTGGTCACAACACCAAAAGCCACCAAAGAAAGTCCGGCATCACATGGAGGCTGAACAACACACTGCTGAATCATGATTGGTTCATGGAAGAGATTAGAAAGGAAATTCAAATGTTCATGCTATTCAACAAAAATGAACACACAAATTACCAGCTCCTCTGGGACACAGCAAAGGCAGTACTCAGAGGCAAGTTTATAGCTCTGAGCTCCTACATTAACAAATTGGAGAGATCTGAAACTAACAATTTAATGACACATCTAAACCTTCTTGAAAAAGAGCAGCAATATAAACCCCAATCCAGTAGGCAGAAAGAAATAATCAAAATTAAATCAGAATTAAATGAATTAGAATCCAAATAAACTATAGAAAGAATCAACAAAACAAAGAGTTTTTTCTTCGAAAAACTTAACAAAATTGACAGACCCTTAGCAAATCTTATCAGAAAAAGAAGAGAACACACCCAAATTAATAAACTCAGAGATGAGAATGGAAACATCACCACGGAAACAACCAAGATTCAGAACATTATAAGGGAATACATCTCAAAACTTTATGCTAATAAGTTTGAGAACTTGACAGAAATGGACTTTTTCCGGGCAAATATTGACATGCCAAAACTAAACCAAGATGAGTTAAACGATCTTAACAGGCCCATATCAAGCACTGCAATAGAAATAGCAATAAGAGACTTCCCAGCTAAGAAAAGTCAGGGACCAGATGGTTTTACAGAGGAATTTTACAAGGCCTTCAAAGCAGAGCTCACACCAATACTCCTCCAACTCTTCAATGAAATTGAAAGAGAAAGTTCATTACCGAACACATTCTATGAAGCCATCATAACCATCATTCCAAAACCAGGCAGAGACTCATCAAAGAAAGAGAACTATAGACCCATTTCTTTGATGAATTTTGATGCAAAACTTCTCAACCAAATCTTGTCCAATCGACTTCAACAATTCGATTCATTTCAGGGACGCAAAGCTGGTTCAATATACGCAAATCAATTAATATTATTCATCACATCAGCAGGACCAAGGATAAGAACCACATGGTTATCTCAATAGAGGCAGAAAAAGCATTCGACAAGATCCAACACCCCTTTATGATGAAGGTTTTGGAAAAATTAGGAATCCATGGAACATTCCTCAATACAATAAAGGCTGTACATGACAAACATACAGCCAGCATTATACTCAATGGTGAAAAACTAAAGCCATTTTCTCTTAACTCAGGAACAAGACAAGGATGCCCACTCTCTCCACTTCTCTTCAATCTAGTATTAGAATGCCTAGCTACAGCAGTAAGACAAGATGCAGACATAAAGGGGATCCAAATAGGGAAAGAAGAAATAAAACTCTCCCTCTTTGCAGATGCCATGATCTTGTATTTAAAGAACCCCATAGACTCCACTCCCAAATTACTCAAGCTGATTCAAAACTTTGGCAAAGTAGCAGGTTATAAAATTAACCCCCCAAAATCAATGGCTTTTCTGTATGCCAACAATGAGAAAAGTGTGGCTGAAATTAGGAAAGCAACTCCATTTTTAATAGCCCCACAAAAAATAAAATACCTACGAATTAACTTAACCAAAGAAGTGGAGGACCTCTACGATGAAAACTTTAAAATCTTGAAAAAGGAAATCATCACAGAACTTAAAAAATGGCAAAGCCTCCCATGCTCCTGGATTGGAAAGATTAAATCATGAAAATGGCAATACTTCCCAAAGCTATCTACAAATTCAACGCAATACCTATCAAAATTCCAACCTCATTCTTCAAGGAAATAGAAGAGGCAATCCAATAATTCATATGGAACAATAAAAGACCCCGAACACCAAAAACACTCCTCAACGGAAAGAACACTGCTGGAGGAATATCAATACCAAATTTCAAACTCTAGTATAAAGCCATAGTAATCAGAACAGCTTGGTATTGGCATAAGAACAGACCTCAGGACCAATGGAATAGAATTGAAAACCCAGAAATGAACCTGCAGACCTATAGCCATCTAATCTTCGATAAGGGAGCTAAAACAATAGAATGGAAGAAAGGCAGCCTCTTCAGTAAATGGTGCTGGCAAAATTGGTTAACTACATGTAGAAAACTAAAGCTAGATCCTTATATATCACCCTGCACCAGAATCAACTCCAAATGCATCAAAGACCTTGAAGTCAAAGCAGACACTCTGACAACATTACAGGATGGAATAGGGCAAACCCTAGGTCTCCTTGGCTCAGGCGGAAATTTCTGAATAGAGACCCGGAAACACAACAAATCAAAGAAAGGTTGGACAAATGGGATTGCATGAAGTTGCAGAGCTTCTGCAGGGCAAATGACATAGCTAGCAAGATCAATAGAAAGCCCACGGATTGGGAGAAGATCTTTACTAGCCATACAACGGACAAGGGTCTCATATCTAAAATACACTTGGAACTCAAAAATTTAAACCCCACAACAACAAATCCTCAAAGAAACAACTGCCCAATAAATAAGTGGGTGAAAGACTTAGAGAGAAACTTCTCTGAAGAAGAAAGAAGGATGGCCAATAGACACATGAAGAAATGTTCAACATCCCTAGCCATAAAAGAAATGCAAATCAAAACAACATTGAGATATCACGTCACCCCAGTTAGAACGGCAAAAATCAAGAACTCTAACAACAACAGAAGCTGGAGGGGATGTGGACAGAAAGGAACCTTACTTCATTGTTGGTGGGAATGTAAACTTGTTCAACCACTTTGGAAAGCAGTATGGAGGTTCCTCAAAAGACTTCACATAGAACTCCCCTATGACCCAGCAATCCCACTTTTGGGCATTTACCCAAATGTTTACAAACAAGGCCACCCTAAAGCTACCAGCACGACTATGTTTATTGCAGCATTATTTACCATAGCTAAGATATGGAACCAACCCAGATGCCCCTCAGTAGATGAATGGATCAAGAAAATGTGGTATATATACACAATGGAATTCTATGCCTCCATCAGAAAGAATGACATTGCCCCATTTGTTAGGAAATGGAAAAACTTGGAAAAAATTATATTAAGTGAAGTAAGCCAGGCCCAAAGAAACATAGGTCCCATGGTTTCCCTTATTTGCAATATCTAGTATATGTATGAGTCAAGCGGAAAAGGTCAGATAATGTGATGTCAGGAAAATGAACCCTTAGATATGTATTTTAATGTTTTTTTCTTTCATGCATGTGTTTCTAACGCATTTATAAGATTATCTCTTTGTTGCTTTGTATGTCCCTCCCCCACAGTATAACCCCTGCTTTCACTATATTTGATGTCAGTATAACTTGTGGAGGAGATGGGGAAAAACCAGTTGTTTAAGGATACAGGTGGACCTCTTGCAACAATGAGAAGTACAAGTTGTCATGTCCAAAACGAGCTTTACAACGTCGGTGCCGGGCGGGGTGAAGGGGGGGAAGGAGAAGGATTGGGATTGGGGGTGAGGGGGGAGGCTGGGAAGGGATGTGAAGGGTAAATCAAAGGAGGAGGCTGCAATGCTTGGTAAGAAATGTACGCATTATCCTGCCCATGTAATTGTAACCCCTCTGTACAGTATGTTCACAAATAAAATAAAATAAAATTAAAAAAAAACAAATATATTTAACAAACCATCATTCACTCTCTCCTTGGTTCAGACTCATTATTTTCCTTTCCTATTTAAATTAAAGAAAAATTCAAGACATGCCTTTTTTGATTTGTCACTGAATTATTGAAATGTCTCTCCAAACAACAAAATAATAAGAATGCCATTTAGTGGAATGTAAATATAAGGCATGAAAAAAACAAGCATAAAAGTTCCTAGGGAAAACATCAAAAGGGGCAGCTGCTACAAAAGTTGGTTTTTAAAACCAGGACTCGTGTCTCACACCAATAATCCTAGTATAATATAAGCTAATGAAAGTTTTTTTTGTGTGCCAGTCCAAGATCTTGAACTTGAGACCGGGGCTCTGAGTTTTTTGCTCAAGTCTAGCAAGTTACTACTTCAGTCATATCTTCATTTCTAGTGTATTTGTTAGTGTAGTGGAGATAAGAATTTCCCAGATTTTTCTGCCTGTACTCGCTTCAAACTGTGATCCTTGATGTCAGCCTCCTGAGTGGGATAACAGGCATGAGCCACCAGGACCCAGGTAAAAGTTACTTTTGTGAGATACAAAAATTTAGTTATGTAAGATATAAAAAGCAACATAAACAAATGAAACATTAGAACAAAACTGAAACAGATTAAATAGAAGACATAAAAAGACAAACACCAAAGCCCTGAGTTAAAGCCTAAGCACCACCACAAAAGAAATAAAGAATTGTAGAACAAGAGAAGGAATAGCCAGTGACAGAGTTTTAATCAATCATTGGTGGCTTACACATGTTGTATTAACTACATAGGGGACTAAAGTCAGAAAATACCATTTAAAGGCAATCCCAAGCAGGAAAACCCATTGGCCATTTTTCTGTGTGTGCCAGTCATGGGAGTTGAATTTGTTCTACTTTACTTAAGGCTGGAGTTCTATCAATCTCAGCTTATTGGTGGGATCACTACCAACTAACTGGAGATAAAGAGAATCATGGAATTTCCTTTGCATGCTGGCTTCAAAACTGTGATCCTCACATTTCAGCTTCCTGAGGTATTCTGTGCTTTGCACGAGACTCTTGCCTCCAATGAACCAAAAAAAGTAAAGAAAAGAAAAAAAAAACAGCTGGAGGTTGAGCTGTGGCTTCAATGGCAGAAATGAGACTGATTTCTGGGACAGCACCCACATCTTGAGATCAAGCTCCAGGACCAGTACAAACAAGAATAAAATAAATAAATGTAAAGAAAGGTGGAAGAAGAAAAGGGAGAGCCAATTTCAGAGGATAAAATCAAAACTGAGGTAGCTTACACTTGTTATTATAGTAACTCAAGGGTCATACATCTGAAACTCACAGTGTTCAAGGCCAGCCAAGACAGGTGAGTCCATGGACTCATCTTTAATTAGACAACCACAGTTTTTAAAAAATCCACAAATTGTGCTGTGGCTCACGTATTAGAGTGCTAGTATTTTTTTGTTGTTTGTTTTGGGGAGGTAAGTTGACTTTTTTATTGTGAAAATACTGTACAGAGGGGTTATAATTACATGGGCAAGATAATGAGTCCATTTCTCATCAAGCATTGTAGCCTCCTCCTTTGTTTCCCCAAGAATGTACTGGGACGGGGCTTGGAAGTTGGCAAAGTGGTAGAGTGCTGCCTTGCGTGCATGAGGCCCTGGGTTCAATTCCTCAGCAATAAATAAGCAGAAAAAGCCAGAAGTGGCACTGTGGAACAACTGCTAGGGCTCTAGCCTCAAGCTGAAGAGCTGAGGGACAGTGCCCAAGCCCAGAGTTCAGGCCCCACGACTGTCAAAAAAAAAGTACTGGGACAATACCCATATGGAAATAAAAAATAGAAATTAAAAATGTATTGGAAAATCCAATTAAAATTTCAAAATGAGCCATGAGTTTTTGTTTCATGTGCGTAATCCTAGATACTAAGATAGATGAAATCTGAGGGTTATGGTGTCTCATCATCAAATCACTAGCAAAACAAACAAGAAAACAGAAGTGAAGCTGTGATTGGAGTTGTAAAGTACCAGCCTTGAGTGAGAAAGCTATAAAACAGTACCCTGAGTGCCTCAGAGATCCAGCCTCTGGATCACGAAAAAATGATAAGAAACATAGAACCTGGGGCTGGTCATTCATGCCTGTAATTCTAGAATCCAGGAGGCAGAAATATGGGGATCCAGTGTAAAGGCCAAACTTAGCAGGAAAGCCCAGAAGACAGTTCTTTGTGGAGATTCCTGGGGCTGGAACTGTACTACTCCCAGATTTTTGGCAGTTAATTGGAGGTGAGGATCTTAGACTTTCCTGCTCAGGGTGGCTTTTAACCATGATGGTCAGACTTCAGCCTCCTGAAACAGGCCAGGCCTTGAATGAGTTCTAGCTCCAGGACCATCACACACAAAACAATGAAATGAATAAATGTAAAGAAGGGTAGAAGAAGAGAAGAACCAATAACCGAAGCTTCAATGAGCCAATCAGCCAATCATTGGTGACTCATAACTGTAATTCTAGTTACTCAAGAGGCTAAAATCTGAGGATAATATTTAAAGATGTTTTTCTCAAGGCTCTACTATTCTCAGCTTTTTAGTGGTTATAATTGGAGATATTATGGTCTTTCCTGCCTAGGCTGGTACAAAATTTGATCCTCAGCCTCATGAATCTGGACTAGCTCTACTCATTTCAAATTAACCACCAAAACAGAAAATAAAAGATAAACCCTGGAATTCAGCTGTGGTCAAGTGACAGAACTGGGAAATAGTATCTGGTACAGAACCCAGACCCTGAGTTCAAGCCACAGGACAGACACAGAAGAAATAAAAGAAAAGGAGGATAGAAGTACAAAACCTCCATCAGTGATAGAGGTTGAAATGAATCAAACATTGGTTGCTCACACATGTTATACAAGGTACTCAGGAGGATGAAATTTAAGGATCACAATTCATGACCAGCCAAGGCAGGAGAGTCCATGAGACTCATGAGACTCATCTATCTAATTTGCCACCAAAAATAAGCTACAAAGCTGTACTTTGGCTCATGCAGTTGAATGGTAGTCTTAAACCGAAAAGCTTGGAGCAGCACCTAAGCCCTAAGTTGAAATCCTAGACACACATTTCAAAAAAACCAAAAAACCCCAAACTAAAAATGATGGGAAAACTGAAAGCCAGTTTCAAAATGAGCATGGGTTTTGGTTCATATGTGTATTCCTAGCTATTCAAGGTTCAAAGCTAGACTGGGCAAGAAAGTACATGAAACACTTACACCCAACTACCCAGTATAGATATCATTGTAGTTGTAAAACACTCTATTTGTTGAAAAAGCTAAAAAAAAAAAAAAAAAAAAAAAAAAAAACTTGTTTGCTGACCCAGAGATCAATTCCTGGTGCTAAAAAATGTGTAGGAGAAGAGAAGAAAGTCCAATTGTAAATTGAAACATAAGCTTGGTGCTTGTTGATCATGGCTGTAGTCCACTCAGGTGGCAGAAATTTGAGGAACAACTTTCAAGGCCAGGTCAAGAAGCAAAGTCCAGGAGACTTTGTGTGTATGTGTGTATATGTGTGTATGTTCATGTGTGTGTATGTGTTTGTATCTTTGATGTGTGTGTTTGTGTACCATACTTTGCTAGTGCCCTAGCATTGCCAGATTTTGAGTGGTGAATTGGAGATAAGAGTGTCATCAATTTCCTGCCCAGGCTGGTTTCAAAGGAAACATGGTCCTCAGATTTCAGCCACCTGATTCAGCTGGAATTTGAGCTATGGCTTAAGTGGCAGAACCAGGCAAATATATTCTGGTACTCCACCTAAACCCTGAGTTCAAGCCCCAGGACATTCACAGAAGAAATAAAGAAGAGTAGAAGTAACCAAGGAAGAGTGAGTGACAAAGGCTTAAATGAATCAAGCATTAGTGGCTCATACATGTTCTACTAGCTATTCAAGTGGTTTATGTCCAGCCTTGGCAGGAGAGTCCATGAAAATCTTGTCTGTAATTAATCACCCCCACAAAAACAGGGCCAAAAAGTTATAGTGTGTCTCATGTAATAGAGGATAGCCTTGATAAAAACTTCTGGGACAAGGGCTGGGAAGGTGGCTCAGTGGTAGAGCGCTTCCCTTGCATGCTCAAGGCCCTGGGTTCGATTCCTCAGCACCACATAAGCAAAAGGAAAAAAGCCGGAAGTGGCACTGTGGCTCAAGTGGTAGAGCACTAACCTTGAGCTGAAGACTTGAGGGACAGTGCCCAGGCCCAGAGTTCAGGCCCCACGACCGGACCCAAAAAAAAAAAAAAAAACTTCTGGGACAGAATATGAGCCCCAATTTGTAGACCCAGTAACAGCACACACATGCAAAAAAAAAAAAAAAGTAAACAACAGTAGATAGTGACAGCACATATTAAAGTTTTAAAATGACACAAGGGTTGTTGGTCCTGTGTATAATCCTAACTACACAAAAGGCTGACATCTGAGAATTGTGGTATCAAGTCATCCTGGGCATAAACATGCTTGAGGTGCTTATCCAAACTACCTAGCACAAAGCCCTGAGCTGAAGCTGAGGTTGTAAAGTAGCAGCCTTTATTTAAAAAGCTAAGAAACAGTCCTCAGAACCAGATATCAAGCTGCAGGACCACTAAAAATTACAAATAAAAAACAATAAATAAAAAGGACAGTGGAAGAAGAGAGACTGAAATCTGAGGATCAGAGTTCAAAGCTAACACAAGCAAGAAAATCCATGAGCCTGTGTTTGTGCATCTCTGTGCCATCCTGCGGCTTGTGTGTGCCATCCTTGAACTTCTGCTGGTTTGTTCAAGGATAGTGCCCTACCACTCCCAGCTATTCAGTGGTTAATTGGAGGTCATAGTCTCATGGACTTTCCTTCCCAGACTAGCTTGATTTATGCTAGGCTTTGTCTCAGACTCTTATCTCCAATTAATTTTCAAAAAGAAAAGAAAAAAAAAACCCCTGGGAATTGAGTTATGGCTCAAGTGGCAGAATGGGGCAATCACTTTCTGGGACAGCAACCAGGCGCTGAGTTCAAGCCCCAGGACTATCACAGAATTATTAAAGAAAAGGAGGGTAGAAGTGCAGAAGGAAGATCCAATGACAGAGGTCTAAATAAATCAAGCATTGGTAGCTCACTGATTTTCTATCAGCTACTCAGGAGGATGAAAGCTTAGGATCACAGTTGAAGGCTAGCCCAGGTAGGAGAATCCCTGAGATTCTTATGACTCATTTGTCATAAAAAATATGCCACTAGCTGTGCTCTGGCACATGTGGTAGAGTGCTAGTCTTAAACAGAAAGCTCTGGGACAGCACACAGACCTTGGTGCTGATGCCCTAGCACAGACACTTACAAAGAAAGAAAAAAAGCACAAATTATAAAAGATGGGAGAACGAGAAAATTATAGTTTCAAAATGAGCCATGAGTTATTGGTGTATGTGTGTATTCCTTGCTACTCAGAAAGATGAAATATGAGGATCACAGTTAAAAGCCAGCCTGGGCAGGAAAGTGATTGAAATTCTTTTCTCCAACTATCCAGTAAAAGCTGGAAATTAAGGTGTGATAGTAGCTGTAAAGTACTGAAATTTAGTGAAAAAAACTGGGAAACAGTTCCCCGGTCCATAATTCAGCCTAAAGTCGACCAAAAACAAAACTGAAAGAAGAGAAGAAATGACCATTTGGGACTTAAAAATAAGCCTGGGGTTGGTTGTTCTTGCTTATTATTATAGCTATTCGGGGAGCTGAAGTCTGAAGATACGTTTTAAGACCAGCCCAAACAGGAAAGTCTATGGGGCTTTTTTACTGTGTGTGCCAACCTGGGGCTTGAATTTGAGTAGTTAGTTGATGGAAATCGTCTCATGGACTTTCCTATGCAGGATAGCTTCAACTTCAATCCCCAGATTTCAGCCTCCTGTGTCTTGCTGGGCTTTACATGAGACTCTTCAATTAACCACCAAAAGGAAGAAAAATAAAACATGGTGATTGAGCTGTGGCTTCAATGGCAGAAATGAGAAAATAATTTCTGGGACAGCACCTAGATCTTGATATTAACTTCAGGACCAACATACACACAAACATTAAAATAAATAAATGTAGAGAAGTTGGGAGAAGAAAGGGCCAATTTCAGAGTTTAAAATGAGCCAAGCATAGGTGGCACACATCTGTGATGGTAGCCACTTGGGAGGCTCAAATCTGAAGATCACAGTTGAAAGCCAGCCCAGGTAGGAGAATTCATTGACTCAACTGTAAGTAGCTATTTAAAACAAAACAAAAACTAATAGCCACAAGTTATGCTGTGGTTCATGTCTTAGTGTGCTAGTCTTGAATAAAAACTTCTGGGACTGCAACTGGGCTGATTTTTAGACCCAGGACCAACATACACAAGAAAATAAAAATACAAATGAAAAGGTGTAAGAATGGCTGGGAATGTGGCTTAGTGACAGAGTGCTTGCCTACCATGTTTGAATCCCTGGGTTTGTATCCTCAGTACCTCATAAATAAAAAAGGCTGGCAGTGGCACAGTGGCTCAAGTAGTAGAGTTCTTACCTTGAGTAACAGAAGTTCAGGGACAGTGCCCAAGGCCTAAATTCAAGCCCCAGAATTAGGAAAAAGAAGAAAAACGGTGTGAGAAAATCCAATTAAAGTTTCAAAATGATCCATGCATGAATGTTTGGTCGATATGTGCAATCCTACTGACTCACAAGAATGAAATCTAAAGTTTGTTGTTCATAACCAGCCTGGACAGGGAAGTTCATAAGTCTCCAACTAACCAGCAGAAAACGCCAGAAATGAAGCTGTGATTGTAGTTGTAAAGCACCAGCCTTGAACTAATAACTTATTGAAACAGTGCCCTGGATCACAGATCCAGCCTCAGGATCTCAACAAGAAAATTAAATGCTTGGAAGTAGAGAACCTAGGACTGTTGGCTCATGTCTGTAATTCTAGAAATGCAGGAGACTGAAATATAAGATCCTGTGTAAAGGCAAACCCAATCAAAAAATTCCAGGAGACTGTTTTGTGTGTGGTGGCCACACTGGGGATAGGTTCTTGTTGATTAAAGGGAGATAAGAGTTTCTTGGACTTTCCTGCTCAGGCTGCTTTCAAACTATGATGGACAGATTTCAGCCTCCTGAATCAGGCCAGGCCTTGCATGAGCTTGAGCTCCAGCACCAACACACACAAAAGGAAAGAAATAAATGAAAAGAAGGGTAGAAGAAGAGAAGAAAAACTAAATAACAAAGCTTTTGATGAGACAATCATTGGTGGCTCATATCTATAATTCTATATACTCAGGCTGAAATTTGAGGATACTCTTTAAAGCTTAGCTCATGTACAGGTGTTCATAAGACGTGTGTGTGTGTGTGTGTGTGTGTGTGTTTGCCAATCCTGGTGCTTGAACTTGCACTATTTTGCTCAATGATTTACAACTCTGATTTTAGTGGTTAGTTGGAGAAAAGAGAGTCATGAACTCTCCTCAATTTTCAGCCTCCTGAATCTGGCCTAGCTCTCCATGATTCTTTTCTCTCCAATTAACCTCCCCTGCAAAGCCAAATCTATGGTTGGTCCCATGTGTGCTCTGAGACAACATCTGAGCTTCATTTTCTACTCCCAGGACAAGCAAAAATGGAAAAAGAAAAAGAAGGTGGAAACAAGCACATATTAAAGTTTTAAAATGACCCAAATGTTGATGGCCCTGTGTGTCATCCTTACTACACAAGAGGCTGACAACTGAGCATTGCAGGGTCAAGTCAACCTAGGAAGGAACGTGCTTGAGATTCTCATCTGTAGCTACACGCTACAAAGTCTTGAGCTGTGGCTGAGGTGGTAAAGCACCAGCCTTGAGTTTAAAAGCTAACATATAGGCCTTAGAGTCAGAGGTCAAACCACAGAACCAATAAAATTTTCAAAGAAGAGAGGATGAAGAGAGGCTGAAATCTGAGAAGCATGGGTCAAAGCTAGCCCATGCCAGAAAGCCCATGAAGCCTTCTCTGTATGTGCATCTGTGTGCTATCTTGTGGCTTGAATTTATGTTGTTTTTTTCAAGGATAGAGCTCTACCATTCCCAGCTTTTCAGTGATTAATTGGAGCTAAGAGTCTCATTGGCTTTCTGCCCTGGTTGGCTTTGAACCATGATCCTTAGAATTCAGCCAACTGATTCATGCTAGGCTTTGCATAAAACTCATCTCCTATTAACTACCAAGAATTTAAAAAAAAAAACCTGGAGTTGAGCTATAACCCAAGATGCAAACTGGGCAATCACTTTCTAGTACAGCACCCAGGCCTCTACTTCTAGCACGAAGACAAACAAGCATAGCCAAAAGTTATGCTTTGGCTCATGTGATAAGCCACTAGTCTTGAAGAAAATCTCTGGCATTGTATTAGGTCCTGATTTGTAGTCCCAGGACTAGAACATATACAAAAATAAAAAACAAGGAAAATTTAAAAATAAAAAGTGAAAAAACATATTAATATTTTTTAAATGATCAATGGGTTTGTGCTTCATGTGTATAATCGGAGCACCTCAGGAAGCTGAAATCTGAGGATCATGGTTTGAAGCTAGACTACCCAGAAAAGTACATTTGAAACTTATGTCCAATAAACCAAAAAAAGCTAGAAGTGGAGCTGTGGTTGAAATTGTAGAACATCATCCTTGAGTCAAAATGCTAAGAAACAGAAGGGCACTGCTGGCTCTAGCCTGTAATCCTACTACTCAGGAGGCTGAGATATGAAGATCACGGTTCAAAGTCAGCCTGGCCAGGAAAGTTCATGAGACTCTTATTTCCAATTAACTACCAGAAAACCTGAAGTGGCTTTGTGGGTGAACTGGCAGAGCATTTGCCTTAAGCTGAAGAGCACAAAGACAGCACCTAGGCTGAGAGTTCCACCCCTACCGCCCTTCAAAATAACTAAGAAACAGCAATGTGGCCCAAAGATCATGTCTACTGGACAAAATAAACAATGTTTTGAAGTTGAAAGCAAGAAAGAGATCGTTAAAAATATTAAAATAAGCCGTGTACCACGGCTCACGCCTGTAATCCTGGCTACTCAGGAGGCTGATATTGAGGATCACAGTTCCAAGCCACCCCGGGCAGGAAAGTCCATGAGACTCTTATCTCCAATAAACCACCAGAAAACTGGAAGTGGTTCTATGACTCAAGCAGTAGAGTGCTTGCCTAAGCCCAGATTTTAATCCCCATGAAACTACCACAAAAAAAATTAAAATAAGTCAGCAGTTGGTTGCTCATGCCTGTATATCCTAACTACCCAGGAGGCTGAAATCTAAGGGCAGCAGTTCAAAGCCAGCCCAAGCAAGAAAGTCCATGATACTTGTTTGTGTAATTACCAGTACTAAGGCTTGAACTTGCCCTGTTTTACTCAAGGCTAGAGTTCTACTACCCACTGCTTTTTGGTGATTAATTGGAGATAAGAATCTCAGATTTTGCTGCTCAGACTGGCTTCAAACAAAGATCCTCAGATTTTAGCCTCCTTAGTTGTGCTGGGCTTTGCATGAGACTTTTCAAAAGAATGAATGTGGAAGTTGAGCTGTGGTTCAATTAGCAGAACTGAGAAAAATCTCTGAGACAGTGGCCACTCCCTACATGCAGGAAAAAAAAAACGATAAAAGCTTTCTAAAATAAATAAAAGTAGTTGTAATATAGAAAAAATTAAAAACCATGTTTAATATGCTATAAAGGAAAACTATGTTTATTTTAATGCGGCAAACGAGAACATAGTACAAAGTTTCAAAATGACATATTAAATACAAACCGACATGACCAAAATATAATGTGATCAAAAACTTATCTCTCTTTTATCTCTCACTTGTAATTGCTTACAAATAGTTGTCCCTCCAGTTTCAGCAGATACCACAGTGATTTAGACATGACCTCTCTATGCAGCCTTGACTGTGTAAGGATCTTCCTGTTTTAGCCCCGGGTTAGAACTGCAAGCATTGCTCTCATTTTAATATACAAGGTTTCCTTTAAAATTAATATTCAAATAATGGATTTTCTCTAATGCATGACTAAACCTCAGAGATCCACCAGAGATCCTCTGAGGAATACAATCAAAACAGCAGAAAAGGAAGGAAGATTTAGCAGTTTTTTGGATGTGCTGGGGGTTGAATGCAGGGCCTCATGCTTGCTAGGGACATTAATTATATCCACACTACTTTGTAACCATTACCTCTATTTGTGAACTATCTTTTCGATACTGATGGAATCCACACAATCATAGAGTAATAATCACCCCAATGACCTGCTCCAGAAATTTTAATCTTCCAGTTTCTCTTATGAAATGGTTTAGTCAATATGTTTCACATAAATAGTAGATTATTTTTGGTGTCCATCCGTGACAGACATATATTAAATTGCAGCCTTTTTGTGGATGTCATAATCCATTCATGCATATCTCATATTTTATAAACCTGTTCATCTGATAGACACTCCAGGTTTTTTCTTTTCAGTTATTTTTGTAATGCAATGAGCAATAGAATTGCTGGGTAATGTGGTCATGCTATGTTTTGTTAGAATAATGTGACAAATTCTACCATAATTGTTATATCACTTTTCATCACCACAGAAATGTACAAATGGTCAATAAAATGTACAAGAGTATTTCAAATCTTCCACAGTTGTGCCCTAAAGGATCATTTTTCTTACTTTTTTACTTGTTTTTATTTAGGTCATGCAGGCCTGGAACTATGAAGCATTGACTAGAGCTGAAGTGAGAACTATACAAAATGCCACTGACCCAGCCTCCAAAAACATTTAATCTGGTAGTCATTTTTTTCTAGAGATGAATTTTTGTGATTATTTGCATTTTTACTCTTTTTTTTTTAAATTTTATTTTATTTTATTTGAGAACATACTGTACAGAGGGGTTACAATTACATGGGCAGGATAATGCATACATTTCTTACCAAGCATTGCAGCCTCCTCCTTTGTTTACCCTTCACCTCCCTTCCCAGCCTCCCCCCTCCCCCCACCCAATCATACCCCCCCTCCCCCCCCCCACCGACATTGTAAAGCTGGTTTTGACATGACATTTTGTACTTCTCATTGTTGCAACAGGTCCACCTGAATCCTTAAACGACTTGTTTGTCCCCGTCTCCTCCACATGTTATACTGACATCAAATATAGTGAAAGCGGGGGTTACACTGTGGGGGAGGGACATACAAAGCAACAAAGAAATAATCTTATAAATGCGTTAGAACACATGCATGAAAGAAACAAAAACATTAAAATACATATTTGAGGGTTCGTTTTCCTAACATTAAATTCTCTGACTTTTTCCGCTTGACTCATACCTATACTAGATATTGCAAATAAGGGAAACCATGGGACCTATGTTTCTTTGTGCCTGGCTTACTTCACTTAATATAATTTTTTCCAAGCCTTTCCATTTCCTAACAAATGGGGAAATGTCATTCTTTCTGATGGAGGCATCAAATCAAAGAAAGGTTGGACAAATGGGATTGTATAAGGTTGCAGAGCTTCTGCAGGGCTAATGACATAGCTAGCAAGATCAATAGAAAGCCCATGGACTGGGAGATCTTTACTAGCCATACAACGGACAAGGGTCTCATATCTAAAATATACTTGGAACTCAAAAAATTAAACCACCCAACAACAAATCCTCAAAGAAACAACTGCCCAATAAGTAAGTGGGCGAAAGACTTAAAGAGAAGCTTCTCTGAAGAAGAAAGACGGATGGCCAATAGACACATCCCTAGCCATAAAAGAAATGCAAATCAAAACAACATTGAGATATCACCTCACTCCAGTTAGAATGGCAAAAATCAAGAATTCTAACAACAACAGATGCTGGAGGGGATGTGGACAGAAGGGAACCTTACTTCATTGTTGGTGGGAATGTAAACTTGTTCAACCACTTTGGAAAGCAGTATGGAGGTTCCTCAAAAGACTCCACATAGAGCTCCCCAATGACCCAGCAATCCCACTTTTGGGCATTTACCCAAATGATCACAAACAAGGCCACACTAAAGCTACCAGCACAACTATGTTTATTGCAGCATTATTTACCATAGCTAAGATATGGAACCAACCCAGATGCCCCTTAGTAGATGAATGGATCAAGAAGATGTGGTATATATACACAATGGAATTCTATGCCTCCATCAGAAAGAATGCATTTTTACTCTTAAAATAATGTTTTGAATTTTAAAATGACATATAAATGTACACCTCTGTGCACCTTCTTTTTAATAAGAAGAAAAATTATATTTACAAAAAATATGAAAGGACAAAAAAGCTTCCCAGCAGGAAAATACATTACAATCACAGTCTGATTCTGACCCAAGCAAAATAATACAATAAGAGCTCATCTAAAGTAAAATGAATAACAAGGGCTGGGGGCAGGGGTCAAGGGGTAGAGCACTTGCTTGCCCAGCATGAGCCTCAGAATCAAAACTACAGTACTGCCAAGGGATAAAATAAAGTATTAAAACTTAAGGAAACGGAAGGGGGAACCAAGATGGTGACAGGGCAGCAAGGAAATGCCACAGCTCTCCCCAGCCAAAAAGACAGTTCGAGTTCCAATGCTTAACCTCCCCAAGAGATGGAAAACAACAAAAAGATGAACACTCAGAGAAAAACAGGAGGTGGAAAATAACAAAAAAGAAAGAGAGGAAAAGAAGAATTACAGAACAGAGAAGAGCGAAGACCCCTCCTCCAACCCTTACTGGCTGTGCGGTAGCACGCCAAGCAATGGACACCCAGCCCGGTGGGGGCTACCGGAGTCCCAGAGACACAGGGGGCTGCCTGCAGATCACCCATGCAGAAGTCACCTGAGGTACTGGTTTGCAGACCCGCTGATCGTCACAAACAGAGAAACCTACCAGCCCGGAGTCTCCATGAAGATCCCACCTTCACCCCTCAGTCTCCACCCTAGCAGAGAGGCTCCATCCCACCGAAGCCTCCCAGCACCGGCAGCACATGAAGCCGTCACCAGTGGGCCCTGCATGGGCTGCCGGAGTCCCAGAGACACAGGAAGCTGTCTGCAGGTAACCCACGCAGAAGCCGTCTGAGGTACTGGTGTCAGACCCACTGATTGTGATGACACAGCAGGGGCTGCCGGGGTCCCAGAGACACAGGGGGCGGTCTGCAAATTACCCGAGCAGTATCCGCCTGAGGTACAGGTGTCAGACCCGCCGATTGCAATGATCCGCTGGGGGCTGCCGGGATCCCAGAGAAACAGGGGGCTGCCTGCAGATCACCCACGCAGAAGTCGCCTGAGGTACCAGTGTCAGACACACCAATTGTGACGAGGACACGGCAGGGCTCCCAGAGACACAGGGAGCTGTCTACAGATAACTTGCTCAGAAGCCACCTGAGGTACCGGTGTAAGACCTGCCAATAAACAGAAAAAAATCCCAAGCCCAGAACTTGGCCCCACGACGGGATCCCCAGAGTTACACGGGACTCCCACAGAACAGCAAAGCAAAAGACCTACAAGGAACTGGTGCTGATCCGGAGAGTGCAAACCCCAGCCCTCAGAACCTGTAAGGAGGACCAGCCCCCACCCCTTGCCTGCAGCGTGGGCACTGTGGAACCGACAGCGTCAACAGAGGCAGAGACAGAAGAGAATCACACAGAGCCACCACCGTTCACCCCAGCCCACAACCACCCCAACTGAACTCAAATTGCAACAGCAACTGATGACATACACCACACAGAAACAACTAGCTCCAGGGTGAGTACCCCACAGGGGAGAGTGTATCCCTCAAGGGAGACCAGAGCTGGAGAGAATCCCCAGACCCAGACCCAGACTCCCTACACCCGGACCACAGGACCCACTAAAACTGGGAACTGTTCGAGAGCTCCACTAGCCCATGGAGCACACTCCACTGGCCAGGCTAGAGCAAGAGTGCCCCTGGAAGGGAACTTAAATGCCCAAGCCAGGAACAGTGCCCCTGGGTCAAGACAACCAACAGTAGAAGAAATTTGAACTGTGTACCCCAGGCTGCATAACCTAAGTGGTATACACAGCAGCACAGGCCCAACCGGTGTGCCCCAGGTGGGGGCTGGGACCAGGCCTGGGGATCCGGCATCTGAACAACACAACCAACTCCTCCCAACTGAAGTCAAAAGCTGAGCATATGCCTCAGCAGAGGGGAGAAAAAAAGGGAACTGCACCCCCTGGGAAGCACGCCTGTGACAACAAAAGACCTGGAGGCTCAGGACAAGAGAACCCAAACCCCACCAAAACCCAACCTATATACTCTAGGCTGGGAATTGGGCAACACAGGCAGCCAGCACCTGATAGTAGGCAGGAGCTCAGGCTGGTAAGGTGGCTCAGCAGTAGAGTGATAGTCTTGGGTGCATGAGGTCCTGAATCTGATTCCTCAGCATCACATAAGCAGAAAGGGTAAGAAGTGGTGCTGTGGCTCAAATGGTAGGGTGCCAGCCTTGAGCTGAAGAGCTGAGGAACAGCACCTAAACCCAGAGTTCAAGCCCACAACTGGCCAAAAAAAAAAGGAGCCGATAGCAGACTCCAGCATCTGGGAGAGTGCATTCAGAGCATACAATCTTGCCAAGAGCACTCGTAGGAGCAAACAGGAGCAGTCTAGGCTGCTCAATCCTTCCAAAGGCGGGAATTGCCAGCAATATACAGCAGAGAGCCGAGAATCCTCTGTAGGTCAGACCAGCAGCTAGAGGTAGGCCCCAAATAGAACCCAGATCAGGCACAGACTCTCTCTACCAATACAGAATCAGCAACCAAGCAAAGACAGACACACCAAAACAAGATTGCAGATTAGTCTCCAATAATCCCTGAAGCCCCATGCAAAAATCACAGAGAAAAATTACAAGGTTTATCAACACTGAGGATAGCAAGCTATCCTCAATAGCCAGCAGCCAGGCAGGGGAGATCCCCAGTGGGAGCAAAGCAGGAATGGAAGACAAAAGCTACATATAAGGGATGCTGTAGGCAATGACTCAAGCAATAAAGCAAGAAATAGACCAGAAATTGAAAGAGCACAAGGATGAACTATCAAAAGAGATAATGGATATCAAACAGGAGATGCAGCAAAAATAGAGGCTGCAAATAAATGCCAAATTAGAGGCAGTACATACCTCATTAAGAGGTGAGATCAGTACATTGAAAACAAACATCAAATCCATAAAGGAGTCCATTTCCTCCATGCAAACCACAATAAAAACCACAGTTAACAGAGTGAACGAAATGTAGAGTGTAAGATACAGAAGACAGAATACACCAACTGGACCAAAAAGTGACAGATATGGAAAAATCACTCAAATTTATCCAAAGGGAAATTTAAGAACAAGCAGATAATGCCAAGAAATTTAATCTTCATATAATTGGAGTGGACGAAGGTGAGGAATTTCAGAGCAAGGGAATGCAACACTAATTTGACAAGATAATCGGTGAAATTTTTCCCCACCTCAAAAAAACATCTTACCTACATAACAGAAGCACATAGAACACCCAACAAGCAAGATCCCAGGAGAAACACTTCTAGACATATTATAGTAAAAATGATAAATCTGAATAATAAGGAAACAATCTTGCATGCAGCAAAAATGAAGAAGGAGCTATCCTACAATGGGAAAAAAATTAGAATCACTGCAGATCTCGCCACACAAACACTGAAAGCAGGAAAGGCCTGGGAAAGCACCATACGAGCCCTGAGAGCCAATAACTGCCAACCCAGACTGATATACCTGGCAAAGCTAGCATTCACATTCGATGGAGAGCTGAAAATTTTTAATAGCAAAGAAAAACTAAATGAATATATAAACATTAAGCCAGCATTACAAAGAATACTAAGAGGGGGGACACCAATTGAAGAAAGCAACCAGGAACGGGGACCTGCACCCAGACAGGCATTAATCAAAGTCTAACTGAGCAAGCACAGGAGGAAATGGAAGAAGAAAATCTTAGGAAAATGGAAAGACAAGGATAAAAACGCATCTCTCTATACTTTTTCATAATATTAAATGGGCTTAATTCGCCAATCAAAAAAGAACTGCACACTGGATCAGAAAACATGACCTATACATCTGTTGCCTTCAGGAGACCCACCTCTCAGCCAAACATACAAACAAATTCAAGTAAAGGGTTGGAAAAGGATCTACCAATCAAATGCCCCCAGTAAGAAATCGGGTATAGCTATCCTGATATCTGACAAAATAAACTTTTCATTAAAATCAGTACAGAAAGACAAGGACGGACACTACATATTAACACAGGGAACAATACAAGAGGAGGATATTACCATCATCAACTTATATGCCCCAAATATTGGTGTACCCAGATATGTTAAACAAATACCCTCAAACTTACAGAATAAAATAGATCCCAATACGATAATAGTAGGAGACTTTAACACACCACTCTCACCAAAGGACAGGTCTACCAACCAGAGGATTGGCAAAGAAGATACCGAATTAAGTGAGGCCATACTTCAAGCGGAATTAACTGACATCTACCAAGTATTTCACCCAAAAACAATACAATAAACATTCTTCTCAGCAGCTCATGGAACTTTTTCCAAAATAGACCATATCATAGTTCATGCAAGGAACTTAAGCAAATACAAAGGGATCGACATAATCCCCTGTATCCTATCTGACCACAATGGAATCAAGCTAGTTCTCAATAACAAAGCATACCGCAGAAATTTCTCTAATACATAGAAATTGAACAGCACACTTCTTAGCAATGCCTGGGTAACGGAAGAGATCAGAGAAGAAATAAAACATTTCCTACAACTCAATGAAAATGAAAACACACCGCAAAGAAACTTGTGGGACACAGCAAAAGCAGTCCTGAGGGGCAAATTTATTGCCCGCAGTGCCCACATCAAGAAAATGGAGACAGATCAAGTAAATAATCTCATGTTGCAATTAAAACAGCTAGAAAAACAAGAAAAAATGGAACCTAAAGTTACTAGATGGAGCCAGATAACCAAATTAAGAGCAGAGATTAACCAATTAGAAAAGCAGAAAATTATAGCCAAAATTAACCAAATAAAAAGCTGGTTCTTTGAAAAAATAAATTAAATTGATGGAACTTTGGCAAGATTAATTTAAAAAAGAAGAGAGAAAACCTATATTAACAGGATTAGGGATGCCCCGGGAAAAATTACAACTCGTACCCAAGATATCCAAACAATCCAAACACACTACTTTCAAAAGTTATACTCTCTAAAGGAAGAAAACCCGGCAGAAATGGATGCATTTTTAGAGAAATACAAGTTGCCCAAACTGAGCAAAGAAGAAGTTAACCAATTAAATAAGCCAATATCCTACAACTAGATACAGGAAGCTATCAAAAGTCTTTCAACAAAACAATGCCCAGGACCAGATGGATTCACAGCAGAATTCTATAAGACCTTTAAAGAAGAACTAATACCCATATTCCTCAAGCTCTTCAGAGAAACAGAGAAGGAGGGAGCTATCCCAAACTCATTCTACGAAGCCAATATCACACTCATCCCCAAACCAGGCAAAGACCCAACCAAAAAGGAGAATTACAGGCCAATTTCCTTGATGAACACAGATGCAAAGATCCTTAACAAGATTCTAGCTAACAGAATCCAGAAACACATAAAAATAATCATACACTATGACCAGGTAGGCTTCATCCCAGAGACACAGGGATGGTTTAACATATGTTAGTCAATAAATGTAATCCAACATATTAACAGAGCCAAGGTCAAGAATCACATGATTATCACCACAGATGCAGAAAAGGCCTTTGATAAAATTCAACATTCATTCATGCTAAAAGCTCTGGAGAAAATAGGAATAGAAGGAACATTTCTAAAAACAATAAAAGCCATTTGTGACAGACCAATAGCCAATTATACGTAATGAGGAAAAGCTACAACCAATCCTCCTAAAATCAGGAACAAGGCAAGGTGCCCACTGTCTCCACTCCTCTTCAATATAGTCCTGGAAACCTTAGCTAGGGCAATAAGGCAAGAAAAAGACATTAAAGATCTGCATAGGGAAAGAAGTTAAACTATCCCTTTTTGCACACGACATGATACTATACCTTCATGATCCCAAAAACTCCATCCCCAAACTCTTAGAAATCATAAATCACTTCGGCAAAATAGCAGGATACAAAATAAACCCACAAAAATCAGTTGCCTTCCTGTACACTGACAATGTACAAGAAGAGAGGGAAATAAAGGGAGCAATCCCATTCACAATAACCTCCCCCAAAATAAAATATTTAGGAATTAGCCTAACCAAAGATGTAAAAGAACTATTTAAATAAAACTATAAAAAGTTAAAGAAAGAAATTGCAGAAGACACTAGGAAATGGAAAGACCTCCCATGCCCTTGGATAGGCCGACTTAATATAGTGTAGATTGTAATACTGCCAAAATTAATATACAAATTCAATGCAATTCCTATTAAAATCCCAATGATGTACATCACTGAAATTCAGAAAACAGTCCAAAAATTCATATGGAACAACAAAAGACCTAGAATAGCCAAAACAATTCTAGGGAATAAAGACAACATGGGAGGGATATCCATGCTGAACTTCAAACTCTACTACAGAGCTATAATAACAAAGACAGAATGGTACCGGCACAAAAACAGATCCGAAGACCAAAGGAATAGAATAGAAGATCCAGAAATAAATCCACAGGCCTACAGCCAGCTGATATTCAACAAAGGATCCAAAGACATACAATGGAAGAAACACAGCCTCTTCAATCACTGGTGCTGGGAAAACTGGGCGGCCATATGGAGAAAGCTAAAAGTGGACCCCCGCCTATACCATGGACCAACATCAACTCAAAATGGATCAAAGACCTTAACATTAAACCTGAATCTCTGAAACTACTGCAGGACAGAGTAGAAGAGACACTTGAACTAATAGTCACAGGAAGGAACTTCCTGAACAGAGTCCCAGGGTCACAACAAATTGGAGAGATACTCGACAAATTGGGCAACCTTAAAATAAAAAGCTTCTGCACAGCTAAATCTATCTCAACCAAGCTAGAAAGACAACCAACTAATTGGGAAAAAATATTTACCAGCAATACATCAGACAAGGGGTTATCATCCAGTATATACAGGGAACTCCCAAACCTAACAAACCAAATATTAAATGGGCAAGGGAACTAAAGAGGGACTTCTCAGATGAAGAAATAAAAATGGCAAAGAAACACATGAGGAAATGTTCATCATCCCTGGTGGTGAAGGAAATGCAAATAAAGACAACCCTGAAATACCAGCTTACCCCAGTCAGAATATCCCACATGCACAAATCAGCTTACAATAAATGCTGGAGGGGATGTGGAGAAAGAGGAACCCTATTACACTGCTGGTGGGAATGTACACTTATACAACCACTTTGGAAAGCAGTCTGGAGGGTCCTTAGAAAGCTAAAGATTGACCTCCTTTATGACCCAGTCATACCACTTCTAGGCATCTACCCTGAACAACAATAACCAATATACAAGGACACTTGCACCTCCATGTTTATTGCAGCACTGTTCACAATAGCTAAGATATGGAAACAACCCACATGCCCCACCACAGATAAGTGGATCCAAAAATTGTGTTATCTATACACAATGAAATATTATGCAGCCATTAGAATTGACAAAATAATGGCATTTGCAGGGAAATGGATGGAACTAGAAGGAATCATGTTGAGCGAGGTAAGCCAACAGCAGACAAACAGTACATGGTCTAACAATATTGATTGTTCCTTGCTTACATAGTCCTTCCTCCTCCTCCTCCTCCTCCTGCTCTAGCTCCTTCTCCTCCTCCTCCTCTTCCTACTTCACTTCTATTCTTATTTTTTCGTTGGTTGTGGGGCTTTAGCTTTTTTTTCAAGACACTGTTCTAATACTTGAACCATACTTCTTTTTCCGTTTTTTTTTATGGTTAATTGTAGATAAGAGATTCATGGACTTGTCTGCACACGCTGGCTTCAAACTGCATTCCTCAGATCTCAGCCTCCTAAGTAGCTAGGATTACAGGCTTGAGCACTATTTCCCACTATTACTGTAAATAGGTCTTTAAGAAAAGATTGCCCTACTAAAATCCCAACTTTTAGCTCAGTGCTTATAACTAAAGCACCAGGTTAGGAGAGCAGACTCAGGACACACTCCCTGGACTGACAGACCTAGATCTTCCTCTTAGAACACTCATGCCACAGAACATGGGGAAATGAAGGCATCCATGTCATTAAGGAGATACATGGATTGCACAAGCAGGTCAGGTGTACATACAATTGGCACTTAGTAGGCACTGTATAAGATTCAGCTGCAATTACTAGTAAAAATAAACAGTATCACATCCACTTGATCTTGTGATATATCTAGTTTGTCATATATTAATTTGTTAAAGTTTTATGTTCGTTTTGCCTGTCCTGGGGCTTGAACTCTGGATCTGGGTGCTGTCCCTGAGCTTTTGTGACAAGACTAGTGCTCTACAACTTGAGCCACAACTCCATTTTTGGCTTTTTGTGGTTAATCGGAGATAAGAATCTCATGGCCATTCGTGCCTGGGCTAGCTTTGAATCTTAAACCTCAGATCTCAGCCTCTTGAGTAACTAGGATTACAGGAATTCGCCACAAGCACCTAGCCCTTTATATAATTTTAACACATTAAAGAATATTTGCCTTGAGCAAAGACACACAAACAAGAAATTCACTCATCGACAATAAATAATTACAGAATGAAAGGTGATTTCAAGGCACTGAAGCTGCTCTTCGTTGGCTTCACCAAGATGTAATTGAAAGGAGTAACTATTGAGAGTTGAACTCTCAACTGAATTAAATTCTAAGTCTATCTGAAGATTTTGGCGCCCAACGTTGAATGTAGGGCCTGGTCACTGTCCATAAGCTTTTCAGTTTAAGACTTGAGCCATGGCTCCACTTGGAGCCTTTTTGGTGGTTGGTTGGAAAAGAGAGTCTCATAGACTTTCTGCCATGGGCTGGCTTTGAACTACAATCCTTAGATGTCAGCCTCCTGAATAGCTACGACTATAGGCATAAGCCACTGGTATTTGGCAATTTTACGTTATATTTAATGAAACTCTTGAAACTCAAAACATTTTACATTTTGTGTAGTTTAGGTTCACTGTGTATCCATTGGTGGTAATAACCACTGGAATATATATAATGTTACATATATATTTTCTACATTATAGGGATGTGTGTATTTACTTATTATAATTACTACAGATCATTTTCACATCTTGAGTTATTTGATGTTTGCAAAATTGATCACATCAAGCAGTGTCTTAAATAACTCATGCTAATGCAGTCTGATTGTATTTCATGAATGTATTTAAGATTACAACCTCCTAGCAGAAAAATGATAAGTAAAATATGTGAGACCTCTTATTATAAGGTCTACAGTAAATTCAGAAACAAGTGACCAGATAATATCAGCAAGAGACAACTTATCTCCATTTCAGCAATCCTAAAGCTGTTCTTAGTCCTGAAGCAAATAGCATTGGTTTACTTACAGTTATTATGGTCCTTTGTGATTTGGAAATTAAGATGCAGTGCTCATAGGACAAGCCCTAAGAACTTGTATGCTAACCTTGCTGGAAGGAGAATAGGAATAAAGTGGGGAAGTGGACTGAGTCCAGAAGTCCAATGGAAAGACAATAACTTCTTAAGTGGATGGTTTTATGGAGGTATAGTGGCAGCTTAAAGGTACCAGAGACAACATTGGCTTACCACTGTGCTTCACAAAGTATGGTCTCTTGTATAGGTATTAATGTTGTTGAATAAAGAATCTTCAGTCTGGGATGTAGCTCAGTGGCAAAGTGATTGTCTAGCAAGCACAATGTCCTGGGTTCAATTGCCACTACCAAAAAAGAACAGACCCCAAAAAAGAATCTTCTGTTGGGACTGGAAGTTCACACCTGTAATCCTACCTACTTAGGAGGCTGAGATCTGAGGATCAAGGTTTGAATCATGAGGCTATTATCTCCAATCAACCAGCAGAAAGCTAATAGTAGAGGTGTGGATCGAGTGGTAGAATGTAAAACTTGACAAAAAAGCCAAGGAAGAATGAGAGGACTTGAGTTCAAGCCTCAGTACCAGCACATGTTGGCTCACACCTGTAATCCTAGCTATTCAGGAAGCTGACATCTGAGGATCCAGATTTGAAGCAGGCTGGTCAGAAAAGTCCCTGTGAGATTCTTATCTCCAATTAGACCCTAAAAACTGGAAGCGGAGTTGTGGCTCAAGTGGTAGAACACTAACCTTGAGCACAAAGAGGCCCAGGGACAGTGCTCAGGCTCTATGATCAAGCCCCAAAACAGAAGCAAAAACAAATCTTCAGAAAATTTAAGATAACTCTATCTCGATTAAGCCTGACTGAAAAGTATGTGATCGATGATGAATGACACTAATAACATTTAATAATAAGTCTTCTCATGAGGATTTATTCTGTGATGGCACTGTGCTGATCACTGTAAATAAATGATCTCATTCCAACTTCAAAGTAGCCCTTGGAGGTAGGGACTGTGATGTCTCCATTTTACAGATGAGAAAACCAGGCCCAGAAATATGTGTCCAAAATCACAGCGTTAATGGGTGGCAGGATCAGGGCTCAAATCTTGATCTGGGTACAAAGTACATTTTCTCCTTAAGTTGTGGTAAAAATATTAGTTATTTTTCACAATGTGAGAATGTGTAGGTCAGTGACATTTAGCAATTCACAATTTTGTGCTACTATTGCATGATTTCTGGAGTATTTTTATTTCCCCTAAAGAAGACCTATTAAGGAGTAATTCTCCAAAATTATATTGCCCTAGCTCCTGGTAGCACTAATCTACTCTGTCCCTACAGATTTGCCTATTCTACAGATATTTTATATCAGTGGAATCATACAATAAATGGCCTTTTATCTCTGGCTTCTTTTAGTTAGTACAGTGTTTGCAAAGTTAGCTTATATCATTGCATGCAATCAAAACCTTTGTCCAACCAGGCTCACTCCTGTAATACTACTCAGAAGGCTGAGATCTGAAGAACACAGTTCAAAGCCAGCCCGGGCAGTAAAGTCTATGAGATTCTTATCTCTGATTAACCACCAGAAACCAGGAGTGCCAGTATGGTTCAAACTGGTAGAGCACTAATCTTGAGGGAAAAAAAGCTCAGGGCAGCACTCAGACAGAATAACATCTAAGGTTCATAACAGAAGCAGCTGGTGCCTCCTCAACCACACAATAACTGCCAAGTATAGGGCTGTTGAATAGCTAAGTGAATGGGTAACCTTCACAGAAGTGTGGCGGACACAGAACGTGCCCCAAGCTCCAAGGAGTTACAGGATGGCTGTGTCCAATGGGTCTGCAGCCCAGGTCACCTGCTCTCATTTGCAGTGGCTCTGCCCCTGGCCTGCCTCTCCCGAACAGGCCAGGGGTGGGGCAGGGAGGTCCTGTGATGTAACAGCCACCCAGCCTGCGCTTGGGCTCTCTAGCACGCAGACTGGGGAAGGGGCGTGTCTCTGTGTGCTGATTGGCTGTCTCGTGGCAGTTGGGCGGGCAGTGGTAGTGGCAGCACAGGGAGGGACTAGAATGGGCCTGGCAGGGAGGGTGGAGGCTGGCAGCATGGGTCCTCACCACAGGCTCCCCTGAGCCTTGCTTGCTTGGACTGACCACGGGGCCTGCAGTGGCCTCGGTGGGATAAGGGCACCCTGGGGTGCCCTATGGTCGCCACCTGCATCACAATGCAGGAGAGCTTCGGCTGGGTCGTGGCCAACCGCTTCCACCAGCTGCTGGAGGAAAAGTGGGACCCGTTCAATCTCCACTATGCTAAGCTCTGGCACCAGCAGCAGCTACAGCATTGCCTGCACGACCAGGTGGCGATGGCGGCTCCTGGCGGCCTGGGTGGCCAAGTGTGGCCAAGCAAGGCAGCTGCAACCAGGCCGGAACCTCGGTCCCCAGGCTGGGCATGGACGGCAGCTGCGGGGAGTCCCAGAAGGAGCTCAAAATCATCCCAGCGCCCGGTGTGCCATGCCCAGACAGCCCTGGCTGGGAGCAGGTAGGAGAGGAAGGGTGTGGGGCACAAGGCCTTCTGGCTGGCATCCTGTACCCTCCACGTGAGCCAGTGGCGCTGTGTACAGCAAGGGTGGGCACCCTAGAGGCATTGCAAGGGTCGAGAGCATTCATGGCTGCGAAGGTGGCGCCCCAGGTGGCTCCGGAGTCAGGCAAAGTTGGGGGTCGCGGGGCCTGCCTGCGCAGAAAGAAGTCCAGAGAGGGCTGGTGCTGCCGCCACCACTGTCCCAGCCAGTGCATGGTGCGGAAGGGGATCGGCATAAAGGGAAGGGAGTGACCTGGAAAGGGGGGAACAGTGTGGGGGGGACGGGGACATGGAGAATGCAGGGGGCTGGAGGCGGAGGACAGGGGCAGGGCTGCAGTTCTCCAGTTCTCCAGCTGGCGTTGGCCTGGCAGCACTTGCAGTCCTGAATCACCCCTGATTGTGCTAAGATGGCATTCCTAACTCTGTCACCTCCAAGCTTCTAGATGCCTCCTGCCTCATCAGACCACCACCTGGTGCAGGAAGGGGAAGAGCACCTCAGAAAGCACTTCCACCTGAACCGCCCTGGCCTAAGGTGCCTGCACCTGTCTCCCCCTTCTTCCCTGATTACTGAGTGAGGTGTGCTGTTGTCATGAGGTTACATGTGCACTTGTCACTTTTGTGAGTGTTGAGGTTAGTTGTCACTGTTTTGAGTATTGAGATGAGGTATGCAGTACTCATTGTTCAGACTGTTCTGAGTGTTGAGGTTAGGTCTGTGGTTATCACTGTTCTGATTACTGAGGTTAGATGTATAGTTGTCACTGCTCTGAGTGTTGAAGTTAGGTGTGTGATTGTCAATGTTAGGAGTATTAAGGTTAGGTGTGCGGTTGTCAGGGTTCTGAGTGTTGAGGTAAGGTGTCCAGTTGTCACTGTTGTGAGTAATGAAGTTTGATGTGTAGTCATTGTTGTTGTTAATGTTGAGTTTAAGTGTGTAGTTGTCACTGTCCTGAGTACTGAGATTAGGTGTGCAGTTGTCACTGTTCAGACTGTTCTCAGTGTTGACATTAGGTGTGTGGTTGTCACTGTTCTCAGTACTGAAGTTAGATGTGCAATAGTCACTTTTCTGAGTATTTGGGTTGGGTGTGTGATTGTCACTGTTATGAGTCTTGAGGCTAGTTGTATAGTTGTCATTGTTCTGAATATTGAGGTGAGGTGTGCAGTAGTCACTCTTAAGACTGTTCTGAGTGTTGAGGATAAGTATGTGGTTGTCACTGTTCTGAGTACTGAGGTTAGATGTGTAGTTGTCACTGTTCTGAGCATTGAGGTTAGGTGTGTCATTGTCACTGTTCTGAATACTGAGGTTAGATGTGAAGTTGTCACTGTTCTGAGTGTTGAAGTTAGGTGTGTGGTTGTCAGTGTTAGGAGTATTAATGTTAGGTGAGCTGTTGTCACTGCTCTGAGTGTTGAGGTTAGGTGTGTAGTTATCACTGTTCTGAGTATTGTGGTTAGGTGTGCAGTTGTCACTGTTCTGAGTACTGAGGTTATATAGAAGTTGTCACTATTCTGAGTACTAAGGTTAGGTATGTGGTTGTCACTGATTTGAATATTGATTTTAGGTGTGCATATGTCACTGTTCTGAATGTTGTGGTTCCGTGTGTAGTTGTCATTGTTCTTAGTATTTTTTTTTTTGTCAGTCGTGGGGCTTGAACTCTGGGCCTGGGCGCTGTCCCTCAGCTCTTCAGCTCAAGGCGAGTGCTCTACCACTTGAGCTACAGCGCCACTTCCGGTTTTCTGGTGGTTTATTGGACATAGGAGTCTCACGGTCTCTCCTGCCCGGGCTGGCTTTGAACCACGATCCTCAGATCTCAGCCTCCTGAGTAGCTAGGATTACAGGCGTGAGCCACCAGTGCCCGGCCATTGTTCTTAGTATTGAGGTTAGGTGTGTAGCTGTCACTGTTGTGAGTATTGAGATTAGGTGTGCAGTTGTCACTGTTCTGAGTGTTGAGATTAGGTGTGTAGTTGTCACTGTTCTGAGTATTGAGGTTAGGTGTGCAGTTGTCACAGTTCTTAGTAGTGAGGGTAGGTGTGAGTTTGCCACTATTCTGATTCTTCTGATATTGATGTTAGGTGTGCAGTTGTCCTTGTTCTGAGTATTGAGGTTAGGTGTGTGGTTGTCACTCTTGTGAGTGTTGAGGTTAGGTGTGTGGTTGTCACTCTTGTGAGTGTTGAGGTTAAGTATTTGTCATTGTTCTGAGTATTGACGTGAGGTGTGCAGTTGTCACTGTTCTCACTGTTCTGAGTGTTAAGGTTAGGTATGTGGTTGTGAATGTTCTGAGTACTGAGGTTAAGTGTGTAGTTGTCATTGTTCATAGTAGTGAGGTTAGGTGTGCACTTGTCCCTGTTCTGAGTGTTGAGGTTAGGTGTGTAGTTGTCACTCTTCTTTCTGTTCTGATTATTGAGGTTAGGTGTATAGTTGTTACTGTTCTGAGTATTGAGGTTAGGTTTGTAGTGTCACTGTTATGAGTAGTGATGTTAGATGTGTAGTTGTCATAATTAGCAGAGCTTATTTGGCCTGTTCCTGGCTTGGTCAATACTTGTGCACTGCTTCTGGGAAACAGAGTCTCATGCCTCTTCTTCTAGGTCTTCTGGAAGCTGAGATGGAATCTAGGTTCGAATCCAGCCTGGCAGTAAAGTCCAGGAGACTCCTACCTCCAATTAACCATGGTGGGGCTGCGGTTCATTAGTGGAGTGCCAACCCTGAGCCAGAAGTCTTGAGAGACAGAGCTCAGGCCTGAGCATGACATGCATGAACACAAACATGTGCATGTGTGCAGACACACACACAAAGTGTGAGTTCCAGCCCAGTTCAGAAAATTTTAAGAACTGGCACCTTGACTTGTGCAAATCACTACTCTACCTTTATCTGTGTAAAGTCGATTTGCTACATAAGAATCAGAAGTCAGTAAAATAAAGATGCTGAAAACCAAATGCTATTCCATATGTCAGTAAGTTTGTGACCTTATTTGAACAAATGAGATAATGAACTTTTGACCTTACTTTTTCTCAAATTAGACAAATACAAAGTTAAACGAGGCAAAGCTTTTCCATTTATTTACTTATTTATGTATTTTTGGCTGTAATAGTTTGAACTGATGGCCTCATTATTTTTCAGACATAGATGTCTCCCTATGCTTCCTACATAGCTGACATTAGAAGTGTGTGGCATCATGACTTCATATCTAGCTTCTTTTTTTTTAAACAAATGAAAATGTTGTGTCCTTTAGAAGAGTGTGACACTGCAGCTAGTACTGCTAATAAGCTGACTTTTCACTGTTTTCGATTTAAAATTATGTTTTTGTCATTTTTTTCTTATAGTATTGAGGATCAAACATGGGGCCTCAAGCAAGCCAGGCCAGAGGACTTTACCAATGAACAGCAGTCCTACCCTGTTTTGGAAATTTTAAACATTCATGACATTGAATGAAGACCCTTTATTTTTCCTGCTGTCAGAAATGTGAATTTATATGCCCAAATTTAATTACATAAATGCACAATGCTGTTTCTTTTTTCAAAACTTAAGTGCTATAAAACTGGGATGCAGTCTACTTCCTGCTTGACATTGTAATCTAGCGCACTTACCAATTTATCTGCCCATTTAGCGTCTAGGCAATCTGGCTTTTGAGATCTATAGTTAAAAATCTTGAGTTAATATTATAGTTAGAATATCATTGCAGTTCTTTTTCAAGTGCATAATAGCAGCAAGCACCTCATTAATTTCCATTTATGTAGTTACTGTACTAAAATTATCTGTAATGGGTTTTAGAGATCTTCAAAAACTCCTGTTAGCCCTGTTATGAACGTTTGTGCTTTTCTATACTCAAATATTTTAAATTTAGTCTGGAGATTGAGTGAATGCTTAACATAGAGAAATGTCTAGCACTTTGGAATATGCTTTTTGACATACACCAGAAACATTAATCCTCCAGAGTGTGGAAATCAGAAGCTTGCCCGGTGGAAATGGAGGTTTTAATGTAACTAGACTGTCCAAATATGTATAGAAACCTTCAAGAGGCCCTTTGCTCAGTATATTCTCGAACCATCAGAGGCTGTTTCAGCTTACTTTCCTCAGCTTTCAGAGCCTAGGAAACTCTTTGAGCCAAAATGCAACTATTTTATGGGAACTCGTGCTGGAAATTTTACTATATTCTTTTTCTTCTCTAGGCTTGTGTTTAGATCAGTGATCAAAATGCTTATGTCAGTCTTTAATTGGAAAGGGCTGGTGAAATGCAAGGTTTGCATTACCTACTTCAAGCTGCTGTTCCAGCATGGAAAAACAAGGTGGATTCAATTGTAGTCTTGACCTCTTACTACTGATTTCTGGGGCAAAATGTCTGTTACTATTAGCTTTGGTCTTTGGAGATTTAGAGGGAGAATGTAATGTTTGTAATTGTCCTAATAAGTAACCAATTCTATTTAACACTTTTCAGTTTACATACAGAAATGATGGAAGTGACTTTACTATAAAGCATTTTTAATTGATATAATTAAAATAGGGTAGCAAAAAGAAGGTAGAATAAGCACTGAAGTAATTCTGTAGTTGAATGGATATACTATAATGGTAAAACACAAACGCTTATGGGTTACAAATAGAAAATCTAAAGCAAATTCTTTAATTTTTCAGTTTGTTAACTATATTTATTTATATGGTAGTTCTAGAGCTTGAACCCAAGGCCTGGGCTCTGTCTCTTAGCTTTTTCTTTTTGCTCACAGCTACTGCTCTACTACTTGAAGCCACAGCTCCACTTCTGGTTTTCTTGGAGATAACATAACTTTTATAGCAAGATAGGCTTCGAACTGTGATCCTCAGATCCCAGCCTTATAAGTAGCTAGGACTACAGGAATGAGCCACCAGTGCCCAGCTTTACCTTGTTATTTTTTTTCCTTTGGTTGTGGGGCTTGAACTCAGGGCCTGGATTTTGTCCCTGAGATCTTTTGCTCAAGCCTAGCACTCTACCACTGTGAACCTCAGTGTTAATTTCAGTTTTTCTGATGGTCAGTTGGAGATAAGATCCTCATGGATTTCCCATCTAGGCTAGCTTTGAACCATGATCCTCAGATCTCAACCTTCTGAGTAGTTCGGGTTAGAGGTGTGAGCCACCAGTGCCTGGCTCAACTTGTTAACATACTTAGTGACAATCTCCTCTGATTTCAAACACCCCTTCTAATTTTGTTGACCTGATTTGTTTCTGCAGTAGAAGTATAATCCTCTGTGAAAATACCATTAAGTGATATTAATTAGATTTAAATATTTATAGATATTATAGAATATTAAAGCCATATCAAAATGAACTTAAATCTTTTGCACAATAGTTGACACTCAAAAGCATTTTATATTAAAGGTAATTATGTAATTTTATGTTTGTGATGTACAAACAGGATTTTTATTTTAAGACCTGATAGTACTTATTTGTGTTAGGCTATAAAGTTTAGTTAGGAAATATTAATGAGACAAATGAAAAATGCATGCATTTTTTGTATTTTTTTTGCCTTTCCTAGGGCTTGAACTCAGCATCTGGGCACTGTCTCTGAGCTGCTTTTGCTCAAGGCAAGCCTTCTACCACTTGAGCCACAGGACCACTTCTGGCTTTTTCTGTTTGTATAGTACAGGGTATCATGCGTGCTAGGCAACCACGAAACCACATTCCTAGCTCTATGCCGGTATTTTTAATGTGGATACATGAGAGGAATTCAATGAGATGTACACCCATTATTTGAATAAATTTTAAGGTTTTCTATCTGCACTGTTAATGTGGAGTAATTACTCCTAAGGAAAATCAAAGAACTATAGTAAAAGTTATAAGTAATATTTGAGGAGACCTTTCAAATGTAAGGGGGAAAAAGACAATTTTGGAAGATGGTTAAGAAATGACAAAGTTCATAACTTATTTACTAAATTATTAGATGGCTAAAAATATAGGATTTGATTGAACATTCTAATGCATCAGAAGAGAAAAGACTAGAGAGGGCTAGCACATTGTCCTTGTTTTACCTGGATGGTGGATTCTTAAATGGACGAAAAAAGATGCCTTCTTGAGTGAGTTGGAAACTGAATTGAGGTCCATACTAGAGACATATGGCAAATATATAAATCCCATCAAAGAGCAGGAAAATCTGTTTTAAAATACAATTTTAAGTACAATCTAATATGTATTTTAAAGTAAAATCTAATGAAATGGTATGTATCTACTTTTCTGGATGAGGTTTAGAACTATGGTTTCATAAAGCTGCTTTTGAAATGTGAAATGTAGTTAATTTATTAAAATGTGTTAATAGAGGTCACCTATAATTAAACCAGGTCTGGTGCATGCCTGTGATCTTAACACTCAGGATTCTTGATATAGAAAGGTTGTGAGTTCCAGGCTAGTGTCAAGCACATGTAATGACCTTATTTCAAAACACAGCAACAACAGAAAGAAAGAAAGAAAAAGATACCTATAATTATATGGTTTATCTTTTTTGGGGGGGACTAATGGTTGGGTATGAACTCTAGGCCTGGGCACTGACCCTCAGCTCTTCAGCTCAAGGCTAGTGCTCTACCACTTGAAACCACAGCGCCACTTCTGGTTTTTTTCTGCTTATGTGGTGCTGAGGAATCAAACCCAGGGCCTCAAGCATGCAAGGCAAGCACTCTACCACTGAGCCACCTTCCCAGCCCATATGGTTTATCTTATACTCTCTAAAACTTAAGTGAAGTCACAATACTAATAAGGTTTTATTAAAAATAAATAAATTCCAGGAAATAGCATCAGTAAGTTTTCCCCCCTGAAATACCCAAGTTTTTCCAATGTTTTTCCAACTTGTTTTTAGAAAAATGAAATCTTAAGGAACCTACAGAATTTTACCAGTGCTGTCATGGATATTGTGTTTTATCCCTCTGCTTTGGTTTTCTGCTGGCAGGCTAGAAGTGGACTCCTAGAAGAGGGGAGCAACAAGGATGGAATGACAGTCTGGGAACAGATGTAATACTTGATAGAGAGCATGGAGATCCTACAGGGAATATTGACTGTCTGAGACCAGAGGCAGGCAGACTATACAGCCAAGAAGTTTTCAGAGTCCTGTAACACATGGAGGCTGAACAACATACTGGTGAATCATGAGCGAGTCATGGAAGACATTACAAAGGAAATTCAAATGTTCATGATATTCAACAAAAATGAACACACAAATTACCAGCTCCTCTGGGACCCAGCAAAGGCAGTACTCAGGGGCAAGTTTATAGCTCTGAGTTCCTATATCAACACATTGGAGAGATCTGAAACCAACAATTTAATGAGACATCTGAATCTCCTTGAAAAAAAGAGCAGCAAGATAAACCCCAATCCAATAGACAGAAAGAGATAATTAAAATTGAATCAGAATTAGAATCAAAAAAAACTATAGAAAGAATCAACAAAATTGGATGATTGGGTAGGGGGGGCGGGGGGAGGCTGGGAAGGGCTGGGAAGGGGAAAAAAAGGAGGAGGCTACAATGCTTGATAACAAATGTACTCATTATTTTGCCCTTGTAATTGTAACCCCTCTGTACAGTGTTTTCACAATAAAAAATAAACAAAAATTAAAAAAAAAAGAATCAACAAAACAAAGAGTTGGTTCTTCGAAAAACTTAACAAAATTGACAGACCCTTGGAAAATCTTATCAGAAAAAGAAGAGAACACACCAAAATAAATAAACTCAGAGATGAGAATGGAAACATCACCACAGAAACAACCAAGATTCAGGGCATTATAAGGGAATACTTCTCAAAACTTTATGCTAATAAGTTTGAGAACTTGGCAGAAATGGGCCTTTACCTAGCAAAAATTGACATGCCAAAAGTAAACAAAGATGAGTTAAACCATCTTAACAGGCCTATATCAAGCATTGAAATAGAAACAGCAATAAGAGACCTCCCAGCTAAGAAAAGTCCAGGACCAGATGGTTTTACACGGAATTCTACAAGGACTTAAAGCTGAGCTCACACCAGTATTCCTCCAACTCTTCAATGAAATTGAAAGAGAAAGTTCATTACTGAACACATTCTATGAAGTCATCATAACCCTCATCCCAAAACTAGGCAGGGATTCTCAAAGAAAGAGAGCTATAGACCCATTTCTTTGATGAACATTGATACAAAACTTCTAAAAAAAAATTGGCCAATCGACTTCAACAATTCATCCAAAAAATCATACACCACGAGCAAACAGGATTCAATTCAGGGATGCAAAGTTGGTTCAATATACGCAAATCAAATAATACAATTCATCACATCAACAGGAGCAAAGATAAAAACCACATGGTTATCTCAATAGATGCAGAAAAAGCATTTGACAAGATCCAACATCCCTTTATGATGAAGGTTCTGGAAAAATTAGGAATCCATGGAACATTCCTGAATACAATAAAAGCTGTATATGACAAACCTACAGCCAGCATCATACTTAATAGTGAAAAACTAAAGCCATTTCCTCTTATCTCTGGAACAAGACAAGGATGTCCACTCTCTCCACTTCTCTTCAATCTAGTTTTAGAATGCCTAGCTACAGCAATAAGACAAGATGCAGACATAAAGGGGATCCAAATATGGAAAGAAGAAATAAAACTCTCCCTCTTTGCAGATGACATGATCTTGTATTTAAAGAATCCCACAGACTCCACTCCCAAATTACTCAAGCTGATTCAAATCTTTGGCAAAGTAGCAGGGTATAAAATTAACCCTCAAAAATCAATGGCTTTTCTGTATGTCAACAATGATAAAAGTGTGGATGAAATTCAGAAAGCAACTCCATTCACAATAGCCACACAGAAATTAAAATATCTAGGAATTAACTTATCCAAAGAAGTGAAAGATGATGAAAACTTTAAAAACTTGAAAAAAGAAATCAAAACAGAACTTAGAAAATGGCAAAAACTCCCATGCTCCAGGATTGGAAAGACTAACATCGTGGAAATGGCAATACTTCCCAAGGCTATCTACAAATTCAATGCGATACCTATCAAAATTCCAAAATTCCAACCTCATTCTTCAAGGAAATAGAAGAGGCAATCCAAAAATCCATATGCAACAATAAAAGACCCCAAATAGCAAAAACGATCCTCAACAGAAATAACACTGCTGGAGGAATATCAATACCAAATTTCAAACTCTACTACAAAGCCAGAGTAATCAAAACAGCTTGGTACTGGCACAAGAGCAGACCTCAGGACCAATGGAATAGAATTGAAAACCCAGAAATGAACCTACAGACCATAGCCATCTAATCTTCGATAAGGGAGCTAAAACAATAGAATGGAAGAAAGACAGCCTCTTCAGTAAATGGTGCTGGCAAAATTGGTTAACTACTTGTAGAAAACTAAAGCTAGATCCTTATATATCACCCTGCACCAGAATCAACTCCAAATGGATCAAAGACCTCGGAGTCAAAGCAGACACTCTGACAACATTACAGGATGGAATAGGACAAACCCTAGGTCTCCTTGGCTCAGGCCGAAATTTTCTGAATACAGACCCAGAAACACAACAAATCAAAGAAAGGTTGGACAATTGGGATATTGGGATGCATGAAGTTGCAGAGCTTCTGCATGGCAAAGGACATAGCTAGCAAGATCTATAGAAAGCCTAATGATTGGGAGAAGATCTTCACTAGCCATACAACAGACAAGGGTCTCATATCTAAAATATACTTGGAACTCAAAAAATTAAATCCCCCAACAAGAAATCCTCAAAGAAACAACTGCCCAATAAATAAGTGGGCTAAAGACTTAAAGAGAAACTTCTCTGAAGAAAGAAGGATGGCCAATAGACACATGAAGAAATGTTCAACATCCCTAGCCATAAAAAAAAATGCAAATCAAAACAACATTGAGATACCACCTCACACCAGTTAGAATGGCAAAAATCAAGAACTCTAATAACAACAGATGCTGGAGGGGATGTAGACAGAAGGGAACCTTACTTCATTGTTGGTGGGAGTGTAAACTTGCTCAACCACTATGGAAAGTAGTATGGAGGTTCCTCAAAAGACTCCACATAGAGCGCCCCTTTGACCCAGCAATCCCACTTTTGGGCATTTACCCAAATGTTTACAAACAAGACTACACTAAAGCTACCAGCACGACTATGTTTATTGCAGCATTATTTACTATAGCTAAGATATGGAACAAACCCAGTTGCCCCTCAGTAGATGAATGGATCAAGAAAATGTGGTATACATACACAATGGAATTCTATGCCTCCGTCAAAAATAATGACATTGCCCATTTGTTAGGAAATGGAAAGACTTGGAAAAAATTATATTAAGTGAAGTAAGCCAAGCCCAAGGAAACATAGGTCCCATGATTTCCCTTATTTGCAATATCTAGTATATGTCTAAGTCAAGCAGAAAAGATCAGATAAGGTGATGTTAGGGAAATGAACCCTAAGATATTTATTCAAATATTTTTCTTTCATGAGATTGTTTCTAACACATTTATAAGATTATTTCTTTGTTGCTTTGTATGTCCCTCCCCCACAGTATAACCCCTGCTTTCACTGTTTTTGATGTGGGTATAATTTGTGGAGGGGAAGGAGAAAAACACATCGTTTAAATAGGGATACAGGTTGACCCATTGCAACAATGAGATATACAAGTCCTTATGTCGAAAACGAACTTTACAACTTTGTCACGGGGTGTGGGGGAGGATGAGGAGGGATGGAAAGGGGAAACAAAAAGGAGGCTACAATGCTTGATAAGAAGTGTACTCATTATCTTGCCCATGTAATTGGAACCCCTCTGTACAGTATTTTCACAATAAAAAATTAAATTAAATTAAAAAAAGAAGTTTTCAGAGGTAAAGTATGTATCACAGTCCTCAATTTGGAGGGTTGGGGACCCAGATGACTTTTCATAACACCCATAAGCCTTTGTGACCTTTCCATATTATGGGTCTTAGGAATATTTTGCTAGTGTACGCGACAAGTCATAATTATCTTAGATGACACCTGAAAGATCTACGTGTATTTCAGAGATTACCTTATATTAAGATTCAGGACCAGTTGTATAATTAAAACTAAATTGTGGAGCTTGGTGCTGTTGGCTCATGCCTATAAGCTTAGCTACTCTGGAGGCTGAGATCTGAGGATCACGGTTCAAAGACAGCGTGGGCAGGAAAGTCCTTGAGACTCTTATCTCCAATTAACCACCAGAAAACATTTAGTGATGCTATGGTTCAAATGGTAGAGTGCTAGCCTTGTGCTGAAGAGCTGAGGGACAGCACCCAAGCCCAGAGTTCAAGCCCCATGACCAACAAAAATAAATAAATAATAAATTAACTGTGGACTTGGAAGGTACTTTAGTGGTAGAGCATTGGTAGAGCACTTTAGAATGTTCAAGGCCCTAGGATCAGTTTCTAGTACCACTGTAAAGGAAAAAAATAATTTTCTTGTAACTATGAGAAGCACTCAGTGTTTCACACCAGTTAACATAGCAGTTTTGCAAGACACCACTTGGAAAAAAATTATATTAAGTGAAGTAAGCCAGGCCCAAAGAAACATATGTCCTATGGTTTCCCTTATTTGCAATAACTAGTATATGTCTGAGACAAGCAGAAAAGGTCAGTTAAGTCGATGTTAGGTGAAATGAATCGCAAGATAAGGATTCAGACATTTTTTCTTTCTTGTGATTGTTTCTAACATATTTATAAGATGATTTCTTGTTGCTTTCTATGTCCCTCACCCACGGTATAACCCCTGCTTTCATTGTATTTGATGTTGGTATAATTTATGGAGGGAAAGGAAAAAAAACACAACGTTTAAATAGGGATACAGGTGGACCCATTGCAACAATGAGATGTACAAGACGTTATGTTGAAAAATGAACTTTACAACTTTGGCCGGAGGGGTGGGAGGTTTGGGAGATGGGAAGGGATGGGAAAGGGAAATAAAATAGGAGGCAACAATGCTTGACAAGAAATGTACTCATTACCTTGCCCATGTATTTGTAACCCCTCTGCACGGTATTTACACAATAAAAAATTTTAAAAAGCTGTGTGTGGTGGTAGATGCCTGTCAGCTATGTGGGAGGCATAAATATGGGGTCCAAGCTGGCCTAAACAAAAGCAAGTATACAAAAGTAACAAAATAGCTGGACGTTAATGGCTCATATCTGTAATACTAGCCACCCAGAAGGCTAAGATCTGAGGATCCCATTTTGAAGTCAGCCCAGGGAGTAAAATCCATAATATTTTTTCTCCAATTAGCCAGACTACAGGTGTGGCCTAATAGAGAAGCAGCTGTAAACAAAAAAGGGTAAGTAAAAGCTCAAGCTCTTGAGTGTAAGCACCAATACTGACACCAGAAAAAAATAAAGTAAATAATCGAAAGGGACTGGAGGCATGGTTCAAGTAGAGTTCTTTGTAGCAAGGATACAGCCCTTAAATTAAGCGCCAGTACAGCAAAACAAAACAAAACCAAAACAGATGAGTGTATTGGATTCTTTAAAAATTTACTTGAGTTTTAGACTAAGGAGCTAATTTTAGAATAGGGATATAATTAGGTTTTGCTTTAGCATTATGAATTCAGACTCTTAAGCAGATTAAAACAGATTCTTAATCATGAGACATGTGAAGAAAAGTCTAATATGATGCATAGTACCAATCTCTGGAAAGTTGTCTTGTGTGAAGTATGGCATAGGGATGGTTCATTCTACCATGTCTCCTGAATCAGAGCAGAGACTTCTACAAAGGTAGCTACTATTTATCTCATGCCTCCTGTTAGCAAGATAGTTCTTTGTCTAGGGAGTCAAGGTTCTCAAAGTGTTTTGACTTCCTGACTACCAAATTCATTTAGGACCTTGTCCTAAACAATGTCTTAGCCAAAGAACATGGCTTTGTAAGACTGGAGTGAGAAACCTGTTTCTGCCAAGGGCCATTTGGATATTTATAACCTGTCATGTACCAAATGATTTTTTCAGGTCTTATATGGCCCATGAGTCAAATGTGCCTCACCCTTGCTAGAGTTGATTACAATTAAGCAAATAAAGCACATGTAGCAGAGATCAGCTCATCTGAAGGGGTGTGCATGTGGTCACCAACTAGAAGGAACACATAAAACAGCAATCCACCACCTGGTGGATCTGTCACAAGGTTGGAGAAAGTTCTGGAAAAGCTAACTTTATTTTTTATTTTTTGATGATTATTTCAAATTTTCTCCATAATGGCCACATATATATGAAAAGCCTTATGGATCAGAACTACATTTTTGAAAGGTTTATGTATTTTTTCTCTATTCAGACTTTTATTCTATGGAAAAAAAACGAAATTTTTGTTCAAAGGCAGAAACCCATATTGCCATGAATTTTTAAAAAGTACGGAACTTTAAAAAGTATAATTGGGGCTGGGGGTTTAGCCCAGCGGAAGGGCGCCTGCCCAGTGGGCGCAAGGCCCTGGGTTCCATCCTCAGCCCTGGGTGGGAAAAAAAGTATAATTGAACATGTCAGCTTTTGAATACAATGCATCTTGATCACTGTCACACCTTTCATCATTTCCGTATCTTCCAACCCCTCCCCGCTACCTTTTCTTTTTTGTTTTAATAATAAGTATGGTAGCCTTGAAAAGGATATATTTTTGTGACATGAAAATCTGTGAAGTGAAATAACATATGTAATGGTAAGGGCCTAGGGATATGAGAGGATGGAGTGACCTTTACTTTTTTTCTTTTAAAATAATTTGATTTATAAAAATATTGCAAGGGGGGGGGATCAAGATGGCGACGGAGCAGTAGGGAAACGCCACAGCTCTCTCCAACCAAAAAGAGAGTTCGAGTTCCAACGCTTAATCTCCCCAAGAGACCGACAACAACAAAAAGACGAACACTCAGAGGAAAACCAGAAGTGGAAAATAACAAAAAAAGAAAGAGAGGAAAAGAAGAATTTCAGAAAAGAGAAGAGAGAAGAACCCTCCCCCAACCTTTACTGGCCGCGCGGCAGTGCGCCAAGCCGGCCCGGCGGGGGCTGCCGGAGCCCCAGAGACACAGGGGGCTGCTTGCAGATCACCAGGTACCGGATTGCAGAACAGCGGATCGCCAGGAACAGAGAAACCTACCAGCCGGGAGTCTCCAAGAGGATCCTACCCCCACCCCTCACTCACCATCGGAGTGGAGAGGCTCCATCCCACCAAAGCCGCCCGGCACCAGCAGCGCAACAAAGGAACCTATCGGCAGACCACCCGCCCAATAGCGATCGCAACGACACGGCGGGGGCCGCCCAACCCAGCCCACTACCACCCAAACTGAACTCGGATTGCAACAACAACTGACGACCTACACCACACAGAAACAACCAGCTCCAGGGTGAGTACCCCACAGGGGACAGTGTATCCCTCAAGGGAGACCAGAGCTGGAGGGAATCCCCAGACCCTGACCTAGACTCCCTACCCCAACACCCGGACCACAGGAACCACTAAAACTGGGAACTGTTCGAGAGCTCCATCAGCCCGTGGAGCACACTCTGCTGGCCAGGTCAGAGCAAGAGTGCCCCTGGAAGGGAGCTTAAATGCCCAAGCCAGGAACAGCGCCCCTGGGTCAAGACTACCAACAGTAGAAGAAATTTGAACTGTGTCCTCCAGGCTGCATAACCTAGGTGGTATACACATCAGCACAGGCCTAACAAGCGCGTTCCAGGCTGGGGCCAGAACCAGGCCCGGGGATCCGGCGCCTGAACAACACAACCAACTCCTCCCAACTGAAGTAAAAAGCTGAGCATATGCCTCAACAGAGGGGAGAAAACCAGGAAACAACACTACCCGGGAAGCACGCCAGTGACAACAAAAGACCTGGAGGCACAGGACAAGAGAAGCCCAAACCCCACCAAAACTCCACCCATATACCCTAGGCTGGGAATTGGGCAACACAGGCTGCCAGCACCTGATAGTAAGCAGGAGCTCAGGCTGATAATGCGGCTTAGCAATAGAGTGATAGTCTTGGATGTATGAGGCCCTGGATCTGATTCCTCAGCATCACAAAAGCAAAAAGGGTCAGAAGTGGTGCTGTGGCTCAAATGGTAGGGTGCCAGCTTTGAGCTGAAGAGCCGAGGGACAGCACCCAAACCTAGAGTTCAAGCCCACAACCAGCCCAAAACAAGCAAACAAAAACACATCAGGAGCCCATAGCAGACTCCAGTATTTGGGAGAGTGCATCCAGAGCATCTGATCTTCCCAAGAGCACCCGTAGGAGCAAACACAAGCAGTCTAGGCTGCTCAACCCTTCCAAAGGCGGGAATTGCCAGCAATCTACAGCAAAGAGCTGAGAATCCTAAGTAAGTCAGAATAGCAGCTGGAAATAGGCTCCCAACAGAACCCAGATCAGGCACAGACTCTCTCTACCAATACAGAATCAGCAACCAAGCAAAGACAGACACATCAAAACAAAATTGCAGAGCAGTCTCCTGAACCCCCATGCAAAAATCACAGAGAAAAATCACAAGGTTTACCACCACCCAGGACAGCAAGCTCACCTCAAAAGCCAGCAGCCACGCAGGAGAGAGCCCCAGTGGGAGCAAAGCAGGAATGGAAGACAAAAGCTACATCCAAGGGTTGCTGGAGACAATGACTCAAGAAATAAAGCGAGAAATTGATCAGAAATTGGAAGAGCACAAGGATGAACTATCAAAAGAGATACAGGATATAACACAAGAGTTGGATGCAAAAATAGAAGCTGCACAAACCTCAGTAAGAAGTGAGATAAACGCCAAATTAGAGGTAATGCACCTCTAATTTGCGCCAAATTAGAGGTAATGCCCCTCATTGAGAGGTGAGATCAGTACTCTGTGAACCAACATTGAATCCATAAAGGGATCCATTTCCTCCATGCAAACCACAATAGAAGCCACGGTCAACAGACTGAATGAAATGGAAGGTAGAGTGTCAGATACAGAAGACAGAATACACCAACTGGACCAAAAAGTGACAGATATGGAAAAATCACTCAAATTAAACCAAAGGGAAATTCAAGAGCAAGCAGATAATGCTAAAAAATTTAACCTACGCATAATCAGAGTGGACGAAGGTGAGGAATTCCAGAGCAAGGGTATGCAACACCTATTTAACAAGATAATCAATGAAAATTTTCCCCACCTCAAAAACGACCACCTTAACTACATCACAAAAGCTTATCGAACACCCAACAAGCAAGATCCCAGGAGAAACACTTCTAGACACATTATAGTAAAAATAATGGATCTGAATAATAAGGAAACAATCCTGCATGCAGCAAAAATGAAGAAGGAGCTATACTACAACGGGAAAATATTAGAATCACTGCAGATCTCTCCACACAAACAATGAATGCAAGAAAAGCCTGGGAAAGCACCATACGAGCCCTGAGAGCCAATAACTGCCAACCCAGACTGATATACCTGGCAAAGCTAGCATTCACATTCGATGGAGAGCTGAAAACTTTTAATAGCAAAGAAAAACTAAATGAATACATAAACATTAAGCCAGCATTACAAAGAATTCTAAAAGGGGGGACACAACCTGAAGAAAGCAACCAGGAACTAGGACCTGCCCCAAACAGGCATTACTCAAAGTCTAACTGAGCAAGCACAGGAGGAAAGGAAAGAAGAAAAACTTAGGAAAACGGAATGGCAGGGACAACAATGCATCTCTCTATACTTTCTCTTAATATAAATGGGCTGAATTCGCCAATTAAAAGAAAACGAACTGAGGACTGGATCAGAAAACAAGACCCATCCATCTATTGCCTTCAGGAGACCCACCTCTCAGCCAAACATACAAACAAACTCAGAGTGAAGGGGTGGAAAAGGATCTACCAATCAAATGCCCCCAGTAAGAAAGCAGGTGTAGCTATCCTGATATCTGAAAAAATAAACTTTTCATTAAAATCAGTACAGAAAGACAAGGACGGGCACTACATATTAATAAAGGGAACAATCCAAGAGGAGGATATAACGATCATCAACTTATATGCCCCAAATATTGGTGCACCCAGATATGTCAAACAAATGCTCTCAAACTTACAGAATAAAATAGATCCAAATACGATAATACTACGAGACTTTAACACGCCACTCTCACCAAAGGACAGGTCTACCAACCAGAGGATTGGCAAAGAAGCTACCGAATTAAGTGAGGCTATACTTCAAGAAGAATTAACTGACATCTACCGAGTATTTCACCCTAAAACAACACAGTACACATTCTTGTCATCAGCTCATGGAACTTTCTCCAAAATAGACCATATCATAGTTCATGCAAGGAACTTAAGCAAATACAAAGGGATTGACATAATCCCCTGTATCCTATCTGACCACAGTGGAATCAAGCTAGCTCTCAATAACAAAGCATACCGCAGAAATTTCTCTAATACATGGAAATTGAACAGCACACTCCTTAACAATTCCTGGGTAGCAGAAGAGATCAGAGAAGAAATAAAACATTTCCTACAACTCAATGAAAATGAAAACACCTCACAAAGAAACTTGTGGGACACAGCCAAAGAAGTCCTGAGGGGCAAATTTATTGCCCTCAGTGCCCACATCAAGAGAATGGAGACAGACCAAGTAAATAATCTCATGTTGCAACTAAAACAGCTAGAAAAACAAGAAAAAATTGGACCTAAAGCTACTAGACGAAGCCAGATAACCAAATTAAGAGCAGAGATTAACCAATTAGAAAATCAGAAAACCATAACCAAAATAAACCAAACAAAAAGCTGGTTCTTGGAAAAAATAAACAAAATTGATGGCCCGTTGGCAAGATTAATTAAAAAAAGAAGAGGGGAAACCCATATTAATAGGATTAGGGATGCCACCGGAAACATCACAACACGTACCCAAGATATCCAAACAATTCTAACAGACTATTTTCAAAAGCTATACTCTCTAAAGGAAGAAAATCTGGCAGAAATGGATGCATTTTTAGAGAAATACAAGTTGCACAAACTGAGCAAAGAAGAAGTTAACCAATTAAATAAGCCAATATCCTATAATGAGATGCAGGAAGCTATCAAAAGTCTTCCAACAAAAAAAAGCCCAGGACCAGATGGATTCACAGCAGAATTCTATAAGACCTTCAAACAAGAACTAATACCCATACTCCTCAAGCTCTTCAGAGAAACAGAGAAGGAGGGAGCTATCCCAAACTCATTCTACGAAGCCAATATCACACTCATCCCCAAACCAGGCAAAGACCCAACCAAAAAGGAGAATTACAGGCCAATTTCCTTGATGAACACAGATGCAAAGATCCTTAACAAGATTCTAGCTAACAGAATCCAGAAACACATAAAAAAATAATACACTATGATCAGGTAGGCTTCATCCCAGAGACACAGTGATGGTTTAACATACGTAAGTCAATAAATGTAATCCAACATATCAACAGAGCCAAGGTCAAGAATCACATGATTATCACCACAGATGCAGAAAGGGCCTTTGATAAAATTCAACATTCATTCATGCTAAAAGCTCTGGAGAAAATAGGAATAGAAGAAACTTTTCTAAAAACAATAAAAGCCATTTATGACAGACCAATAGCCAATATTACACTTAATGGGGAAAAGCTACAACCAATCCTCCTAAAATCAGGAACAAGGCAAGGATGCCCATTGTCTCCACTCCTCTTCAACATAGTCCTAGAACTCTTAGCCAGGGCAGTAAGGCAAGAAAAAGACATTAAAGGGATCCGCATAGGGAAAGAAGAAGTTAAACTATCCCTTTTTGCAGACGACATGATACTATACCTCCACGATCCCAAAACTCCATCCCCAAACTTTTAGAAATCATAAGTCACTTCGGCAAAATAGCAGGATACAAAATAAACCCACAAAAATCAGTTGCCTTCCTACACTGATAACGTACAGGAAGAGAGGGAAATAAAGGGAGCAACCCCATTCACAATAACCTCCCAAAAAATAAAATATTTAGGAATTAACCTAACCAAAGATGTAAAAGAACTATTTAATGAGAACAATAAAAAGTTAAAGAAAGAAATTGCAGAAGACACTAGGAAATGGAAAGACCTCCCATGCTCCTGGATAGGCTGACTTAATATAGTGAAGATGGTAATACTTCCAAAACTAATATACAAATTCAATGCAATTCCTATTAAAATCCCAATGACGTACATCACTGAAATACAGAAAACAGTCCAAAAATTTATATGGAACAACAAAAGACCTAGAATAGCCAAAACAATTCTAGGGGATAAAGACAATATGGGAGGGCTATCCATGCCGAACTTCAAACTCTACTACAGAGCTATAACAAAGACAGCATGGTACTGGCACAAAAACAGACCCGAAGACTAATGGAACAGAATAGAAGATCCAGAAATAAATCCACAGGCCTACAGCCAGCTGATATTCGACAAAGGAGCCAAAGACATACAATGGAAGAAACACAGCCTCTTCAACCGCTGGTGCTGGGAAAACTGGGCAGCCACATGCAGAAAACTAAAAGTGGACCCGAGCCTATCACCATGCACCAACATCAACTCTAAATGGATTAAAGACCTTAACATTAAACCTGAATCTCTGAAACTACTGTAGGACAGAGTAGGAGAGACACTTGAACTAATAGGCACAGGAAGGAACTTCCTGAACAGAGTCCCAGGATCACAACAAGTTGGAGAGAGATTCGACAAATGGGACTACCTTAAAATAAAAAGCTTCTACACAGCTAAATCTATCGCAACTAAGCTAGAAAGACAACCAATGAATTGGGAAAAAATATTAACCAGCAATATGTCAGACAAGGGGTTAACTTCCTGTATATACAGGGAACTCAAGAAACTAATCCCTCCCAAACCTAACAAACCAATTACTAAATGGGCAAGGGAACTAAAGAGGGACTTCTCAAATGAAGAAATAAAAATGGCAAAGAAACACATGAGGAAATGTTCATCATCCCTGGTGGTGAAGGAAATGCAAATAAAGACAACCCTGAGATACCACCCTACCCCAGTCAGAATGTCCCACATCCACAAATCAGCCAACGACAAATGCTGGAGGGGATGTGGAGAAAGAGGAACCCTATTACACTGCTGGTGAGAATGTACACTTATACAACCACTTTAGAAAGCAGTCTGGAGGGTCCTTAGAAAGCTAAAGATTGACCTCCCTTATGACCCAGTCATACCACTTCTAGGCATCTACCCTGAACAACAGGAACCAATATACAAGGCCATGTGCACCTCCATGTTTATTGCAGCACTGTTCGCAATAGCTAGGATATGGAAACAACCTAGATGCCCCACCACAGATGAATGGATCCGAAATTGTGGTATCTATACACAATGGAATATTATGCAGCCATTAGAAATGACAAAATAATGGCATTTGCAGGGAAATGGATGGAGCTAGAAGGAATCATGTTGAGCGAGGTAAGCCAAGAACGAAGAGACAAACGGTACATGGTCTCCCTGATAAGTGGATGCTAAATCCAAAATGTTATGTGATACGACAAAACTAACAGGACTTAAGAAACAAAGAACTCCCACTCATCTGGTTGAACCACTACTAAATATCCCCATGCTGCTGATCACAAATATGTTATATAACATGTGAACACTGTTATATATTACAGACTGTGACAGACAATTTGCTCCAGGAAAGTTAGAATCAACTTGTGACTTTGAAATTATGTAATCACTTAATCACAATCAAAAAAAAAAAAAAAGAACCTGGGGGAAGGGAAGGAGGGAGGGGATGGTAGGGGGAAAACAATGGAGAGGGTAACAATGTTCAAGAGGAAGTGTACTCATTACCTCACTCATGTAACTGTAACCCTCTGTATAGTATCTTTACAATAAAAAAATATTGCAAGAATTATATAAAATATTCTTTTATACTCTTCATCTGGATTCCCTAAATATCAACTTGTTAATATATTTGCTTTATCATTCTCTCCTTTTCTACATACATACTTTTCTCTTTGTCATTTGAAAGTACGATGTGTATGTGTTCCTTCATCTCTAAATACTTTATTTATTCGTCAAAAACCAGGACACAATTGTTAACATTAATATAGCACTGTTACCTAATTTTTTAAATTATACAATTTGCATTCAAATTTCATGAAGTGCTCTACCTTCTTTAATCAGGAATAGAGTGTAGACTAGTTCTTTTTGTAGCACACACCATGGTTTGTGTTTGTCTGATTTTTTTTTCCTGGAGAACACTGCCATTTACATTTGGTAGGAGCACCAGAAGTGGTGTCCTGTCAATGAGTCATGTGACAAATATGTAGGGAAATATCACTTTTTTTTTTCTTGTCTTGGGCCTTGAAATTGTTCTGGGCACAGCTGTTCCTGAGCTTTTCTGCCCAAGGCTAGTGCTGTACTACATTGAGCAACAGCACCACCTCTGGTTTTCTGGTGGTTAATTGGAAATAAGTGTCTCATGGACTTTCCTGAGCAGGCTGATTTTGAACTGCAAGTCTCAGATCTCAGCCTCCTGAGTAGCTAGGATTACAGGTGTAAGCCACTGGCACCCAGCTCAGGATCCTTGATCTATTTGTTATTTTTCTGCCTTTTGTGTTTGAGTTTGTCAAATATTAAACTTCGTGAGTTCAAGATTATCTAATTTTTATCAGGTTTTAAAATACAGAAGACCTGGTATGGTGGTTTACACCTGTTGTCCTAGTAATTATGAGGCTGAAGCAAGATAATTTCAAGTTCATATCCTGGGTTAGATTAGGAAGACCACGTTTCAAAAAAAGTAAACCCAAAAGAACAACAAAAATTTTTTTTTTAATTTAATTTAATTTTATTTGTGAACATACTGTACAGAGGAGTTACAGTTACATGGGCAGGATAATGTGTACATTTCTTACCAAGCATTGCAGCCTCCTCCTTTGTTTACCCTTCACATCCCTTCCCAGCCTCCCCCCTCCCCCACTAATCCCAATCCTTCTCCTTCCTCCCCCCCCAGCCCCCCCCCAAAAAATTTTTAAAAAAAGGAAAGGGGAAAAGGTATATGGAATAGATACTGTTTTCAAGCATTACAGAACACAGGGTGTTTTTAGGCTTGGTTTCTATCATTAATGTATTTGAGAAGACTTTGGTGTTTTGTTGTTATCTGATCTAGATTTCTATAAATGTAGGATTGATTTTTCCTGATGTAACTTTCCATATATGTATTTGCTGTTCAAGTTTTGGGTAGAATTTTTTTTTAAGATTTCTGTTTTACAAAAGACCTAGAATAGCCAAAGCAATTACAGGTAAAAGAAACAACACAGGACAGATCACGATACCAGATTTCATGCTCTACTACAGAGCCATAATAGCAAAGACAGCTTAGCACTGGCAAAGTAACAGACCCGAAGACCAATGGAACAGATTAGAAAATTAAAATCACATACCTACAGTCAGCTGATATCTGACAAAGGAGCCAAAGATATACTGTGGAAAACTATTGGTGCTAGGAAAACTGGGTGGACACATACAGAAAACTAAAAGTAGACCCTAACCTGTCTCCCTGCACTAACATCAACTCAAAATGGATTGTAGGACAGAGTAAGAGAGGCAATTGTACTTGCAGGCACAGGCAGGAACTTCCTGAACAGATTCTCAGGATCACAACAAATTGGAGAGATACTTGACAAATGGGACTACCTTAAAATAAAAAGTTTCTGCATAGATAAAGAAATAGCAACCAAACTAGAAAGACAGCCAACTAATTGGGAAAAAATTATTTACCAGCAATATATCAGAGAAAGTATTCATTATATACAGGGAACTTAAGAAACTATCCCCTCCCAAATCTAACCAATGATTAAATGGGAAAGCAGCTAAAGAGAGACTTCTCAGAAGAGATAAAAATGGCAAAGAAACAAATGAGGAAATGTTCACCACCTTACCCCAATTAGAATGGCCTACATCCTAAATTCAGCCAACAACAAATGCTGGCGGGGATATGGAGAAAGAAGAACCCTATTGCATTACTGGTGGGAATGTACACTAATACAACCACTTTGGAAAGCAGTCTGGAGGGTCCTTAGAAAGTTAAATATAGACCTCCCATATGACCCAGCCATGCCACTCCTAAGCATCTACCCTGAGCAACAAGAACCAGGATACAAGGACACTTGCTCCTCCATGTTTATTGCAGCACTGTTCACAATAGCCAAGATATGGAAAAAACTCAGATGCCCCACTACAGGTGAATGGATCAAAAAATTGTAGTACCTATATAAAATGAAATATGCAGCCATTAGAAAGGACAAAATAATGGCATTCACAGGGAAATGGATAGAATTAGAACAAATAATTTCGAACAGGGTAAGCCAAGATCAAAGAGACAAATTGCAAATGGCTCCCTGATATATGGATGTTAAATCCAAAATGCAAGGATATAACAAAATAAACAGGACTCAAGAAACAAAGGACCTCTACTTAATTTGTCATATCATTTCTAAATGACTCCATGTTCTTGATCATATATATATTATATATATATGCCATATATATGTGCACATCTGAGGGAAGCTACGAGGAGGACACAGAATCAGAGGGTAACGGGAATATACACGATAGCGGGCCCATCAGCTACACCTGACATTGATGAAAATGAACTAAGCAACTCAAGGGCAGCAATGGGAAGGAGGGAATGAGAGGGAAAGAGGGACTAGCTTACACTAAACAAAAGGAAAGAAAGGTACATATCACCCGATTTGGAAGAAATGGTTGTATTGTCAAAGCTTATAGAATTCACAAACTTTTTAGACCATGATAATGACAATTTTGCATTGTGAAGGTTAAAATGTGTATATGATTTTAACTAAATATTATTATTCCACAATAGTGTGAAATTTGTGAATTTTATTTAATCACTTAATCTCAATTAAAACTATTAAAAAAAATTATTACCCTTTGGACTATATTCTAGCAATTCATAATGTGATATGATTTTTTTCTGTATTTCTATATCTAGTCCAATTTCCATAAGGGATTTTGATATGTTAAAAATAATTTCTTTTTTCTCAAAATTATATTAAATGCTAATAAAGAAAACTGGAAAAGAATAGAATTTAAAATCAGAAAAAAATATTTCTGTTTTAAAATTGGTTTGGATTTGTTAGAGGGTAGAAAAGCCAATGTAGAGAATTTATTTAGAATAGTGTTTTATATGAAAAACAAAATTAATCATCAGTACTTTGGCATTTCTTTTCAAGAAAAGAAAACTTGTAAATGGGATCTTTTTTTTTTTTTTCTATTGTGGAAAGCATGGCTTTTCTTAGCCATGAGAAAATGGTAGTATAATGTTACTGGTGCAAGTATTGAAGCTATTAATGCTCTGAATTTCTTGATTTCATGATCCCTTTTTGTTTTGGTCAGTCATGGGGCTTGAACTCAGGGTTTGGGCCCTCTCTGTGAGCTTCTTTGTTCAAGGCTAGTGCTCTACCATTTTGAGCCACAGCCTACTTCCAGTTTTCTGGTGGTTCATTGGAGATAGTGTCTCATAGACTTTCCTCTCTGGGCTGGCTTTGAACTGTGCTCCTCATATCTCAGCCTCCTGTGTAGCTAGGATTACAGGTGTGAGCCACTGGTGCCTGGGCAGGATCTCTTTTAAATAAATAATTTGATTTTATGGCAAATGTTTTGAAAAGCTTTTACAAATAAAAAAAGTCAATAAACAAGGGTTAAAATGATTAAAAAGATGTAGTCCTTTAGAACTACATCTTAGGAAATTATACTCTAGTAGAAAAAAGTAGGTTCTCAGAAAGCAGGACTATGGGCAGAAGGGAAAGTGGGCAGGTGATTGAGGGTGTACTACACCATCCAGGAGACTGGATGTGGCCAAACACAGGAAGAGGCTTGGGTTCTCTTATCTTATTGCATTGTCACCTTTTCCTAGACCAGTGGACAGGTTTGATCGAGACAGGCCACTGAGAGGACGTGGAGGCCCAAGAGGGGTCATGTGAAGCAGAGGCAGAGGTGGTCTTGGGAACAGAGTTTTTGATGCATTTGACCAGAGAGGGAAACGAGATTTTGAAATATACAGTGGGAATGATAAAATGTAAGTCACTTTATAAATGCTATTTTCCACATAAGTTTCAGTAATATATGAATCTGTTAATTATGTATTAGTATTTAACCAACTTCATATCAGTATGGTATTACTCTGTGAAAGGATGATCCTGGGACAACTTTTATGGTCCACTTTTTCTGATGTAGAAATTGACTAGAGCATCAATTGTAGGTTAAAGGAATACTCTTCATTTCTCTAGAGCTATTAGAATTGAAGACAGCATGTGTGGATATGGATCTGTTACCTGGGGATTAGGTAAAGGCTCTAGGTAAGGAGTGAATTTGTGTCCTCTGAATGCCTATGAGGAAGTGGAAATCTATGTACTTTTATTTGCTTATATTGAGAATTGTGATAGTTGAATTATGCTTTATGATTATATATCCCTAAGCAGAGGCTGATTTGGAGCTTTGATTTACTGAGATAATTTTTTTTGGTATAAGTACCTAGGTGAAAACTTTTTGTTGTTGTTGGTGGTGGTGGTGGTGGTGCTGGTGGTGGTCATGGGACTTTGAACTTCGGGCCTGGGTGCTATCCCTCAGCTCTTCAGTTGAAGGCTAGCTCTCTACCACTTGAGCCACAGCACCACTTCCAGTTTTTAGTGGTTTACTGGAGATAAGAGTCTCATGGACATTCCTGCCCGGGCTCTCTTTGAACGACAATCCTCAGATCTCAGCCTCCTGAGAAGCTAGGATTACAGGCCTGAGCCACGAGTGCCCAGCTTCTAGGTAATAACTTTTTAAAACAAGTTTGTTCTGTTGCATTTAGATTTGAAACTGCTTTTAAAGATCTTTTTAATTTTATATTAGCTAAATGATTTGTGACAGATGTCTACATACTTGCTGATGCCCTAACAAGTATATGGCATAGCATATTTATGTATGTCTGAAGAAGCTTTCTAAATACCCACATATTATATACTTTTCTGAGACTTTTCAGAGTTTTTTTAGCTTCTTGGTATTGCATCTTACTTTATAGTCATTTGTAGATGTGGGTTGCAGCTGCAAGAGAAGTTTCTCTGTATTTTGCTCCTGTTAGACATTTCTCTATGAGTTCATGATACTTTAGATCTTTGCCTAGATCTAGATTCTGCTAGAGTAGGTATGTGTTTGGTTTTACAGTAATGTTGGCCTTCATGGTGTCTGCTGAGCAAGTGAAAGGATATACTGTAGGGCAAGGCATGGTGAAGAGCAAGAAAATGTGTAAGACCACCTTTCAATAAATTAGAAAACTTGATGAATCTCTACTTCCATTTTTCTTCTTTTATAGAATCTAAGCTTTTTATGCAATCTTGTTTTTATTTGTTGTTAGTATTATTCTGGAGAAAGTTCCAGGGTGACCTGGAGTTCTCTGTGTCCTAGGCTGGCCTCTAACTTGTGAGCCTGCTACAGCCACCTCCCGAATGCTAGTGTTCCACTATGTTCCACTATGCCAGACAGAACTTTTTTCCTTGAGTATTTGTTCTAAAAGACAAATGTATAAAACAATAATGCCAAAAGTAAAATTAGGTTTACTACCATTCTCTTCTATGGGACCTGAACAGAAACTTTTTGAGTGGTTGCTCAATCTGGAATTCCATAGTTTCAATGATCTTTTGTTTTACTTCAATTATATGCCTGTATGTATGTATGTGTGTATATATATATATATATATATATATATATATACATATATATAGATACATATATATACACATAATATCTATACGTGTGTATGTAGAGGTGGCTGTGCCACTTGTGAGGATTCCAAGAGTGGTGTTAGAAAGACATGTCTTGTGGCATTCATTTTGGGTTTGTTTGTGACAGGAATTTAGGTGATGATAGTTTATAAATAAGTCTTAGAGTAAGATACTTTAGTGTGTGCAGGATCTGGGGCTTGAACTTAGGACCTGGGTACTGACCCTGAGTTTTTGTGCCTAAGGCTAGCACTCTACTTGAGCCATGTATGTCTCACTTCTGGCTTTTTGGAGATAAGAGTCTCACTGATTTTCCTGCCCAGCCTGGCTTTGAACCACAATCCTCAGATCTCAGCCTCCTAAGTAGCTAAGATTACAGGTATAAGCCATCAACATCACGTAAGACTCACTTTTTGTGGTTGTGGTTGTAGTTGTGGTTGTTGTTTAATTGTTTCTGTAGTTTTCAGAGCTGAGGTCTGAACTTAAATTCTTGCACTTGCCAGGCAAGTTTACTTTCATTGAGCTAAGTTCCCAGCCCCTCCTGTTTTTTATTAATCAGCTGATGTGCAGTAAGTGCTGTCATGTGAACTTTGGATTTGTGAGGAAGTGAAGGAGAAGTGATGTGCAGTGCATCCCTTGCTCATGCCGAACACACTGGCAGCAGTGACTAGAATGAAGGACAGACTCACGTGACTGAGTAGTTCTGACAGTTTTGAGTTTCCTTGGTATGGAGTGTCATCAATATCATTTAAAAAATAGTATTTTGATAAAAGCATAATAGACAATCACACATGAGTTTTCAATAATACTGCCTTAGAGTTTATACTGTTGAGAGCAGGTAATTGTATGTTATCAGGTAACAGTTGATGAAACTCCATCCACTGTTAGAGATTTGTGCTCAGTGTGAAGGCTGACTACATTTGAGGTGGGTCCTAAAAGCTTTGAAATGTTCAACAGCATTTTTGGAGCATAGTCACACACACAAATAGGCATGCTTTTCTCTAGGATAACAAGTCAAAGTATAGACAGAGTCTCTAGGGCTGTTTCTTGTAATGAACTTAGCATTGTCAGTTTGCTTTCAGCAGAACATTATTTGTCAAAACAAGTTGTTGCTCATCTTGAAATAAGCTTTGTAGATTTGATCACATGGTTCAATAAGCTGGGACTACAACATGAATTTTGAATTTATTCATAAAATAATTTGGGTCAACACAAAGGGTAGATCTGTGATTTTTCCCCTCTGTAAAATCAGTTCACTGCCCAAGTTTAACAAATGATGATTTTTATAGTCTCAGGTGTTTATATTTCCCTTTTTCTTTTCCCCCACATCTTTTTAGTCATTAATTGCCAAACAGTACAAACTGTAAGCCTATAGGGTTTTATTGTGTGTGTGTGCCGGTCCTGGAGCTTGGGCTCTGGGCATGGGCTCTGTGCCCTGAGCTTTTGTACTTAAAGTAAGTGCTATTCTGTTTGAAGCAAGCCACAGCTCCACTTACAGCTTTTTTTGGTAGTTTGAGATGAGGCTCATGGACTTTCCTTTTTAGGCTGGCTTTGAACCACAGCACACAATCTCAGCCTCCTTAGTATTTAAGGTTGTAGTCACAAGCCATTGACGACTCATTTTGTGTTTTAATCTTGGTTTGTTTCATGGCAAGAGAACAAAAAAAATATTGAAATAACTTAGCATTGCCATTCTGCTAGATTTGGGACTACTGGGTGCTTAAAAATGAAGTGACCCACTGGGGTTTGGATGATGGGTAGATGTGAGCATTTATAAAGGGGCCTCAACTAGGTGTGTGTCCTTCTATACATTGAATACATTTGATTTAGGATCTTGTTTAAAGCCAGGCACCAATGGCACATGCCTGTAACCCTAGCTACTCAAGAGGCTGAGAGCTGAGGATCATGGTTGAAAGCCAGCCCTGTTAAGAAAGTTTGTGAGATCCTTATCTCTAACCACCAAAACGCTGGAAGTGGAGATGTATCTAAAGTGGTAGAATCCTAGCCTTGGGCAAAATACCTCAGGGGAAGTAGCTAGGCCCTGAGTTCAGGCCCAGGACCCACAAACAAAAAAGAAAAGAAAAACATCTTGTTCATTAAGTAAAAGTTTTTAAGAGCACAGATCTGTAGCCAAATTATATTTGACAAAGGAGCCAAAAGACACACACTGGAGAAAAAACTCTCCAACAAATGGTGTTAGGAAAATGGGTCATCCTCTTAGGATACTGAAAATGGGCCTTTTGTCACCTTCTAAGAACAAAATCAAAAAACTCCAAGAGGAACAGAGAGCTCAAAATGAGAACTGAAGTTTTAAATCTACTACAGAAAAATATAAGAAAACTTCTGAAACTTAAAGATACAAGCAATTATTTTTTGAATACGACTCCAGAGAATGGGAACAAACATGGGCAAATGGGATAGTATCCAATTAAGAGTTTTTTTTCACAGCAAAAGAAGCGACCAGAATCAAGAGACAACCCAAAAAATATTTGCCAGCTATTCAACAAATAAAGGATTGATATCCATACTATACAGAAGACCGAAATTAGACATCAAAAAACCCACAAATAATGCAATTACATAGTTTTCAGAAGAAGAAAGAAATGGCTAATAAAGTCATCAGGAAATGTTCAACAGCCTTAGCTATAATAAAGAACATGCAAATTAAAACTGCAATAAGATTCCATCTACTTCAGTTAGAATGACAGCCACCAAGAAAATGCTGGCAAGATGAATTAGAAAAGGAATCTTCATAGTCTTTTGGTGGGAATGTAAACTAGTGCAATCATTATGGATATCAGTCTAAAAATAAACCCTTCCAAAGACTCCACTATACCAGTATGAGGCGTATGTCAATAGAATAAATCAATAAAATCAATATACCAGAAAGACACCAGAATAATTTATGTTTATTACAGCACTGTGCACAATAGCCAAATGATGGAATCAGCACCTAGAATCTTCTTTTTTTTATTTTTTTGGTCGGTCATGGGCCTTGAACTCTGGGCTTGAGCACTATCCCTCAGTTCTTCAGCTCAAGGTGAGCGCTCTACTGCTTGAGCCACAGCGCCACTTCTGGTTTTCTAGTGGTTTATTGGAGATCAGAGTCTCACGGACTTTGCTGCCTGGGCTGGCTTTGAACCGTGATCCTCAGATCTCAGCTTCCTCATCCTCAGTAGCTAGAATTACAGGCGTGAGCCACTAGCGCCCGGCATTGGAATCTTCTGGAATGGATAAAGAAGAAGTAGTATTGATGTACCATGGAATGTTACACAGCCATGAAGGAAAATGAAATCATGTCGCTTTCAGAAAAATAGATATAATTAGAGGGCATCATAATGAGCTAAGCTAAAAAAACAAAAAATAAAAACACACAAGATATGTGTTTTTTCTCCTATATAGAAGCTAGGCCTAAAAAAAATATATGTATTCGTAGTCATGATTCTACTTTTATGTTTATGGGCAGACATACAATTTGAGTCTACAAGACTATTTAAGAGGAGAAGTGGAAGGGGAAAAGAGAGTGAATAATTTTGAGATACATTATAACTATATATGAAAATAACATGAAAGCTGTTGATCAATAGCAAGTTGGGGGAGAGAGATGCTAGGGTGGAATACTAGTAAGAGGGTTGACTAGTTATGGGGAAAGAGAATGAATATGGTTAAACTAGATTTTTGTCAAAATAAAACTGAAACCTGTTGAAATTGTTTTAAAAAGAGGGAGAAGGATCACATTGTGTGGAAATGTCACAACAAAATCTCCCCTTGTACAAATATCTTATGATAATTTTTTAAATGTCAGGGACTTATTGCTCACATCTATAGTCCTAGCTATTTAGGAGGTTGAGATCTGAGAACTAAAGTTTGAAACCAACTCACGCAGATGAACCTGAGATAGATATTCTAATCTCTAGTTAAACAGTTAAAAAAAAAGCTGGAAGTGAAGGTATACCTAGTGGTAGAGTGCCAGCCTTGAGAGAAAAAGCTGACAGAGGCAAGAGAGACAGAGAGAGAGAGAGAGAGAGAGAGAGCCCAAGCTCAAGACTCAGAAACCTGTACAACAAAAGAAAAAGCAAAACCAAAGTGGAAGTTAATCAAAGTTTATGGCAAAAAGAAACTGTGAGATAAAAAAATAGTTATTAATTTTTCTTTGTTGATCATGGGGCCTGAACCCTTGGGCTAGGTGCTGTCCCTCAGCTCTTCAGCTCAATGCTAGTGCTCTACCACTTGAGCCACAACACTACTTCCAACTTTTTCTACTTATGTGGTGCTGAGGAATCGAACCCAGAGCCTCATGCATGCAAGGCAAGCACTCTACCACTGAGCCACCTTCCCAGTCCCTGTTATTAATTATTAAAGAGATGTACAGAGGGGTCACCATTTCATAAGCAGGTAATGAATATATTTCTTTAGTGGCAATTTCACCCCTTCCTTTGCTCTCTTCATTTCCCTCTCCCATCTCTACCTACAAATTGTATAGTTGTATAGTTCGTTTTCCTGATAGTGTCTACTGAGTACCACTGCTGCATTTGTTTACCCTTGATTTTTCCATTTCTTTGCCTCCTCTTACCCCCCAAAGACAGATAAAGGAACAAACAGACAAAAAACAAGAAACAAAGACCAAAAAGCAAAAAACAACAGCATCTTCATCAACAATTGGAAAAAATATTAAAAACTTGTTGCCATTTCCTGGCATTCATGTTGATAAATATTATTTTATAGGTTCACCGGCACAGAGGCATTCATTGCACTTTTGGGTCCCTTCCTTAAGAGTACCTCCTTTAATTGTAAGGGTCTTTTAAAACTGATTGCAGTTTCTACATGCTTAGAACACAAAATATTTAAGTTGAGATGTACTTTATTAATTCAGCTTAATTTATATTCACTTTAAATCCTTCAAAAGCCATCATTGAAACTTTTTTTTTCTGCACTAGGATGAAAAATATGCTGGATTCCGTATGTGACTGTAATATTTTCCCAGCAGTATTGGGAACTGAACTTGGCTTGTTAGACCAAGCCTGTGTCACTTGAGCCACACATCCAATTCTACAATTGGATTTTAACAGTTTACTAAAAGTAATATTTCTTTTTCTGGGGCTTCATAAAATGTATTTTTCAAATAATATTAATGTCAATACAGAAAGGAAAGAATGAGGTCATGTGAATTAAAATTAAAATTTTCATTATGTTGTCATTTCCAGTAGGTAGATGGTATATTAAAATGAAATAGGATATAAATTAATTCAAAGTCTTGTTTTGCTGGATTAGTTATTAGCAGCTTATTTATAATCATATGTGATCCTTTTTGAAAAATTTGTTTCTACTTTATTGCCATTTTCTGAGTTTGTTCGGATAGTCTTTTTCTTCCCTTTGGGAGTACTAGGTTTGAACTCAGGGCCCTTGCACTAGCCAAGCAGAGGCTCCATCACTTGAGTCATTCCCCCAATCCTTTTTCATTATTTTTTGAATAAAGTAGCTTTTTACCCAGGCTAGCCTGACCACAGCCCACCAAGTAAGAGCTCCCATGTCTGTGTAGCTCATGTGGCAGGTGTAAACATTGCACCAGCATTTTGTTGGTCTTTTACCCCAGTCACACACTGTGGTGCCAGACCCAACATAGTCTTATTTTAGGGAGTATTTTTAATACTTGTAGTTTAAGAATATTTATAGTTGAGGCTGGGAATGTGGCTTAGTGGTAGAGTGCTCGCCTAGCAAGCATGAAGCCCTCTGTTGGATTCCTTAGTACCACATAAACAGAAAAGGCCAGAAGTGGTGCTGTGTCTCAAGTGATAGAGTGCTAGCCTTGAGTAAAAGAAGCTCAGGAGCAGTGCCCAGGCCCTGAGTTCAAGCCCCAGGACTGGCAAAAAGGGAAACGAAAAAAGAGGATATTTATGGCATTCTCTCTCTTTCCATCTCTCTGTCTCTCTTTCTGTCTCTCATGCTGATCATGATGCTTGAACTCAGGACCTGGGCACGTAAGACCAGTGCTCTACCACTTGAGCTAATTCACTAAAGCTAGTGCTTTAACACTTCGAGCCATAGCTCCATTTCTGGTTTTCTGGTGATTAACTGGAGAAAAGACTCTACATACTTTCTTACCTAGGCTTGCTTTGGACTGTGATTCTTGATCTCAGCCTCCTGAGTAGCTAGGATTGTAGGCATGAGCCACTGGTGCCTGGCCCTAGCCCATTCTTAATTTTAGCTTATTTATGAAAATTTCTATTTATAAAAGAACTTTTCACATTCTGGAAATGTATATGGATAAGAAATTCATTTTGTTGTGGCAGCTGTATGTGTACAGAATTCCTTGAAAAGCAAACCCTTAAGAAATAAGACACTAAACTTGAGCTCAATGACTCCCACTTGTAATCTCTAGAGACTTGGGAGGATCATGGTTTGAGGCTATCTGGGGAAAAAGACTGAATATCAACAAGCCAGGCATGAGGGTATACATCTATAATCTCAGCTATGCAGGAAGCATTAGTAGGAAAATCTTGCTTCAATGCAATGCTCTTAAGTTCAAACCCTGATACTGCTATTTTTGGAAAAAGAAAAAATGGGTCATTAAAATTTGTTTTTGTGAGCTTATGTTTGTTAAAGCATTGGTGTAAATTCATTCATATGACTGCAGAGGCTTTTGCTGTTTTTCAGTGGTGTGGAGTTAAGGGCCCCAAAGGAAGAAGCCTTGGAGGAGGAGAAGACCCTGGGTGCCCTGAATGAGGAGTCTCCAGCCAAGTAGGGTGTTTCGCATATTTTTCTCATTGGATTGTAATCTTTTCATACATCTTCTTAATGTATTAATAAGGAGCAATATAGTTGAAGCTATCTAATGAGGAATTTTTTTAACTTAGTCATCTTATTTGGGTTCTGAAACTTACATTCTCATTTTTTTCTGGCTTAACAGTAGATGGCATTGTGTCTTGCCTTATGACCATAGTCATTCTCTGCTTCCTTTTTAAAAATATTTTTGTTATCTTTAGGTATTTGTACAAAGCAGTTTATGAATATAGTGTGTCTTGATCAATGTTACCCTTTCAGCATTCTTCCCCAATCCTCCAAGCTTCCCCTTCCTTTACTTATCTTAATTCTAGATTATGTATTGAATGTTTTGCAATTTAACAAAGCAATTCATGTGTACTCTGCATCTTGATTTGTGTCACCACATCAACATCTTCACACACCCCATTTTACACACCCTTTCCTTTAATGTGTCTCAATTCTATAGTATGGATTCTTGCCTGCATTCTCCACCCTTCCTCCTTCATCTACCCTCCCCCCTTGCTCCCCAAGACTTCCCTTTTTGATAACACCCATTTTCTGGTTCTTGTTTTGCTGGGCTTTGACTTAAAGTCTACACTATTGCTAATGAGTGATTTAATTTTTTTTTTAGGTACTGGGGTTCGAAATGGAGCTTTGAGCTCTTGCTCAGCTTGCTGACAGCTAGTGGTGTACCACTTGGTTTTTGCTGGTTATTTTGGAAATGGAGTCAAGGAGACTTTTTGCCTGGGCTGGCTTCAAACTGCAATCCTCTGGATCTCAGTATTCTGAAGAGCTAACATCCAGCACGACCCACTTGGGTCCCCTTCTAACGGGTTTTAATGAAATTAATGGGTTAAATTCAAATATTCTGTTCTTTACCCACCTCTTTCTATCAGTAGCTTGTTCAACTCATTTCTTTTGTCCCTGTTACTCTCTCCAAGTCCCTCTTTTCTCTTTTCTTCTTGTAGCGTAAGTGCCTGGTCCGTATCGAGCAGGTTTATACCTTAAGTCCACTTGTCCTTTGAAGTTCGTGTGGGATTTCTCTGAACCAAACCCCAGCTGGATGCTCCTCACAGTTGTTCTCCCTGCCTGAACCCACTGCCAGGCACTGTAATCATATGAAGCCTCTGCATGTCTTGACTCCCAGTATTCTGAAATGAACCCTCAGTTCCACCTAGTAATCTGTTTCATGGTTTCACTTTTACCACCTTTACAGCTTAGTCCTTCTTGTCTACTCAGAACTCTTACACTACACTTTCTCTCTCACCCCACACCACCTCTTTCATTCTCCCTGTGAAGCTTTGTGTCTTAAACAAGGTGGGAGCCATCAGATGGGAACTTCAGTTTTCTCACTGTCAAAGAAACAAACCTGTCTATAGCCACTCACCTCCTAGCTTCCTGCCTTCCTGGTAAAAGACTATCTTCTCATAGCTTTTCAAGCTTTTGGTCTTTTTCTCTCTACTTCATAGAAGCTTCATAGTTATGGCTTTTCCCCTATGTATTCATCTCCTTTCTCCCAGCTCTAGCCTTGGAATCAACATTTTTAACACGGTCATTCTCATGCTGGTGCTGGGACTTGAACTCAGGGACTCGTGTTCTCACTTGGCTTTTTTGCTCATGACTGGCACCATTTGCTAAAGCCATGCCTCCAGTTATGTTTTTTTGCTGGTTAATTGGAGATGAGTCTGAAGGATTGGTGTACCCAGGCTGGCTTCAAACTGTGGTTCTCAGATCTCAACCTCCTGAATAGCTAGGATTACAGGTGAGTCACTGGTGCTTAGCACTCAGAAATCTGCTGACCCTTCTCTTGACCCTCCATTCTCTCATGCTTCCCTCTTTCTGAGTTGTGTGCATTCTTACTTCATTTCCATACCCCATCCTCATTCCTCACTTCACTCCTGCCCTCTCGTCCTTCTGGAAGCTGTCACCATGTCTCCTGATGTAATGGATGTTTCAACCTGAGTCTTCTTGATTCTCAGAAGCATTGGACTTTATTGATTTCTTAAACATGTCCTCTCACTGGCTTCTGACATCACTGTACTGGTTTTCCTTCTGCCTCTCAATATCTCCTTTGCAGACTAATCCTTATCTTGTAGTTCTTTTAAAATGCCATTTCCTTCAGATTCTCTTCTTCTAGAGCCTGTTTGTGGGATCTTATGTATCCTGTGACTTAAACTGTCAGGTGTATCTCCAGAATTTATCTCTGAGTCCTTCCTTCAGTATACTTCTGGACACCTCCCCTGATCCCATATATTCCTTGTATTCCACATCTCCAGCAAATTACTTTCATTATAAGCCTCTGAGCCTCCTTAGTTGTTTCCATAAACTATAAGCCTAGGAATCACCCATGAAACTCCTTTTGAGACTCCATCTCCCAAATTCAATCCTTCCCTCTGCCCTGTGTGATTTGTACCCTACCTCCAACAACACAGTCATCTGGCTGTCATGTGGCTCCCTGCATTTTCACCTTGTGTGCCAAAGTGGCATTCAGACTCCGGCGCCCTCTTGCTCACTGAATATCCACCCCGCCCCCCCCCCCCCCCGCAGTGATTTCCTGTTCTTTTTTAGTTTCTGACCTGACCTGCACAGTCCTACATGTTCTGGCCTCCACAGGACCCCTGGCTCCACCTGTGCCTTCCCTGGGTTCACTTCATGTCTCCTATTTTTAATCTCAGACATACCTATCTTCTACTACTATCCTCACATCTGACATGCTTTCGCAAGTATTGATTTCCTGTTCTCTATACTTCTTCCATTCATCTTCACCTTCAAACCATTAGAACTTTTACTCACTCTTCACCTGCCCCAGGCAGCGTGTCTAAAGAGCATACACTCGGACCCAGAGTACTGAGTACAAATTCTAGCTCCACCACTCACCAGACTGGACAAGTAATTTAATCTGTCTTCATAGGTTCTGTTTTCTTCATCTGTAAAATGGTAACAATATAGTACTTATGCTATAGGGTTGTTGTAAGGAGTGTGTGGATGTGTAAGGGAGAGAGTGTACACATAATGCTTAGTATCTTGTTATCACTATAGAAATATCACTGTGAATATATATATATATATATATATATATATATATATATATATATATATAGAGAGAGAGAGAGAGAGAGAGAGAGAGAGATACAGATATATGTGACTTATCCTAAGAGTAAAAAGGCCATAATGATTGGTGATTATCAAAAGAATTAATTTGCTATTCAAAGCTGATGGGAACCTGCTTAGTTCTATTAACCCCAGGTTGCTTCCATGGCCTCTCACCTCTCACCCCTCCCACCCTCGGGTCCTTCCTGGTTCTCAGGAATAGTTCATCCCTGACCTCATCTGAAGTGCAGGACAAAAGCCGGGCACTGGTGGCTCACTCCTGTCATCCCAGTTACTCAGGAGGCTGAAATCTGAGGATCACAGTTCAAAGCCATCTCAGGCAGGAAAGTCCATGAGACTCTTATCTCCAATTAACCACCAGAAAACTGGAAGTGGCACTGTGGCTCAAGTGGTAGAGCAGTAGCCTTGAGCTGAAGGGCTGAGGGACAGCACCTAGACCCAGAGTTAAAGCCCCATAGCCGACAAAAAATAAAAAGCAAAGGAAAATTCAGGACTAGGATGATACCTCTGCTAGAAAATCCCAAATGGAATATAAATTCCAAACAGGACAGTTTGGATAATAAATCTCCAATAGGACCAGACAAAGAATCTCCAAATAAGAGTCTAACAACTCTTTCCTGGTCTCTTCTTCCAGCCCAATCCTTTTATCTATCCAAAGACCCTATATGAAAGACTTACCTCTCCCCTCTTGTCCCAATCTTGTTATGTATCTAAAGATGCAATATGAAGGAGTGACCACCGCCCTACTGTCTCAGGCACATATGGACACCAGGCAAAGCCCAGGTATGTATGGACTCGATGTGCAGGCAGGGCAGACTAACCCAAGCCTGGCCTTCAACATTCCATTGTGAGCTGATTGAAAGTCCCCACCTCTCTCAGCCCGAATAGCCTTTTGATAACCTCTTTGATAACCTGTGCCCCCTGGCTCAGACCCCACAAAAGAGCACCTCCAAACCCAGTTCCTTGTAACCTCCATTCCTGCAAAAGTGTTTGTTCCTCCTTGCTGATTCTCATTAAGTAGACCTAGCCTGTCGAGATGGAGAGTCCAACCTGTTCCTATTCCTTTTTCTATTTTTCTTAACAAAAACTGCAAAATATGTTGGAAAAATAGGATTAATAGTTAATATGATAACTTAAGCAGGGACTTGCCTAAATAAAGACATGTAAATTTATATGACTGATGGGAAAGTACATTAACTGGATACCTCTGGGAACACATAATATTCTTTCTGAACCAATGAACATTTACATATAGTTGGGTGATATAAGGCTGAGTAACAAAATGAAATATAGCATCATTCTAATCTTCATATTTATGGAGATACTGTAGCATTCATAAAAGACAAAGTGATTGTGATCTCTCTGAGAGATGGCAATCTCCATGAGGGCTAGTCAAAATATCCGCTGGCCGTAGCTGTTACTAAGCATCTAGTTGAACTGCTGGTGCTGCCCTATAGAGCAGCCAGGTTGGCCAACTATGTTGAGAAATCCTTGTTTCTGTACTCTCTTGTCAAGCTTTTGAAAGTTGGAAAAACTATATCAAATGACAGTGACAGTGGCTTGTCTCAGCCTTGTTTAAATAGCGATTTAACATTGCTACTTTCAATAATATATAATGTGTACTTCTCAGTTATAGAAACTCTAGATGAATGAATTCAATACTATATACCCAATAACGTTTTCTTTTTACTGACAATCACAGTTGCTCTTCTTTTAGATGTTGCTTCCTTAGAGGAATGTGAAATGTTCCTTGTCCTATGTGTTCTAATATGTGAGGATAACTGTCACAACTTGTATTTTGTTATAAAAAATAACATTTCTCAAGTATTACTGTGTGCCAACATCTGCTCTTTATAGAACCTCTGTGCATTAATTCACTGAATTCTGAACTGCTCTGAGCAGTTAACTGTTAATTTTCTCATATGGAAACACAGGGGTTAAACAACTTATTAGTAAGTACATGGCCAGAATTAGAGTCTAACTGTGCATCAGACAAAGAATGATAAGAATGGTTAATTGGCATTCAGATGACCATCCTGTTAGGGACTTCCCTTAGCTGGGCACAGGTTTCTCAGGGCTATAATCTTAGCTCCTCAGGAGGCTGAGGTCTGAGGATTGAGGTTCAAACCAGCTCAAGCAGGAAAACTCCAGGAGACGCTTATCTTCAAGTAACCACCAGAACTGAAAGTAGTAATGTGGTTCAAATTGGTAGAGCACTAGCTTTGGCAAAAATGCTCAGGGACAGCGCCCAGACTCTGAATTCAAGCCCCACAATTCACACACACACACACACACACACACACACACACACACACACACACACACACACACACCTTCTCCTATAAAGAGAAGATATTGGTTCTGTCAGCTTGAGGATTGCCAGAAGGATCACTGATGATTTCCCTAAATAGGATTGATGGAACAAACACCCCATTCCTTCCCTTCATGAAAAGAAGATGTTGAGGTCCTGAAGTGGGACTTGGATTAGCCAGTGGAAGTTGGAACCATACCAAGGACAGACCAAAGACCAAGGCATGGATCCTTAGCTCCTCATGCAAGTAGGATTACCAGTGGAATTTCTCTGAATTTGACTCCAGAAAACAGTCACTGAACCCAAAGGAAAGGCCACCAAACACTTTTCCCATTCCTCAAATCCCTCCTTCCTTGGTAAAGTGCAAAATAGTTTTTCAGGTTTTGGCACACAAACAAATCACCCACCTCCCCTGGTAAAATAGATCGCAAGTGACTTAGTCATGTAAATGCATAATGCCACACTCTTTATTCTGAAGAACATCTTCAGGTTGTTTGATGCTTTAATTTTTTAAAATTCTTTTTGTCAGTTGTGGGGCTTGAACTCTGGGCCTGAGTGTTAACATGTTCCTGAACTCAGATCAACGGGAGCCCTCTACCACTTGAGCCACAGCAATACTTCCTCTTTTCTGACGGGTAAGTGGAGATAAGAGTCTCACAGACTTTCCTGCCAGGGTTTGCTTTGGACTGTGAATTTTTAAATTATATTTCTATATATTTCTGCTAATTTCAGGAGACTTGGGTCTCCTTCCTCTTTTATTTTCTCCTGTATCTTTTCTTGTTTTGGAACAAATGTCATGGACTGTCCATCCATTCAAAGCTAAGCTTATTTCATTAATTTAATAGAAAAGAAATCCAGCTTGCCTGCATCTCAGGGCAGCTTTGCATATAATGCTAATCTGATAATTCACATTAGTGAATTTTCAAAGTCATGTTGATAATTTTTTTGTAAACCATTCACTAAAGAGTTCCAAAAAAGCAAGAATAAAAAATAATGTTCTGATTTCTAACAAGGTTTAAAAAAACTAATAATTCAACAAAACACATTGTATTCTTCCCAGATTCCACGGTGAAGAAGCCCTTAACACTGGCCCCCTCCTTTCAAACTTGTAGCTTTATTAAGTTTTACTGTTCTAGCTTTAATTTTGGTACTAGCATCAGTAATCTTATAGTATTTGACAGTGAAATTCCATTTGTTAATAACTCAATTCTTATTGACAATGGTAGACTCATGAGTTAACAATCACAGAGCATAAAATATTGAACAGCATTAATTATATGCAATTATTTCATAAATTAATATATCACATATATGCATCTTCATATAATTTTTGAAATGCAAAAGTCACATATCTGTGTTAGTATAAGAGACTAAGCAAAACCTATTGCATCATCTCCAATATTCTTTGTAAAATTTTCTTTTCTCATTAAGTTTTACCTTAGGGCCTTCTTTTCTTAGCAGCCAATATGTTGATGACTCTACATTTTAGTCACCTCGGTATAACCTCTTTCCTTTCCATGTCTAGTTAGTCACTCATGTTAAATACCTGAGGAATAACTTGTCCCAATGTGCCTGCAAGAGGCCAGGAGGACCCAAATCTACTGGCTGTGCCCTCTCTGTCTTTCTTTTCTTAGGGAATGCTACTGCATTCAGTGTCAGGGGTGTCAGGGATCAGGTGGTTGGAACCATAGTACTATGAATTATGTAGAACACAGTAACAGAGACTAGGATACCAGGGAAAGAAGAATTGTGACTGTAATCGTTGAGTTACAATGGACGGGTGTAGGAAGCATGCCTGGAGTTCACTGCTCCTGCTGCTCTGAGCCCAGGGAAGCTGGGGAGGTTCCAGCTCTGGATCAGAACCAGGTGACAAGACCGGGTGTGGAATCTGGGGACCTGCGCAGTGGCCGCCTCGTGCAGGCTGGGAACTTCCTTAGTGTGGCCTAAGCTTCTCCACAGAAAGTCACATTCACTCCTGAGCCTCTCCTGCCTTCAGGATTCCTGCTGTCCTCTTGCTTCCTGCCATGTCCAACTACAGGTGTCAACTTCTCCACACCGCTGAGAGGCCATCAGAGATGCTCACAGGGCTTCCCAAGCCCGGTTCACCATGCATGCAGGGCTCTGGGGTGCCATCCTCCAGGCAAAGTGTACCCCCATTTCAGCTTGGCCACCCCTGCCTAGGGGACCACAAACTGCATTCTTACACAGGAAGCCAGGGGTACACAAGGCCATCCTACAGTCTAAGGCATCCTTTCCCTCCTCCTGCTCAGGTGTGGGGCAGCTGTTGAGCCAACCACAACATCACATTTGATTATCTAAAAGGAAGAGGACAAAAGCTTCATTGTCCCAGATATAACTGCCCCTGGGGTTCTGTGTGTGTGTGTGTGTGTGTGTGTGTGTGTGTGTGTGTGTGTGTGTATGTGTGTGTGTGTGTGTGTGTGTGTCTGTCTGTCTGTCTGTCTGTCTGTGTCTGTGTCTGTGTGGTGTGAGAGAGTCAGACACAGCTGAGGTTTGAGGCAAAACACTTCTTCCCTTCAGCATTGGTATCTAATGGTTGTCCCCCCATCCCAATTCTGAGTCAACATTCTAAAGTTGTCCTTCTGTATACATTTATCCTTTGGTCTTCTTGATGTTTCAGATTCCTATGGTCTGCCTGTGAACTTCACCATTTTCTTGTTGAAGGTGGTGCCTTTTTAAAAACTTATGAAGCCCTTTGATCACTTTAAAGGCTGTTTTACTGTGTTAGTGCATTTTACTTAGCCCAAATCTTGGGGCCTCAGCTGTGACTCTTAATTCTGAGATTAGCTTAGGGCTAATATGAGATACTATTCTTTCAATCTATCTTTCTAGTGAAAGATGTTCGACATCTTTATTGACATAATTGCCTGGTTGTAAAAAAAAAAAAAAAAAAAAACAGTGTTATAAATGTACAATCGGTTGATTTTAGTAAATTGTGCATCACTGTAGTGAAATTTATTTTTTACTCAGGTGAATAGTTGGAATGGGAAAAAAATCACAAATTCTAAAAGGTAAAAATTGATCAAATAACAAAAAAGAGCCTGGCACTGGTGGCTCACGCCTGTAATCCTAGCTACTCAGGAGGCTGAGATCTGAGGATCGCGGTTCAAAGCCAGCCGGGACAGGAGAGACCGTGAGACTCCTATCTCCAATAAACCACCAGAAAACCGGAAGTGGCGCTGTAGCTCAAGTGGTAGAGCGCTCACCTTGAGCTGAAGAGCTGAGGGACAGCGCCCAGGCCTAGAGTTCAAGCCCCACGACCGACCAAAAAAAAAAAAAAAGAAAGACACTGATTAGGAATGAAGTACAAATGTAAATGTTTAATAAATAAATGAAATATTTGAAATTCTTATCCACAAAGGAAATATATATCAAAAAGTCACTGAGATTCCATCTTACACATCAGAATACTTATCACAACTCAAACAAAAAGCAAATGCTGGAGAGGTTGAAATATATCAGGAACTATATTTAGTTGTGTGGCATTATAAACTAGTGCAACCCATATGGAACTCAGAATGGAAGTTTAGAAAATGCCAAAGGACATTTTAATGACCTTTACAACAACTTGGATACATATTGAAGGAATATAATTCAACATGAATATCCATGTTAATGGCAGGAGTATTCATAGCAATCAAGCTCTACAGTCAACCTAGGTGCACCAGAAAGAGAGAATAAAGAAAATGTGATATTCATAGCTATAAACATACACTGGGATATATGAGAAATGAATGCATCTACTATTTCATTTCAAAATATTTTTGGATATACACAATCCTAATTTCACTGGGTTTTATGGCTTTGAGTTTTTGCTTTCATGGGGAACCTCCATAATGATTTTCAGAGCAGTTACAAAGGTTAAAGATATCCTATAATATGTGGATGGTAGACTGAATTTTAAATATATCAGTGAACACATACAGGACAATCATATATAGTTCTAATTTGAAGCAATTTTTAAGAAGGCAACAATTGGGGGAAAGACAATGTTAGAAGCTTAATAACAAATTATCTTGAAAAGTTGAATAAAGAGATATAAAATGAGATTCATCAAAAGCTGTTGAATGATAGAAGATGGATGGAGGTTAGAAAAACAGATTCATCTGTATGATCAACTCGACTGAAGCATATGCATATTTGATGTACACTGATGAAACACATTCCAAAACATAAAATACCATTAAAATATTTATGAGAAGATAGAACAGGATCTGTCTTGAGTATATGTAATAGCAAGAATTCACTGGAGGATCAGAAATGTGAAGGAGAGAGAATATCGCCAAAATAGCTTATGTGAAACTGTGAAGATGCACAATGAATCTGTGTTTAGGAAAGGAGGAAAGTAGATGAAGAAAACATATGAGGTGTTGTCAAGATATATCTTACCATATACAGAGATGGAAAAATAGGAAAAATGTGCAACTAATTTAACAAAACATTTTGCTCAAATTTTAAAAATGAAACTATAAAAAATAATTCTTAATATCATCAAATAAATATGCCATGGAAGAAAATATACCATAGACAGATTTTCCCCAAAATTTGTTTTATTTGATAACAAATGGATTAAAATAAAATGTAATTATGTTTGAAGATGTTAACACTTTCAAATGTTATTGCTAGAACCAGCAAAGGAAAGTAACAGAGAAGTAGAGAGTAAGAACAATCTCTACTTTGGATGAAGATACTCAGTAGAAATTTGTGACGAAAGAATGTGCTCTCTTTTCCTCATCAATATAGAGGTAGTACACCTATCTTTTGACAGAACACTTGAGGTAAGAGCAATGAAGTTACTAATTTAGGTAGTAATTCATTACATTTATTCCCTAATTTTATGATGTGACTCCCAAATGATATGAGTGGTCCTAGGAGATATTCTGAGCTCATTTTCATCCAAAGTTTCTAATTGCTTCACCAGCCAATGTTTCTTCTGCTACTTTCATTTCTCCTTGTTTCTCAAGTCAACTTTTGTGGCCTTTTGGTTCATGAGAGAGCTGGAGAAATGTGAGGATGGCCTGGAGTCCGAGCTAACTCCCAGTGTAGCTTAGAGGATCTGGTGAAGGACCTCCACCTGGGCCTCAGAATTAGAATTATTTCCAAATTAGAATTATTTCCAAAGGCAATGTTACCCACATTTCCAGTTTCCTATTTTGTCATGTAGCTTATTAATTTTGCATTTTGTACAAACTATAGCTTATTATATATTACTTGTGCTACAAAAAATGAAGTACAAATTTAATCCTTGTTTTTGTTTTTATTCATTTGTATTTTTCATGAAGTTGTTGTGCAAAGAGGTTTCAATTCAACGAGTTTATTAGTGTAATGCATCTTGATTAGTATTAAATTGATCTACGCCATCTTTCCCAATCCTACCCATCCTCCAAGTTACCTGGTTCCATTTTTACCTATGTATCATTAATAGAATGATTGTATTTGCCATCCCTTCCTCTTTTCATTAATCTACCCCCTCTTAAACCTCTTCCCCAGCTGAACATAATTTCCCTTTCTGCTATTTATTTTCTTGAACTCCATTCTTGGTTAGTTATGCAGAGAACCACCATTACTTTAATATTCCCATGAGCAAACCAAGTACTGGGTTTTTAAATTTTATTTTGATTTTCACTTGTACATAGGAGTTGACATTCAATACGTAAGAACAGTGTACATGAGTACACTGGATCTTGATCAATGTCAACTCTTTCATAATTTTCCCCAGTGCTTTCACTACCACCTTTTCCTCAATTTCTTCATTTTGGTAGGATATGCATTAAGTTAGATCACTGCATTTCTCCCCACTTTATTGCTTCATATATCTATTTCTCCCTACCTTGATCCCAGTCCTACCTCTGAGTACTTGATTTCTGGTGTTTATTTTGTTAGAATGTGAGTTAGCTAGTCTAAGGACTTACATTATTTGAATTCTTCTGTAAACCAACCATATTTCAGTTCATACCTAGGTTTATACTTGGATTCCACCCTAAGTTCTTCATATTGTATTGATCCAGATCATGTCTACCTTCCTATATAACAGAAAACCTATCTCCCTGGGTTTGACTTTCTTCCCTTATTTCACTTAACATGATTTCCCCCAATTTCTTTTCTTTCTTTGCAAATGATGCATTATCATTCTTTCTAATGGATAAATAAAATTCCACTGTGCATGTACATACACATATATGCATATTTATATGCATATAGCTATCATATTTTCCTGATCTACCTGTCTGAGTGGCATAGTCCATGTCTAAATGTGATTTCTTGTACTATTATGCTTTTGCTTTCAATGTTTTGGGATATGACATAGTACCATTTTCCTAATCTTGTGCATACAGTCTATTCTATAACAAAAATCATTCTACTAATTTCCTAGTCTGGTCGTTTACATTTCTATCTATGTCAGCTCTTATAAATCACAGAAGTTCATAATTGTATATGATTCTGTTTTTAAGAGCAAGACTAAATGCTTGCTTGTATATAATTGACACTTGCAAATAATTTATTATATAACTATATATGCATACATATATAATTTACATATTAACACACATATGTATATATGTATGCATATAGTATATATATAGTATCTGTGTGCTAGTACTAGGACTTAAAGTCAGAGCCTAGGTTCTTTTGCTTTTCTTTTTTTGCTGAAGGTTGGCAGTCTTTCATTTGAGCCACAGCTCTACCTTTAGCAGAAAAGGGGTGGTTAGGAAATTCTAACATTTCCAACTCAAAAACCTCATCTGACTGACGGCACTGTATGTAAGGTATATTAAATAGGTAGGTTTCCTTAGGTAACCAATGAAGAGAACACCATGCGCTATTCGGGCAGGAAAAGATGTTTATTTACAGAACTGCTGCCCCTGAAATGCATGCTGGAGAAGCATGGCTGAAACGGAAAGGGAGCACGACCCCCTCTGGGCCAGAATTTATCTAGGTCAGGGTCAGGAATAGGTGTGGACACACTGGATCCAGATGTGATCTCATGGTCTGGGACCCTTCTAAGGTCAGATGGGAGGCATGTGACCAGAGGTGGCCCAGGGTGGGACCTACCAGGAGGGGAAGGTGACTGCTTCCAGGACTGACTGTTACCTAGGTAACAGATAATGGGCAGAAACTTAGCCAAGAAGGAGAGAGGTGTCCCTGTTCAGACCTTACACCTTGATTTTTCTCTTTGTGGGTGGATGGGAAGATCCTGTATCTCCCCTGTGTCCATAACCAGTCGCTTGGTAGAATCCTTGGTCTGCTTGTGGTGTTTGTTTTGTTTTTTTGTTTTATTTTTTTTTAAATTTTATTTTATTTTATTTGAGAACATACTGTACAGAGGGGTTACAACTACATGGGCAGGATAATGCACACATTTCCTACCAAGCATTGCAGCCTCCTCCTTTGTTTACCCTTCATCTCCCTTCCCAGCCTCCCCCCTTCCCCCAACCCAATCCTTGCCCCCCTCACCCCCACCCCCGACACCGTAAAGCTCGTTTTTGACATGACATTTTGTACTTCTCATTGTTGCAACAGG
>NW_024871137.1:340000-342500 GCF_019054845.1 Dipodomys spectabilis
GGTCGGGTTGTATGGTTGTCTGGCTGCCTGGTTGCCTGATTGCTTACTCCATAAAACTCCACAAGAGTGACTCCTCCAGAAATACTTATTCAATGATCAAAATCAAGGGTCCTAAGGGAAGAGTCCCTACATGGAAGGGTAAAAAGTCACTAGCCCTCACCTGTGTTTGGTGACAAGAAGAACTCCATACCAATCGTCTACCTTAATACATGAGGGCAGGGCAGGGAAGGAATAAATTTATTCAGGTGATCTAGTCAGTCACACTGATGGGTCTCTAGGGCTCCCCCTCCATGTCTCCCCCTCTCTGCCTGTCTGTGTGTCGGTCTCTTGTCTTTGCCTGTGTGTGTGTGTGGTGGGGGCATGTGTGCCTGTTCCTGTTTGTTGATTCAGGTGATCTAGTTATACTCCCCATCTCTCCCTCTGTCTGCCTGTGTGTCGGTGTGGTGTGTGTGTGTGTGTGTGTGTGTGTGTGTGTGTGTCTGTCTGTCTGTCTGATTATTCAGGTGGTGTAGTTAGATTTGTGGATCTCTCGCTCCCCCTCCATCTCTCCATCTCCCTCTTGTCTGCCTCTGTGTGTGTGTGTGTGTGTGTGTCCGTCTGTCTGTCTGTCTGTCAGTGTGTCTGTCTGTCTGTCGATGATTAGTTCAGGGGACCTAGTTGGACTTGTGGATCTCTCACCCCCCTCCCCATTTCTCCCTCTGTCTGCCTCTGTGTGTGTGTGTGTGTGTGTGTGTGTGTGTGTGTGTCTGTCTGTCTGTCTGTCTGTCAGTGTGTCTGTCTGTCTGTCTGTCTGTCTGTCAGTGTGTCTGTCTGTTTGTCGATGATTCGTTCAGGGGACCTAGTTGGACTTGTGGATCTCTCGCTCCCCTTCCATCTCTTCCCCTGTGTGTCTTTCCGTCGGTCGCTGGGTCTCTGTCTCTCTCTGTCTCTGTCTCTTTCTCTCTGCCTCTCTGTCTCCTGTCTGTCTCTGTGTCCCCCCTCCCCGCCTCCCCTCGGTCTTGCTTTTCCTTGTGGACTCCAGCGGGGCTCTGCTTACTCTGCTTGCCAGCCTGGAACCCACCCGCCAGCGGCAACTTCTTCCTTGGAAGAAGGAAGGAGGGAGCAGGAACCAGCGTCCCAGAAGAGACTCTCATTTTCAACGTGGACACTCGGTCTGTGAACAAGATGGATGCCGCCGCCGCCGCCATTTAGGCCCGAGTTTTTAGGGGAAGCTGTCTACCACCCAGACACATTCCCAGCCCACCTCCTTGAGAATGTCTCAAGGATGGATGGCTAATTTTATTCAATCATCATCTGGTTTCCAGAAGGAGAAAATGCCTCTGCTCACCCCCACCCCGCAGTTCCCCTCCCCGGGTATCCTGCACACAAGATGACAGTCCTTGTGATATCTGAGCTGCCACACCACACCACACCATACCACACCACACCACACCACAACACACCACAACACAACACACCACACCACACCACACTGTGGCAGAAAGTTCCTCCTATGGATTGTCTGGCCTCAGGAATTGACTCTCTCCCCCGAGCCGAGGCCCCTTTTCCTTGGGAAAGAAGGATATCCATGAGGACAAAAATAAGACCGAAAACAGAGCAAACTTATCCATAAGACAGGTAGGGCACAAAACCTTTCGGCCCGTCGGTAAAGAAAAACCCCAGGCAAAGGCTCACCGGCCGGGTGGTGCCGGTGGCAGCAGTGGCTCACTGCCCATCATCCGTCTGAGGTGCTGAGCAAGGGGACTGAGACCTGAGGATAGTGGTTCATAGCCAGCCCGGGCAGGAAGTCCATTTGAGACTCTTCATCTCGATGGGTCACCCAAAACGCCAGAAGTGGAGGTGGACTTGGGGGAAAATGCCCTAGTGAAGATTTCCTCGGGGCTGAATTAGTACTACCGTGTCATGCAAGAGCACGAGCTCGCAGAGAACAGTACTGTACCTCTGGTTCCGGGTGGGCAGAACCCGGTGCAGACTCATTATGGTGACAGGAAAAAAAAAATCCCAGAGGTGGACTGGGCTGGGAATGTGTCTTAGCGTGCTTGAAGCCCTGGGTTCAATTCCTCAGTACCACCTAAACAGAACAAGCCAGAAGGGGCTCGAGTGGTAGAGCAGTGACCTTGAGCATAAAGAAACTCAGGGACAGTGCTCAGGCCCGGAGCCCAAGCCCCAGGACTGGCCAAAAGGAAAAAGGAAAAGCAAATGACGATAATAATGAATTATAACAACCTATATGTATGTGTATGTCAGAAATCTCACTACCCACTACCGGGTAGGTGAGGACTGACTGACTGAGTGAGTGACTGACCCGACCCGTGTTTTGCCCCTCCCGCTGCCCCATCCACCTTGTCGACGGCGAACGCGCGCCATCTAGTGGTGGTTTTGTGAATTGCAGTTTTCTCTCATGAAATGCATGAAAAAAAAAACGCGCACTGACTGACTGAGAAAACTGGCCTTATGTCCTTCTCTTTCAGGCCCAGACTGGCTGGCCCCTAGAGAGACT